>NC_143139.1:94752954-95054318 GCF_059928025.1 Delphinapterus leucas | reverse complement strand
CAGGGGAGGATCTGAGTTGCGGCCTGTCTCACCTGCCTGGCCCCACTTCACCCTTTACCCGACCTCTGGGCTGCTGCTCCACTGGCCCCTTCATTGCCCCATTGGTGGGCCTGGCTGAGCTGGACGGTGTCCACAGTTTGCCACAGGCCCTGCTGGCTGCACAGGCAGGGGCCCCTGGGCCTGCCTGGGAAGCCGCCACGGGGCCCAGAGTGGAGGGCACCACCCCTGGGGTCTTCCCCTCCGGCTGCCACAGCGGTGTGAGGATAGCCCAGCACTTCTTACTGCCCCTCCTAGACAGCAGGCACAGGAACAGAGAGGTCCCTCCGACGTTTTTTAGGGGGCAGTGTGTCTTTATTGGCCACAGACTACTCCAGCATCTTTCTAGGCCGGGTGTCAGAAGCGATGTCCAGGCCCTTGCCCTCCCCTCCTCCCAGCTGATAAAGCAGGTGGAGGTCCGACCAACTCCACCCCCATCTCCTTGCCTGGCCCTGTTTTGAGCTCTGGGGCTGCAGGTGCAGCCCTCGGAGAGCTCCCAGCCTGGTGCAGGAGACCATGTGTGGCCCAGAGTGGGGACTGTGGGCAGTGAGGTCAGAGAAGCCTTCAAGAGTGAGGGGTGCGAGAGCTGAGTCTTGAGGTTCAAACAGGACTTTTCACAGGTGATATCTGAGAGACGGAGAAACTGCAGCTTGGAGCCGAATAGGGGTCTGTCCAAGGTTTTCTGGCCTGGGTGTTCCTTCCCTCCAGGCCACCCAGGGCTGGCCCTTGTTCCTTCCTAGCTAATGCGGGTCCAAGCTTCAGATCAGACTGAGAGAAGCAGCACAGATCTCGTTTCCTTAACCTTACAACAGGTCGGCAGTGCCTGACTCCTGGGACCCTGGGACTGAGGAGGGTGCCCCGCCCATGCTCCAGGTGCCTGAGCACCGTGATTTGGGGTCTGCAAGATCACAGATGCCTTTGCCTGGGCAGCCTGTGACCCCCACATACGAAGGCCTGCTCAGCACCAGGCTATTCCCACTAAAAGGAGCTCAGCTATGGGCCAGGAGCTCACAAACTATCAATTCCATTCTAAAAGCTCAGACTGGAAACCCCCCAGGAAGCATGGCGGAAGGCACTCCTAGCAGCACTGTTTGATGGCAGGAACCTAGAAGTGACTCACAGGCCATCAGGAAAATGGATCAGGAGCAAAGCTGCACAACGCAGTGTTACACAGCAGTGACAGTGCATCCACTGCGGCTCGGCATGCACCGTGCACGCCATGGGTGGATCAATAGTGACGTCGAGTGAAGAAAATCTGTCTAACGCCCTTAGTTCAAAAGCCAGTAAATGGAACGTGTGGGCCTGTGTATGCGTGTGACAAACCCAGCTTTCAGGATAGGAGTTAGTCTGGGGAGGGCAGGGGACAGGATGGGGTGGAAGCACAGTTAGGCCACCGTCGTGCACCAAGATTCTAAGTGATCCAAATCCATTTGCCTAAGGAGCCATATTTTTTAAAGGAAAATTAAACACAGGAGAGCATTTCTTGACACAAAGAGCACAAGCCATAAGCAAACTTGCCTATTTCAAAATAAAAAGTGAAAAACAATGACCAAAAATACCGTAAAAGTTAACGACAAGGTGAGAGAGTAGAAAGACATTGCGACATATATAACAAGGATTCATGTTGAGAACATACATCCAGTTGAAAATTGGGCAAAGGGTATAAACAGGCAGTTCACAGAAGAGGAGACCTGAAGAGCAAAAAGAAATGTTCAGGCTTCCCTGGTGGCACAATGGTTAATAATCTGCCTGCCAATGCAAGGGACATGGGTTCGAGCCCTGGCCCGGGAAGATCCCACACGCCACGGAGCAACTAAGCCCGTGCGCCACAACTACTGAAGCCCGCGCGCCTAGAGCCTGTGCTCCACGACAAGAGAAGCCACCGCAATGAGAAGCCCGCGCACCGCAATAAAGAGTAATCACTGCTCGCCGCAACTAGAGGTAGCCCGTGCACAGCAACGAAGACCCAACACAGCCAAAAATAAATGAAATAAATTTTTTTTAAAAAAGGAATTATGTTCAACTTTACTGGAAAATAAGGAAATGTGAAATACAACCACAGATAATACCATTTCAGACCAGACTGGCAAATACGATTAAAAGAGGTGACACCAGGAAAGAGGTGAATCTGGCACGTCTTACACATTGCTGGAGGGATGTCAAACTAATAAAAGCCTCTATAGACAGCAATATGGCAGGTACTGAGAAAGCTGAAAATGCATGTAGCCCGTGACCCCAAATTCCATTTCTAAGGATCTACTTGAGAGAAACTTGTATGTGTACACAAGGAGACATGTACAACAGCAGCCTGATGAGGGATACCAGAAAATTAAGAAATAACCAAATGTCCGTAAGTAGAATAGTTAGATGATGGCACGTGCATGCAGTGAGATCTCATGTAGCAGTTAAAATGAGTAAACCGGATGCAGAAGCTACCTGTATCCACTGAGTAAATCTTCAAAAAACACTGCTGAGTGAAAGAAACAAGTTTGCAAAATAATATGCACTGTTTGATACATTTAAAAAAATTAATGCCCTATATCGTAAAATTATACTACTTCATGAAAGGGGTTGCCTCTGGGTAGAAAGGGAGGAGAGAGAATGAGACTACATCTCCTTATTACCTGCGTCTGGGGCAGATTGCGCTCCTGCCTCTGTCCCATGCCGCTGTTGTGGAATATTTATAGAAGGGAATGTTGGAATTACTATATAAAAATGAACGAATTTTTACAATATGCACCATAGGTGAATCTCACTAAAATAATACTGATTAAAAAAAGCCAGACAGGGCTTCCCTGGTGGCGCAGTGGTTAAGAATCCGCCTGCCAATGCAGGGGACACGGGTTCGAGCCCTGGTCCGGGAAGATCCCATGTGCCGCGGAGCAACTAAGCCAGTGCTCCACAACTACTGAGCCTGCGCTCTAGCACCCGCATGCCACAACTACTGAAGTCCGCGCACCTAGAGCCCATGCTCTGCAACAAGAGAAGCCACCGCAATGAGAAGCCTGCGCACTGCAACGAAGAGTAGCCCCCGCTCGCTGCAACTAGAGAAAGCCCGCGCGCAGCAACGAAGACCCAACAAAGCCAAAAAAAAAAAAAAAGCCAGACATAAAAAGATAAACACTGGGGACTTCCCTGGTGGTCCAGTGGTTAAGAATCCACCTTCCAATGCAGGGGACGCAGGGTTCGATCCCTGGTCAGGGAACTAAGATCCCACATGCCTCGGGGCAACTAAGCCCGCATGCCGCAACTACTGAGCACTCGCGGGCCGCAACTAGACGGAAGACCACGTGCTGCAACGAAGATCCCGTGTGCCGCAACAAAGACCCGACACAGCCAAATAAATAAACAAATATGGGGGGTAAAAAAAAGGATGCACACTGCAATACTGTTGATAGAATTTGCTGAGTGAAATAAAGCACATGCAGAAGTCTGTGTGTGAGGACTTCCCTGGTGGTCCAGTGGTTAAGACTCCGCGTTCCCAATACAGGGGGCCTAGGTTTGATCCCTGGTCAGGGAACTAGATCCCACATGCCGAAACTAGGACCTGGCGCAGCCAAATAAATGTTAATAAAAAGTCTGTGTGTGGTGTGACACTATTTCTTGTTTGTTTTTTGTTTTTAAAGCCAAAAAACAGTAATGAAAGCTGCATTTCCACCAGAAACACAGATCTAAAGTATCATAGGATCTGAAAAATCATAGCATACATTGCTATGGTCTAGATGAACTATTTCATTTTTTTTAAAAATGCACATGTCCCCAGGAAGATAAGTATTTAGGTATTCTTTGCAACACTGTAATAACAAAAAATTGGATGCAACCTAAACGTCCAAGATTAATGAATAAGTTGATACACTTATACAGTGGAATACTATACAAGTCAAAATGAATGAATATAACTAAGAAGAATCAATTTAGATAGTTCCCTGATGTTGAGTGAAAAAAAACAAATTTACAGAAGAATTTATGTACAGTGCTAAACAATGTATGTAAATGTATTATAAGCACAAAACAGGGCAGAGTTAACTGTTCTTGAGCACCTACTATGTGCCAGGTGCCTACCTTAACCCCCAGAGCAACCCTATGAGCTAGTTACTGATACTCTGTTTTTTCACAGAGTAGGAAACTGAGGCTCGGTGAGGTGCAGCCCTGCCCAGGGACACAGCCGGAGGAAGCCTAGGTCTGGGACCCACTGGCCAGCCCCTTGAGGCCCCTCCCTGCTCGGCCGGTCCAGGAACTCGGGTCTCAGGCCTGGGCCAGGATTCTGAGCAAGAAGCCCTGCAACTTCAGCCGCTGCTCCTGCCATGCCCGCCCCTCACTCACCTCACAATGCCTCCCATTCAGCCCTGTCCCCGCTGCCAGGTCTGCGGGCTGGGAGGGGGGCTCCCGCTGGCGTCCAGGCAGGGACCGTTGCCAGCCTTCCCCTGTGCTGCATTTCCAGGCTGGACTGGCCGTGCGATCGGCATGGCGGGGTGAGTCTTTGGGCCCTGCGGTGGCAAGGTGGGTTAGAGAAGCTGAGTGCCTACAGGCAAACCCCTGCCCCTCTCTGGGCCTCTCAGGGGCTGGGGGACAGGGGCTCTGGGATCTCCCAGGGCAGAGATTCTCCAAGGGTCTCTCTGAAATGGGTTCCGAGGAAGACGGTGAACGTGGCCGCTCCCAGGAGCTCCCCTGGGCTAGTCCTCCAGGAGCCTGTCGGAGCGCTAGGCAGGCCTGAGGCCTGGACGCTTGTCCTTCAGGGATCTGTCCCCACACCCCCGACCTGCCCTGAGCCTCAGCCTCACTACAGCTCTACAGGATGCCACCAGCCCCAAGGCCGGGCTGGACCCTGGGACCCCAAGGAAACTGAAAACCGCATGGTGACAGCCAACCCAGTGAGTGGAAACACGGGAGGCTCAGGGTGGGAGTCAGCCCAGGGATCAGGAAGGGTTGCTCAGAGAGCTGAGGATAGAGGGAAAAGCTGGTGAGGCAGAGAGGAGGGAGCTGCTTTGCGTGCTGATGGTGGGGGAGCCCGGGGTGCCACTGAAGGGTCTGAGCGGGTACCAGTTGGGGAATCAGGAGTCAGGATTTCCCAGCAAAGGCATTGAGGAGAGGCTGGCGGGTTTTCAGCTGGGGGTGTCAGGGCCCGTCTGTACCTTGGAAAGTTCCCTTTGGTTGGTTCCCTTTGAGCGGAAGTGGGGAAGCCAGGAGTGCCACCGTGGCGCGGGCCTCCCTGTGGAGAGGCAGGCGGTAGTTGTGAGGTAAAGGGGTCCAGCTGGGTATTGGGTAGATGGGGAGTGGATGGACAGACAGGAAAGTGGACAGACCTTGCCCAAAGCACAGCCCCAAGGCCATACCCGCAGTTCCCCCCATCCCAGGCCAGGCCAGCGGGGTGGCACTAAGATGAAGAGAGGACAACAGACTAATAAACAGGGAGAGAAGTTGGAGCCCCTTGCTTGCCTGTCAGAGTGGCTCTGACCAGCCATTAAGGCTCCTCAGGGCTTTCGGATCCCACGACACCTGGTCTCCCAAGTCGTGCCAGCCCTGGGTCCTCCCCTCCGGCTGCCAGGCTGTCTTCTCGAGGTGGGTGCCATTACGCTCCCTGCCACCACGGTGCTGATGCCACTTCCGTCTGAGGAACGGCTGATTCTCTCTCCACCGCCAACCTCACCCTGGGAGGACACGACTCCCCCTGGGCCCGGGGGCTTCTGCACAGCCTGGGCACACCTCTGAACTGCATTCGGCAAGGCCTCACTGAGCCACTGGCAGACAATCAAAGGGACTTGCCGGGTTGCCTTTCTGAGCTTGTTTCCTCTGGTATAAAACAGGGATAACAATGCAATCTATGCTCTGGGGAGGGGTTGGAGGCTCAGGGTAATGACAGCTTCCCTGGGGCCAAAGGAGGAAGACATCTGAGGGGCTCTGGGACAAGAGCTGGGGCTCAGTGAGTGGACAGTGTGGCACCCTTGCTCCTGTGAACACCTGACCCTTCTTCTCTCTGCCAGGCCCCAGAGTGTCTCCGTGGTGCTGCTGCTTCTGCTGCTGCTGCCGCTGGGGCCAACGTGGCATGCAGCTGCCCAGCGCTGCCCACAGACCTGCGTCTGCGACAATTCCAGGCGGCATGTGGCCTGCCGGCACCAGAACCTCACCGAGGTGCCGAATGCCATCCCTGAGGTCAGCAGGGCAAGATGGGGTGGTGGGGGTGACAGCAGGAGGAGCCCGGGCTGGCACCAGTGGATCTGCCATTGCCGGGCTGGGAGGCCTTGGCAAGTCACTTTTCCTCTCTGAGCCTCAGTCTTCACATCTGTAAAATGGGAATGATAATAACCAACAACAGGGAGACAATCTATTTAAGATGCTATGCAATTGGAACAAGTTAGGTGACCTATATAGATACAGCATTGAGTTAATTACAGGCCCTGTGAGCAGAGAACTGGGGATATACTGGACTAAGGTATGGTCTCTGTCCTATGGAGTCAAGAGCTAGAGGAAAAGAGTGAAAGTAAAGGGGCAGTGACAATTCAATGTGAAAAGTGCTAGACTAGGGGATACCCAGGCGGCTGGGGAGGAAGGCTTCCAGGAGGAGGTGTCAGGGAGCAGGATGAAGAGAATGAAGGAAACGTGAGGGGGAAGAGAGTGTTCCAGGTGAGGGAACAGCACGTGCAAAGGCCAGGGTAAGCAAGGGGCAAAGGCCGTGGTCCTGGTGCTGCTCAGCCTCCCCTACCTCTCCCTGCTCAGCTGACCCAGCGGCTGGACCTCCAGGGCAACATGCTGAAGCTGATCCCCGCAGCTGCCTTCCGGGACCTGCCTTACCTGACACACCTGGACCTGCGGCACTGCCAGGTGGAGCTGGTGGCCGAGGGTGCCTTCCGAGGCCTGGGCCGCCTGCTCCTCCTCAACCTGGCCTCCAACCGCCTGAACGCGCTGCCCCAGGAGGCGCTGGACGGGCTAGGCTCACTGCGGCGGCTGGAGCTGGAGGGGAACCTGCTGGAGGAGCTGCGGCCGGGGACGTTCGGGGCGCTGGGCGCGCTGGCCACGCTGAATCTGGCCCACAACACCCTCGTCTACCTGCCCGCCATGGCCTTCCAGGGGCTGGTGCGCGCCCGCTGGCTGCAGCTGTCCCACAACGCGCTCAGCGTGCTGGCCCCCGAGGCCCTGGCCGGCCTGCCCGCCCTGCGCCGCCTCAGCCTGCACCACAATGAGCTGCAGTCCCTGCCCGGGGCGACCTTGTCCCAGGCCCGCGGCCTGGCCCGCCTCGAGCTGGGCCACAACCCCTTCACCTACACGGGCGAGGAGGACGGGCTGGTGCTGCCCGGCCTGCGGGAGTTGAGGCTGGACCACGGGGCCCTGCAGGCCCTGGACCCCAGGGCCTTTGCCCACTGCCCCCGCCTGCACACCCTGGACCTCCGTGGGAACCAGCTGGATGCCCTGCAGCCGCTGCAGGGCCCGGGTCAGCTGCGCCGGCTGCGGCTGCATGGGAACCCGCTGCGGTGCGACTGCCGGGCTCGGCCCCTGCTCCAGTGGCTGGCGCGTGCGCGCGTGCGCTCGGACGGCGCGTGCGGGGAGCCGCGGCGCCTGCGCGGCGAGGCCCTGGACGCCCTGCGGCCCTCGGACCTGCGCTGCCCCGTAGCCGGGGCGGAGGAGGAAGAGGAGGAGGTGGCGGCCGCGCGGCCCCGTGTCCCTGCCGGCACCTCCAAGGAGAAGGCTGGGGCGCCCGGGCCCTGCCCTCGCGCCTGCGTGTGCGCCCCTGAGTCCCGGCACAGCGGCTGTGAGGGCCGCGGTCTGCAGGTCGTGCCCCGCGGCTTCCCCAACGACACCCAGCTCCTGGACCTGAGGCAGAACCACTTCCCCTTGGTGCCCCGAGAGGCCTTCCCGGGCCTGGGCCAGCTGGTGTCGCTGCACCTGCAGCACTGCGGCATCACAGAGCTGGAAGCAGGCGCCCTGGCGGGGCTGGGCAGCCTGCTCTACCTCTACCTCTCGGACAACACGCTCTCCAGCCTCAGCGCTGCCTCCCTCAAAGGGGCGCCCTGCCTGGGCTACCTGTACCTGGAGCGCAACCGCTTCCTGCAGGTGCCAGGGGCCGCCCTGCGCGCCCTGCCCAGCCTCTTCTCCCTGCACTTGCAGGACAACGCTCTGGACCGCCTGGCACTGGGGGACCTGGCAGGCATGCGGGCCTTGCGCTGGCTCTACCTGAGTGGGAACCGCATCACCCAAGTGTCCCCCGGGGCACTGGGCCCCGCTCAGGAGCTGGAGAAGCTGCATCTGGATAGGAACCAGCTGCGAGAGGTGCCCACTGCGGCCCTGGAGGGGCTGCCTGCCCTCCTGGAGCTGCAGCTCTCGGGGAACCCGCTCAGGGCCCTGCAAGATGGGGCCTTCTGGCCCGTGGGCCGCTCGCTGCAACACCTTTTCCTGAACAGCAGTGGCCTGGAGCAGGTGGGCACCCGGGGAACAGGGGTGAGGGGAGGCAGCACGAGGGTCTACGCAGCTTGCGTTCACTCAACCAACACTGCCGCCCCTGCAGTGCCAGGCCCGAGGCTGGGCGTGGGGTCCCTGAGATGAGCCCGACCCTGCGCCTGCCCCAGGGAGCTCAGATGTGGGCCGCAGACCAGGAGGAATGCTGTGCCACACGGAGGGGCTTGGCAGGGAGGGCACTGCCGAGGCCTGGAGGAGGGAGGAACGTGGATCCGTGGGGTTACCTACTGTTGCACATTTTGTGGGCACAGCTTTGCCAATATGTGGGGGTCCAGGCATAGCAGAAAGAACCATGGACTGGGGGTCTGTGTGACTTGCAAAGGGCACGTGCTTTGGCAAAACCTGGGTTTCCACCCCAGCACTGCCCTTCCTGCCCATCTTGGGCTCTCTACTCCCCTTCTGCACGGGGAGCATGAGGCTCCCTCCCAGACCTGGGGGTGGGACAGGCCTGGCAGGAGCTCACACCAGGGCCTGGCGCCTTCTTGCAGATTTCTCCGGGGGCCTTCTTGGGCCTGGGGCCTCGGCTCCAGAGCCTACATCTGCAAAAGAACCAGCTGCAGGCACTGCCCGCCCTGCCTGGTCTCAGCCAGCTTGAGCTCATCGACCTCAGTGGCAATCCCTTCCACTGTGACTGCCAGCTGCTCCCACTTCACAGGTAAGCACCCCCAACTGAAGGCCCCAGCTGGGGACCCAGCAGCTGCTCTCAGTCAAGCCCTGGTGCCATCTGAGCTCCTTTGGCGGGCGAGGATCCTTCCAGGGCCAGCTACCCTTCCTGGGGGAGCCAGACATCCACGGGGCTTGGGTGGGCTTCTCTGAGCCCCTGTTCCCTCATCTATAAAGTGGGAATGAAATCTGCCCAGCCTAGTGGGGTGGGACCTAGTAAATGTGTGAGAGCACTTTACGTCATTGCCTAAGAAAGCAACAAGAACCGTGGAGTCTGGTGACGTGGGCTCAAATCCACGTCTGTGACTGACCATTTTACCTTTGAGCCATGTGGCCTCTCTGTGCCGGCCCCTCATCTGGAAAGGGGATGATAGCGATTGCATCCACCTCCTGGTGGTGGTCGTAAGAATTACATTAAATTAGATAGCTTATCTAGATTGAACAGCGTCTGGGTCTTCAGCCCTCTGGAACTGTTTATTACTGGTCCCCTGTTACAGGGAGGGGATTGAAGGTTGAAATGACTTGCTCAGGGTCACATAATTGGTGAGTGGTCGAGTCCCACTGCCCCATCACTGAGGACCTCTTCGCTCTCCTCAGGAAAGCTCAGCACAGCAGCTTCCCCGAACCCCCTTTTCTCCTCAGGTGGCTCACTGGGCTGAACCTGCACGTGGGGGCCGCCTGTGCCGCCCCTCCCAGTGCCCGTGGCCAGAGCGTGAAGGCTGCAGCTGCTGTCTTTGAAGCCTGCCCGGGCTGGGCTGCCGGGAAGGCCAAGCGGACGCCGGCCCCCAGGCCTAGTGCCCAGAGGACCCCCATGAAGGGAAGACGGCAGGGAGCGAACAAGGTTGGTTGGGGGCAGGTGCAGGGAGGCCTCGCTGGGTGGGTCAGGTTTTAAAGCCCCTGGGGTAGCAGGGATCTGACTTGTCTTGGTCCCAATTTCATGAGGTTCTAGATCTGGGTAATGACCCTGTTGCTTCCGTTAAAAAATGTCTATCCCCCTCTCCTTACCTCCTCCACCTCTGGGCTAAGCCCAGAGTGGGTTTGTAAGGAAATGACTGTTTCATCCCATGGGACAATGGCCTTTCCAATTAAGCTGCAGCATCCCAGGACCCTAGGTATCCATGAGAACCCCACAGTGACTGTTACTGCTGGATTGCCATTGATTCAGCCTGTCCCCACCTGATCTTGGGGGCCTCGCTCATCCCTGGGGCGGGAAGAGCAGGAGTGCAGGTGTGTGGTTGGTGCCACGGGTCGGACTCCATCACCCCCTTGACGTTACGTTTGCTGTCCGGACAAACCCATTCACACTGGAACGCTCAGTTGTAGCAAAATCTCACAGGTCATCAGAGAAGAGTGGGCAGGACATGGGCACCCCTCCACGTGGCGACCCGTGCTGGGTGGTGAGGGGATGTAGGGGAGGCAGACCTTAGAGGAAAGCCGTGACCAGAACAGGGTGGGCTCTGGGAAGGAGGGGAGAGGGCTCTGCCTGCTTCTGGACCTGCAGCTTGAAGAGTTGGGGCACCTAGGGACCATCAGGTGGTGTTTGTATTAGCTCCCTAGGGCTGCAGTACCACAAACTACCACAAGCTGGGTGGCTCAGAACCACAGAAATGTATTGTCTCACTGATGTGGAGGTTAGAAGCCTGGAATCAGAGTGCTGGCGGGGCTGTGCTTCCTCTGAGGCCTCGAGGCGAGGGTCCTTCTGTGCCCCGTCCAGCCTCCGCGGGCCCCAGATGTTCCTTGGCTGTGGCAGCACAAGCCCCGTCCCTGCCTCCACCGTCACATGATGTCTTCCCGTGTCTCTGCACATCGTCTTCCTGCTGGACGTGTCCAAATTCCCCCTTTTTATGAGGACACGAGTCATTAGATCAGGGCCCACCCTAATGACCTCATTTTAACTGGATCACCTCTGTGAAGACCCTATTTCGAAATAAGGCCTTATTCTGAGGTGTATCTTTTTCGTGGGGACTTAATTCAACCCGAAACAGTGTTCGTTGTGGAGGTCGGCTGGGAGTGAGGAAGAACCCCTAAAAAGACCCCAGGCTGAAGGTGAGCATTCGGCCTTAGAAGCGAGACCTGGAACCAGGGTCGATGACGGCGGCCATACTCGGCGAACACTTGGGCGGCGCTTTCTGCCGGGAGTTGTGATGAACAGAACCGGCGTGGATGCTGAGCTTGACTCGGGAGCAGCAGCCCCGACAGGTTCACCTCCAGGTCTGGACTCTCATTGAAAGACCCGCACGCCAATCCCACATTTCGTAGCTGCAACAGGAATGGGGCCTCGCGGGCCACCCCATCCAACCACCCTTTCTGACACGGAGATACGCCACCAAACAGGCTTTTTGTTTTTACTTTGTTGAAGGTGGCAGCTTCCTCCCAGGAATACCAAGACATCGAAGAAGGATAAGGGCCCTGAGCCCTGGCAGGGTGTTCTGGGCTGGGGGACTTGCCTGGCCGAAGGCACCTGGCAGACGAGCCTGGGCTTGCTCCCACTGCTGTCATTTAACAGTTGTCAAGCCACCAAGTTACTGAACTTTAACGAGTCCTCTGTCTCTTATGCATAAAATGAGTCAGCGCGTCCTCACGGGATTACTGTGAAGATGAAGCGAGCCGTGTGAACGCCTGTACACTAGTGCCTGTCATATGAGGCTATCACAAATGGTAGTGCCCTTGCTTCCCGTCCCTCAAGCAGAGCTGAGGATCCAGATGGGGGTGATAGTAAAGGAAGGTGTTTGCACGTGGCCTAATCTGCACCAGGGAGCTGCTGCAGGCTGTCAAGCAGTGGGAGCAGGGAGTGGAAGTGGTTCTGTTCTTTAGGATATTTCCCAGCCATCAGGTGGCCCTGCTGCTGTGAGACTTCGAGACCTGGTTCCATCCAAGGGCAATTGAGGAACAAGGTTCATTCTGTGCCTTGAGCTATTATGTCCCAGAGGTCAACACTTCCATCTGTAACAAATTAACCTCTAGGTCCCAGCAACACGTTATGTACACTTTGTCACATACTTGGGCTTTCTGGAACCTGTGGTTTTGGGAGGGGAATGGCTGAAACATAAATAAGGAGAATATAGCATGTTGTTGCTATGGAGACGGGGAGCTCCGGAGATGACAGATGACACTTGTGTTCTGCACTCTTCATGTGTGAACTCACCCAGTTTTCATAATTGACACCGTCAGGTGGCATATCAGAACGCACTCTCGCTCTAAGAACAGAACGCTGACAAATTGGACTTCAGCAAGAAAGGGATTCAATTGTCTCATGCAAGTTAAGTATGGGAGGCCAGTCCAGGGCCGCAACGGCAGCTAATCGTGCCCTCCAGCTCTGCCTGTTGTGCTCACGGCACCTGTAGGCTTCACCTCTCCATTCAGGAAGAAGCAACCGAAGGCCAAAATGCCATACAAGTCCTGTTTTCCTAGAAGCTCTTCAGTCAGAACTGGATCCATTAACGGCAAGAGCATCGGGGACGATGAATTAGTCTCAGCTGAGCAGTTTACCCTCAACAAAGGCAGAGCTGAAGTGCACACACATGCCACCTTCCTCCCCTGGGAGCTGATGCCACTGACTGACCCATCACCACTCAAGTCTGGTGTGTGTGAAATGGGGGTGGGGTCAGGCATGGTCCCTCTTTCCTGGGACCTGCCCCGTCCTTGGTCGTCACTGTGTTCCACACACACCTAGTCATGTTTTGGGGAACTCAGGCTGCAGGAGGGTGCTTTCTGGGCCTGGTTTCTATACCATGTGGGCCTGCAGAGTGTCTTTAGAAAAGGAGAAAGGATCAAGTTCTCTTTGAATTGACAGGAAATCAGCTCCCCTTGGGCTGGTCACCCCATCTCTGGGATGACACCCAACAGCTGGGTCCTGAGCACATCCACGGTCAGCACCCCATCTGACAAGCACCTGACAGTCCAGGAAGCCAGATACCCGCCCGGCACAGCTGCAGCCCTTAAAGGGGTGACACAGGGACCCACACTGCCGTGCCGTCACTACCCAAACATGTAGAAGGAAAGAAAAGGGCTGAGGACAGCACCTGCCATCACCTTAGGTTCCAGGAAGAGGGTCTCTTGAAGAGAGGATGGATCAGAGGGAGGAGACAGTTTCAAAGGAGACTAACTGGGGGAAAGAAAGCAGCTGAAATTTGGGCAGATGTTAGATGAACTTCTAGAAGGTACTTTAGAGAGAAGGGGATTCAAAACATGTTACGGAGTTAAGGACACTAACAGTGAGGAAAACGAGCCAGGAAGTGTGTTCCTTCCTCCAGGAGCTCCTCCAGGGCCACCTCAGCCAGCAGGGCTGACCACCCAACTCTATCGCGGCCCTGTGACTTTCTGGCAGGGCCAGACCCGTCTCTGGTTAACAGGAGAATGAAAAGGACAGGTCCTAGCCCCCCTGGGCTCCAGAGCGGGTTAAGTTCAATGCTGGTGGCAGCCTCCCTCTCAGGGGATGTGTGTGCTCGAACACACATACACACACACGCTGAATGTGCTCATACACACACAGAGGCGCGCGCGTGCGCTGAGCTCACCCCCCCCCCCCCACCAAGCAACTTGTCCTCCAGTGTGCGGCCCCTCACCCCTGGCAGTTGAGGGACATGGTGGGCGTGGATGGACGCTGGTAAGGAAGAGCTTCGGGAACTCCAGCTGGAGAGGGAGCTGCTCACAGGCGAGTCTGTGGGTCTCAGCAGCCCTAGTCACGCCGGCCTTGCCCGGGAGGGGGCAGAGGCAACAGGGCGGGTCCGGGAGACCCTGGGTGTTCGTTCGCTGCCCAGCGCCCACAGCACCAGGCAGCGCTCACGCAGAAAGGCTCAGTCTCCAGAGGAAAGTGGGGTGGAGGGGTGGTGGCAGTCGAGGCGCCCTGGGCTGGCTGCCAGCTGGGTGGCTGGGCAGGCAACGAGGAAGTCTCAGTCACCTGTCTCCTGTTTGATGTTCTCGATGGGAACGGGCAGCTCTGGACTCGGGGCCTTGTCAGGCGTGGCCACGTCGAGATGCTCTTCCTTTACACGCACGGTAATGACTGAGGAGGAAGAGAGGTGGGGGGCAGGGAGAAGAGAGTGTGCCTGTAACTCCGGGAAGGGCGCGGCCTCAGGATCTGGGGAAGAAATCAGGCTTCCTACGGACGGGCCCTCAGGACACGGCAAGGGGAGCCCCTTCCCCCTCTGTGGGGGCAGGCAGCACAGAAGGCCTAGGGTCCCGTCACCCCAGCCGGGCAGGCTGCCCACCCTGCCAAGCACATGAGGTGGAGAGGGCCATGCGAGACGCTTGGCTCCATTCAGAGCTGGGGGTGGGTGTTTGGGAAGCCCTCCAGGCCCAGTGGTCTGAGAAGGGTTGCTTGGTACCCAGAAACTTCCCTTCAAACTTGACTCTACTCTTCTGTGCCCAGGTGGGGAAGGAGGGGGTCGGCCTCTGAGCACCGGAGCCGCCCCCAACCTCGACCCCGCGTGGGAGGCTCTTACTCTCATCAGGAACGGGCTCCGACGAGATCTTCTCTGCCGCCTGCAGGTCGTCCTCCAGCAGGGGCTTCTTGGACCCCTGTCTGAGGGGCCGGGTCTTGGTTGGTGGTATTCTTTTTCCTTTGAATAAACACACGATTAAATCCGGGATAGGGATGCATCCACGTGACGCACGAAGGCTGGGTGTTGCCCAGTGGTCAGGCAGCACAGCAGAGGGGAAAGTGCCAGTTTGGGAGGACAGAGGCCCCAACTCTGACCTCAGCCCCCAGGGCTGTGTGCCTGCGGCTCAGAGGCTGCCTCCAGCAAGGGACTGACACCCACCTCCCCCGACTCGCCGCCATGGTTAAGCTTCCCTTTTCGGATCCTCGCTTTCTTCATGTCTGAAGTGTGAATCCCAGCCCTACATTTTGAACGGCACAGGGTCCTACCACTTGGTCGCCTCCACACCCTCACAGCATCTTAATCCTGCCTCGGGACCACACTGTTTCCTCTCTGTTCCCTTCAGGACATCCTCTCCTCTGCATGATACCACGTCAGGAAGCCCACCTCACCGCACTGGCCTGCAGCTCAGCTTGGGGCCTGCTGAGAATGGGCCTGTCTGTGGAGAGGTCCCCAAGATCAGTGGCCGCCCTTCCTCCCACTCCCTGGGGGTCATGAGGGAACGACGACAGCCTCAGGGAGCAACTTGCACCCGTTTCCTTTGGTACCTTTTACTTTCAAGCATGGCCTCTACACATGGCCTCCCTACACCCCAAATAGTCTAGTCTCTTTTCCTCGGTATCCTGACCATTGCCAGAGATGGAAGACTTACGCTCTGGGTCCCTGAAGACACAGGGTGATTGATGGCTGGGCCCGTGGGGCAAGGGGTGAAGGAGAGGGCGGGACCATGAAGAGCGCGACTTAGGTGGCGACACCCCACCTCCACTCCCAGGGACACAGGCTCAGCTGATCCCAGGTAGCTTTAGAGCATCACTTACTTTTCTTCCCAAACTGTTTCTTTTTCTTCTTTGTGGCCTCTTTGGCTTTCAGAGGCGTGGTAGGCTCTGTTGTTGAAAGTATGGAGAAGAGGTGAGGAGAGAGTTCTGAGAGGACACAGGCTGTAGGCACACCCCAAGATTCCTGTCCGCCCCTCACCGGCCTCCCTGACACAGGGGACACCCCCAGAAGGAAAGCCAAAGCTGGGCAATGAGAACGGGGAGGGGGCTGCAGAGAGGGACTGGACAACAGCTGTCCCTTCTTCCCACCCTCATCACCAGGGCTCTCGGAGGGACCTAGGGAGTTTACCTGGGTGCACAAGGGCACGAGCATATGACAGAGTGGGCAAGGTCAAGGAAGGAGCTCTGCAGGCCAGAGGGAGAGGGAGACAGAGAAGTCAGGACAGGGAGGGAGACAATGGGCCACTCTTTTCTTAGAAGTGGTCCAGGAGATTCTCGATCTCATGCCAAAGAATGAGGTGGGTGTGGGGCGGGGGCGTGGTTGGCAGGAAGGAAGAAGAAGAGGAAAGTCAAGAGCCCCTTAGGGCTGCGAGAGCCCAGACCTGTGGCCACGGGCGGCTGGAGCTGGTAGCCGGTGAGCTCACACCAGCCGACGGGGTAGATGTCCGGGGACTCACAGTCTACCCACTGGTCATACTCGCTGTCCCAGCCATCAAAGTGGATGCTGAGGAGACGGTGCACCACCCGCTTCACAGTGGCCACACAGATGAGCCGGGGCTCCATGAGGTCCACGGCCTCCAGCTTCATGCCCACCTTGAAACCATGGTTGGGGCAGTCCTGGGAGGGGGAACAAAGGCAATGACCAAGCCAGCCAGGGCCCTGCCCCAGCGGGGCAGACCTGGGGGAGGGAGCAGGGCTGAGCATGCCTGCGGGGGGAGGTTCCTCTGACCAGTGATCCCACTGCATTTTGTTCCCAGGCACTGGCCCTTTTGGGAAAGGGACCAGCTGAACTGTTCAGCACAGCGCCCATGTCAGAGTTTGGGACTTCTCCCCTGAAGTGGCGGACCTCAGTAGCAAAGACTCAAGAAAAGAGAAGGGGTTGGGATTGCCACCGCTGGCAGTGGGCAGGATTGGTCTCCTCACCGTGTTGAAGAGTCTTGATGGAGCTGCTTTCGCCTTGGTCTTCTCCAAGTAGGTCTCCCAGCTGAAAGTGTGAGCCTCATACCCTGTAGGAGTGGAAAGTGTAGGTGAGGAGGGGGGAAGGGAAGCGGGAGGGAGTCCCGGAAGGTCTCCCAGCGCCAAAGGGGCACCTGCAGCTCAGTCAGGACCCCCCCGGAGTCTCCCCAGCAGCCTTCTTCCCTCCTCCCCAGGCTGGTACCTGCTCTAGGACCATGGTCCTGTTGTACAAGTTGTTCACTGACCAAAGGGACAAGTGGGAGCTCTGCTCACCGAGCCACATACCGGCCATGGGGCCGAGCCAGCCCAGAGTATGGGCTAGTGGTGACCCTGGGTAGCTCTGTCACCTCTCCAATCCACTCACAGACTTCAAACTCCAGGGGTCTGGCTTGGCCAGGAATTGGGGCCAGTGGCCCCACCCTGCTCCTCCCAACTGTAAGGCGCGTCTTGCCTTTTGGGGGTGTGAGCTCAATGTCATTCTTCTGGCAGAAGGTGGCTGGGAAGATGGCGTGGGAAGAGGCATGATAACAGAACCAGTCTGAGCCATCTGTGGAGGGCCCCCCGTCCACACAGATCATCAGGTAGCCATCCAGGAGGACCTAGCAGGTGGAGGGGAGGAGGGCAGACAGAACATGGTATGCTGAACTGCACCCCCATCCCAGGGTGAGGTGATACGATGGGGATGCAAGGTGGATGGATCCAACCAGAGCTGGTTCTCAGCCTTCCCCGAGCTGCTTCAGAGCACTCAGCACTGGTGTAACCCCCACTCGTGAGATCATTTAGCCTCCTCACTAGATAGCAGATGCTGTGCCCGCAGGAACTGCATCTGTCTTCCTGTCAGTGTGTTCTCAGTGGACACACGGGCCCAGCCTGGAGATCTGCTGGATGGATAAATTGGCAAAACCCCCTGGAGGGCCGAAGGGTGGCTGTTGGCTCTTCAGGCTGCAGCAATAACAGAGGTTTGCAGTGAAGTCAGCCCGGCTATGGCTTGGCTAGGTCAGCACTCAAAGGAGATGGCATGTGGCAGCAGGGAAACCTACACCTGACCCAGGACAGGCTCAGGCCAGGTGTTCAGTAAGCACCTGTCCAACGCACCTCTGACCCTGACACGAAAGCAGATTCTGACCCTGACATGAAAGCAGGTAGCCCAGGAGCAGCGAGAACTGGGAAGCTCTGCCACCTCCATGCCCGCAGAAAGCCATACTGGAGGCTCCCCCAGGCTCACCTTGCAGATGGTTGCCACGCAGATGTTGCCCAGATTCAAGGGGTCAATGGCTTCCAGTTTCATCCCCTCCTCAAACCAACCGCCTTCCGTGTAGACAGCTCGAACCTTAAAGGAACGGGGCACTTGGGGAATCTCCGGGCTGGCCCAGGGAAGGTGGGAAAGCAGGCCTCATCTGCCATCGGCCTGGGAAGGAAGTGGGGAGGGAAAGGGACATCCCAGGGAAGAGCTGGGGTCCGCAGGCCTGGAGTAGACCTGTGGCCAAGGGGACAGTGCCCAAGGGCTGTGCCTCACCTTCTTGAACAGATAAGGAACAGCATCACAGTAGATCTTCCGGAAAGTGGGATGGTGGGCCATGTCGCTGCGCCTCTCTTTTAGGGAAATGGCAGAGGGAGGAAGGGAGAAAAGGAAGGTGAAGCTGCTAACAGGGCCATCTCCACGCCTCCCCCAGAAATGTGCCCCCTAGACCAGAAGGTCTCTGTAGGAACTATTCAGCCCTTAGGACCCAGACTCTTCCCACATCACATGGAAAGGATGTGGCCTATAGCCTCTAGTTTCAAACCAGTTTTTAACACTTCAACCTGAGTATCCTCAGTCAAGGCACTCAACCTCCCGGGATACTTGGTCAAGTCCTGCCATCCGCATGGTAGAGATGATCGCCTCTACCGTGCAGCATAGTTGTGGGGTGTAGAGATGTGCCCTCGCTGGCCAGGGACTTCTGCTAACCTGACAGCTTGATGCCATGGCCGACACGCCTTGACCAACCCACTGGGTGGATCAGGGGGCTCCACATGTGGCACCAGAAGTCATCATCGCTGTCGCCATCCTCGTAGAGAAGCCGTAGGCGACCCCCGATTACCGTGTCCACCACAGCCATGCGGGTCCGTGACACCTGGGACTTGTCCACCACCTCCAGCCGCATGCCCTGCCGAAAGGGGTACTTCATGCTCTCCACCATCTGCAATGACATCAGAACACAGGCCTGCTGGGGTCGTGTGGACCCTCCCACCCACTTTCCTGTTCTGTCCCTTAAGAGTAATCAGAGGATGGGGAAGGTGGAGTGGAAGCACCGCACACACTGCGTCAGGAAGCAGGTAGATGAGCCCTCCTGTCCCGCCAGGTTCAACCCTGGCTTTCAAGTCCCTAGGATGATACTGATTATATGATTTTTACATGTGCACCAAAATGCCAGTAAGTCATTATGATGGGTATTACAGAACGCTTTTCAGACTAAGGAAACAGGTGCCCCAGAGAGGTCACGTGACTTACCCAGAGTCACACGGGCTCGTGAGTGGCAGAGCTGGGCCGCAGATCTGGCTCTGGTGTCCAGCTTTGTGCTCTTTCAGGGATCTGCACTCTGACCACACGGGCACCCCGCTCCCCTCTACCTGCTGGCCCCCACTGATGGCACACACAAGCCTCGCGTTTAGGGAACTGAGTGCCCCTTGCTTCCATACATCTAATTTCAGCTCCAGCCCCTCTGCGCTGCAGCTCTGAACGGCTCTCATAGCACCTCAGTAGTGATGCCTGCCCCTCTGACACAGCAAAGGACAGTGACCAAGATGTCCACAAGCTGCTCTAGAGCCCTGGTGGCGGGGCCTGGGTGAGGAGACGGGAGATTCTTTGTCTGCTGTGACTTTGGTGCTGTCCTGCCGGGGGTAGAGGATGGTTACGTAAGCTCTGTAGGGCTTTTCCAGTACCAGGGCACTGCGGGCTCAGTGAGAAGCATCCCAGTCTCCACGTGACGGGGGGCTGAGCAGTGCTATTCCAAATCCCACCAGGAGGGGGAGCGGTTCAAGGGTCACAAAGCAGCCACCAGGACACAGATCTTTCACCCTCAGCTCAAGGGCTGGAATATACCAGGCCCATTTAGCAGAGGGAGAGACACAGGGTGAGAACTGGGCTGGGGTCCCTCTGGGCCGCCTCCCCGCCGCTGGCCTTTACTGACAAGCTCCTTTCCTCTGTGCCCACTGGTGCAGCCCACGACCCGACAATGCTTTATTGCCCTCCTTTGTTTAAGGTCACACACTGGAACTCAAGGTCTGTAAAGGCAGAAGCTAGGTTTGAGTCATTTCTATTGTACATTCTCAGCTCCAAGCACAGAACTAGGCACGGAGATGCGGGACTGGATTACCATATAGGGATTGGATCTGGACTTGAGCTCCCTCCACAGACCCACCCCTCCTCTCCTCTCCACCCCGCAATCTTCAGAGGCAGCTGCTTTTGCACGCATGCCCTGCAGGGACTGGGCACGTGACAGCTAGTGTGTGCTTGCTGACTGTTCACGCAGAGCCCTGCTCTGCCACCCAGAATCAAGCTCTTTTTAATTTAAGCAGAGATGAGGCCACCTTGACAATCCTGGTGGCCTGCACACAGCCACTTGCCTCATCCTAACACTAGGGCCAGCTCATCTTCAGTCGCCAACCCTGTCCACTGTGCAAGGTACTATGGGAAATACAGGAGAAAAAGCTTGCAGTTTTGTGGAAAAGACTATGATAATTAACAAAATATAGAGAGATGAATAGCAAATGAGCACTACCCAGTACGTTCAAATAAGGGAAAAACTGTTTTTGAGGTGCTTGGAACCATTACTCATTGAAGACCAGCTAAGGCCCACGGCGCCAATGTTCTCACCAGGCATCCGGGGCCTTGGGTGAGATGGCCCCAACTACCCTCCCATCTGATTTTCCACCGCTGGCTTCCATGCCTGCCCACATCCTACCCATAAAGGTAGAATTCAAATGCCATCTTCTCCACAAAGCCTCCCTCAATACCTGCTCGTCCTGAGGCCACAAGGCCAGTTCAACCACATGTCACGGTGGTACCTGCCCTGCATCCCCTTGGCTTGCTGCTGTGATGCTTACCCAAGCAACATGAGAACAACACGTGTGGGCATCCGGGTCAGGGGCCCCAGAGACCCTAGATGTGGCCCAGGCACCTATGTGAGCGAGCTGCACAACAGCAGCCCTGGCACACAAAGGGGGAAGAGACTAAGTCTTCACTGCATATCCTTGTGATCCCTTTGAATTTTTACCATGTGTATGATTTTTTATGTTAAAGAACTAAATAATTTTTAAAAATTAAATGCCACACAGATGATTTTGAGGCACATCTCTGGTACAAAAATCAAGGCTATTTTATAATTTTTCATGGGTGTGACTTCATTTCCTCTGCCAGACTGGACGGTCCCAGATGGCAGGGTCCACATTCTCCATATTTCCAGTGCCTTGTATACAACAAGTACTTAATAAAATCTATTGAATGAACTCTCCTGAAAATGCTATGAGCAAAGGTGAGGATCTAGAAGAAGAAATGGCAGACAAAGCAACATGATCGATGCGTCTGAGCAGGGAGGAGGCTCTTAGGCTGGGAAGGCAGACGACACCCACCATCCATCCTTAGGAAATCTGGAGCCACTAAGATTGCTAAGCAAGGGAGTCTTAGAAAAAATACTCCAGTGAATAGCACAAAGGACAGATCAAACGGGATAGGGGCAGGAAGGAGATCAGTTAGGAGACCCACAGGGCTCACTGCCAGACCTTGATATGGAAATCCACGGGAAGCGTCCTGGAGCCCACCAACCGTTTCATGAGGTAGCCCTTCCAATCGGTGAACTTGGCATGAATGGCTGCAGAGACAGAGCAGAACCCTGAGTACAGACTGACAACACTCCCACTGATGGGGCACCAAAGCTGCCCCAGAGAGCAGCAGAGGGGCCTAAATAACTTATTTCTGCCTTTTCAGGCCAGCAATCACCATCTTATAAAACCGGACTCCCCCAACTTGGACCTGCCACAGGGCCTCTGGGACAAGGCAGGACAGGAAGCAAGGAGGCAGGTGGGCCTTGTTCTGGTCTAACTGCTCCCAAGGG
Source organism: Delphinapterus leucas (assembly GCF_059928025.1). Classification (NCBI taxonomy): domain Eukaryota; kingdom Metazoa; phylum Chordata; class Mammalia; order Artiodactyla; family Monodontidae; genus Delphinapterus; species Delphinapterus leucas. The sequence goes on along the minus strand of NC_143139.1, from coordinate 95,032,526 downwards.
CCCCACAGGAACCAGGACAGGGAACGTTCTCATCAACTCACTCCGCGGGGGCACCAGGATCTTGCTGTTGATGGCACACCAGCCGATGGGGTGGACATCCACAGTCCCCAGGTTGCACCAGAAGTCATGGCTGGCGTCATTTTCAAAGCCTTCATACCGGAGCAGCACCCGGTACCCTGAGAAGGAGGAGGGAGTGGTGTGCTCTTAGGCCTTCGCTCTTCTCCAGCCTAAACAGGACTTGTGCTGCCTATTTCAAGAACTCCTTCCACAACAGCCAGAGTAAAAACAAACCCACACCACGTACTCAGAAAGCAGTACAGCACAGGAGGAAGAATAATTTTCTATAGCCTGATCAACCCTGGAATGAACTTAAAAGATGGGAGTTTCCAAACTCGCCAAGCTCTGTGGTCCCCTCTAAGGTAGGCAAGATAAAAGAACAGCAAGGAGGGAGGCAGAAACTCCAGCAGGTGGGTTTTTGTGTTTGTTTTATGAGGCTGATTTCTGCTCCACCACTGCCTGTCCATCTGGAGATGTCACTGCCCAGCCCGACCCTGCCTCGGCCGGAGGAATACCCACCTGCCGCCTGGATGACCGAGGCGATCCAGTACACACGGCTGGGGAGCACAGCATCGCTGTTGAGCACCTCCACCTTCATCCCCTTCATCACATCCTCCCACTGGTCATAGAGTGGGACCTATAAGGGGGACAGTGAGCCACCTGGGCTGGCAGAGGAGAGCAGCTGGCTGAGGGGCCTCGCGAGAGTCTGCGTCCTTCCTCCTTCGCCCCTCAGCATTGCCCCTCACTCCTTGTGTGTGGAAGGCCAGGCCGGGGACCAGGGATGAAGAGACGGGCAAGACGTGGTGGTGGGGCTGGGCAGAGACCCAGAGTCAGATGGTCCTGGGTGCTAAGCTCTCCAGGGCCGCTCCTGGCTGCTATCCTCATGGGCACACCATGGCTGCGCCAGCCTGCGTGACAGTCACGACGCCTAACAGTTTCTCACCCTCACCACGTGCCAGGTGCCATTCTCGGCACAAATAGCACCTCTTCCAGTCGTCACTCCACCTGGGCCGTTAGGACCACGACCCCTGGTCTCACAGCTGTCGCCAGGCTGGCTCTCACAGAGCCGGCTGCCCACCCACCGCTCTGGCACATCCTTTCTCCACCTCTCCTCCTCCTGTTAACATGCCCCCGACAGCACTGGACTGCTTGGGGCTGCCTCCCCAGTATCTAATCCTTACTTTGCTGCCAGTGGCACTTTGGTTCTCCTTTAGGGAGATTCTCCTTTTTTCCTTCTCAGCCCTGGTTTCAGCCAATCAGTGTATCCCATTCCATCTCCCTGGCCGGAGGGACTGGGTTCATCACAGAACCCCGAAACAGTTATACTGCTCAGGCACGTTCAGGTGGGCTTTTTACAGAGCATATCGAGGCAGATATATTAGTGCAAGTATGATGCAACTCCCCGCAATGAAATGCCTGAACTGCTAGAGAATTCAGGAAATAAAGAGCTCCCCCCACTGGGAAAGACGTGCACCTTCACTAGCACCCAGACAGGAGAGGAGGAGTTAAGCTGCATCGAGTGCCAACCTTCTCCTGATCAGCAGCCTCCCCAGAGTTCAGTAGCAGCTCAGAAATTAGAGGCTAGGAAGTGGGTTTAAAGAGGCCTCCTCCTGGATTTCCCGGGTTTAGGAAATTGGCTTGAAAGACAAGAGAGCTCCCTCGGTTTCTCTCTGCGCCTGCAGGAGACCACCGCTCAGGCCTGCCTGCTAAGTTCTTCGGCTCCAAGCCCAGCCCTCCAGGTCTCAGCCTTTGCTGTTTCTCAGTGACAGGGAGTCGGGGAGCCTTTAGATGAAGGGGCTCCAGGAGGCATCCACATTGGCCTCCCGGGACCAAGGGGCCCAGGGCAGTTCACAGCACCAAGCTTTCAACGCGAAAGCACTAAAAATGGGGGAAAAGGAGAAAGAGATTCTCAAAGTTTGCTTCTGGATATCAAAGCACAAAGTGCCATTATGTAAATAAGCGAAGTGGGGAACCTCCGAGGGGCTAGAAGCTCGCATTGAGGGCCTGTGGGAGGACTTTCTGAAAAAGTGGACAGAAAGGTAAGCTGGAGGGAGCGGCAAAGCTGGGCTTCGAGCACCCAGACCTCACCCTGTTCTCTCCCGGCGCCGACGTTGCGAGGCAGGTGGGTGAGATGGTGGCAGTACTCAGGACCCTGCCCGCCCTCCCCTCATCCCCAGGGCACTCACGTGTTTAAAGCAGCTGACAGGAGCAGCCTTGTAACTGTGATCCTTCAGGAACTTCCCCCAGTCGAAACCCAAGACCAGCGCTGCGGGGCAAAGATGGAGAGGGTTAAAGGGTCGAAGCTGGGAGCTCCGGCAGCAGCCATTCCAGGACCCCGGGCCGGAGGGGCGGGGGCAGCAGGTCCCTTCCTCACCCCATACCTGCCCCAGCAGCGGCCATCAGGACGGCGGAGGGCCTTATCCAAAGGCTGCCAGACTCTTAGGAGTAGAGGAAACACTCAGAGGGAAATATGTCTGGTCTTCCTTCCCCAGAGAAAGACGGAAATTCAAAGACCCTTGGGCTTAAATTCCTCAGACCGCCCCCAACCTCTCATTGGCCACAGCCAATCTCAATGGGTGGGAGGTGCACACACCTAGGCCCCTCCAACCCTTGAGCCTGGGGGCTCAATATCGGTCAGACACTCAGAGCATCTAGCGCAGTTGCTTCATGCCTACATTTGCTCAGAAATAGCTACGCAAGCTCAGAAAGAGAGAAAGGTTCCTCCCTTATCCCATCACCCTTCTTCAAACAAGATCTGGGTCTCCACTGCCCCAGGGAAACAGAAGCCAGAGAGCTAAAGGCAACGCAAAACAAAAGAAGCTAATCCTCGGCTTTTAAATTATCAAGAGTAGGGGTCTTGGCAATTTAAGAGTGATTGAGGGATCTTCTGGGGTAATTTCACAATTACCAGGTGAGGAAGATACAATCCAAAGCAAGCCTGGGCCGGCGCTTTCTAGCTGGCCACCTTTTCCAATCCTCGCTCCTTGGGAGGCCACCCCAGTCCTGGCACTGCACCCAACCTGCTTCCTGAGCACCGGTCCCTGCAGTCTTACCGTCCTGCCCTGTTGGTGTCCCATCTGCGAGTTGTCCTGTCCCTTGGGAATGGAGGAAGGCTCCAATTTTGGCAGACCAGGCAGCTTTGTGCAGGACTTTGGCCTTCTTGGTAGGTGGTTTTCCCTGGAGGGAGGAGAGGGTGTGTAGCCTAAAGGCTAAGAACAAGGCTCTGGATTTGGACACGTTTAAAACAGGCATCACTCCAGTTAACCTCTTTGGGACTTCAGTTTCTTCATTTGTAAATCAAGATGATAACAATGATAATGCTTAGCTCAGAGGGGAGTTGCAAGGATGGGGGTTGCCCACACTTAGCTATTGTTCAGCTAGAGAGGGGGTGGGGATTGGCAGAGCCACACGCAGGGAGGGGCACTTTTACTATCTTTTAAGCCCCGCCTCTGCCAGGAACCTCTTCTTGGTGTCGTCAACTCTCAGCCATCTCCTTCCTTTGGTGCTCCTACAAACTTATGGCAGAGAATGGGCTTCAAAGGGCTCGTGAACTGAACCATGGACTCGCTCTAGAACATACATGAATGTTCTAGAGAGAGTCCATAGCTTATCGGGTGCTCAAAGGCATCCTCCCCCAAAGTGAAAGGCCACTGATCTGGTCTGTAATTTGTAACTTAAGTACTGATCAGAAAGGCCCAGAGAATTTATTAAAGAGATCGGTGAGATAGAAATGTGGATTGAGGGAGTTCCCTGGCAGTCTAGTAGTTAGGGTTTGGCGCTTTCACTGGTTCAATCTCTGGTTGGGGAACTGAGATCTTGCAAGCTGTGAGGCATGGCCAAAATTTTTTTTTTTAATTTGGGTTTAAATTCCAGAGACCTGGGTCCAAACCCTGGCTCTTCAATTTTATTTGTGTACCTCTAAGTAAGTTAGTAAAAATTTTTGAGCCCTTAAAATCGGAATCTTTAAAAATTCATTTTTTAGGGATCACTGGTTGGACTGAGAGTGCCAAGCCCATAGCAAGTATCCCCAAACTATAGTTATAAACAATACCATTATTAGCTCACTGAGAAGGACTTTTCTATGCCTTGACTAAAATCTGCAAAATGAGGGACATAATAGTAACTGTCTCACAGAGAGATAGAGGGTATGAGGCACTAAGCAGAAGAGCGGGCACTGCAACCCTCACGCTTCACAGGACAATCACCCGGGGAGCTCGTTAAAGGCCCTGTGTCCAGGCTACACTCAGCCCCAATTAAATCAGAATCTTTGCGAGTAAGACCCAAGCATCAATATTTTTTAAGGTTTGCAGGTGACCCCAACGTGCAGTCAAGTTTGAGAACCGGTGCTGTGAAAACACAAGGCCAGTCTGCTGATTGTTCCTGTCTCAGCGCCCACGGCCCCAGGAAGGGTCTTCCAAGTGATGGCCTCTCACCTGTAATCTAGCCAAGATACTGGCTTTCTTGGAGTTGGAGGAGTAGCTCCTAGAACAGGAGACGCTGCAGAATCTCTTGGTCTTGGAGAAGAAGGCTTCCCTCGTACCCACGATACCACACATCTCACAGACAGCTGGGAAGAGAACTTAGCACATGACTCCCTTGATCGTCACTCCAAATCAAACAAAATGATGGGCCCTTCAAAACCTGGGGCACTGCATTAATCAGGTGAGTCCCAGGCCCCCTAAGGCTGACAGAACTGGAATAGAAGGTTTGGGTGTGTACACCTAAAGCTCCTTAGCACCCCTTGGCTATATGTGTCAATGGTGGGGCTAAGGAAAATCCATGAGGATGACTGGGGAAACAGGTGAGTGTTGGAAAGTTTGCAAAGAGGAAAATGAGAAGAAAAAACGTACCCATATCATTTAACTTCCGTGGGCCTACTTTTTTCTCATCTATAAAGAGACTGAACTAGATCAATGTTTCATCCCTGGTATCACATCAGAGTCATTTGAGGAGCGTTTAAAAATGCCCAAGCCTGGGTTTCCCTGGTGGCGCAGTGGTTGACAGTCCGCCTGCCGATGCAGGGGACACGGGTTCGTGCCCTGGTCGGGAGGATCCCACATGCCGTGGAGCGGCTGGGCCCATGGGCCATGGCTGCTGCGCCTGCGCGTCCGGAGCCTGTGCTCCGCAACGGGAGAGGCCCGCGTACCGCAAAAAAAAAAAAAAAAAAATGCCCAAGCCTGATTCTAATTAACTGGTCTGTGGTGGGACACAGGCATCTGTGGTTCGTTCAGAGTTCCCCAGGTGATTCTAATGTGCAGCCAGGCGATAGCATCCCTGGACCAGATGGTCTCTAATAGTTCGTTCCAGTTCTAAAGTTCTAAGATTCTAAGAGAATGGTTAGAAGAAGATAGAAGGGAGAAAGATAAAAGAAAGGGGAGAAAGGAAGAGAAGACAGGATGAATGGAAAGGAAACAAGTGGCAAAGAGTATTAGATTCTCCTCTCCTAAAGAGTAAAGGGACCAGGGGACAGAAATGTCATCACGGACCATCTGGCCTCCCCATCATCACAGGCAGTCCCCACACTGGAGGCCCTGACACAGGCGTCCAGGAGCTGTGTAAGCATCACATCTCTGAAGCCAACTGTCTTCCAGATGATTCACAGGGATCCTCAACTGCCCACCCCTACCCTAACCCTCTAACCCGGAGGTCACTTTATTCTGTATTTTCCCCCCTCTCACTTCCAACCCACAAGCTATTTCTTGTCCCTTCCCAGATAGTAACCAGATCACTTTAGGTGTCCTATATTCTCAATATCTAGAGAACAGGACAATCGCAAAAGCAGCACCATGTTAATGACTGGCATCTAATATGTGCTGAATAAATATTAATTATAAGAAAGAATGAAATCACAATTTGAAATCAGACTGCAGCAGAGGAAATGACCCTTGGGGATACTTGGGGTGCCTCTGCTCTCTCCTAGGGCCTTAGACATCAGATCAAAGGGCCCTTCACACCTGGACAGCTCTGCCCACCTGGCCTATATCCCCCTCTTCCTCCACAGCCTCTGAAACCTCCCCCTCTTCAGGGGACACTCTGAAGGCACCTGGCTCAGAACCACTGCCATCCATGGAGCGGGGAGTCCCAGGGCTAAGCAAATGCAAGGGGGAGGTGGGCAGCTCCCCTGCTTCCCGATCCTCATTTTCTGCTTCACTTGACTCCTCGAGGTAGGAGCTGCTCTCACTGCCCGCACTGCTGTTATAACTCCGGAAACTGTCGTAGCCACCAAAGAGCTCCAAGTCATCATCTTCCTCTTCCTCCTCCATTGGTTCTGAAGTCTCCTAGTGACACAAAAGCAGGCAGAAGGAATTATGGTTGGCTTAGTGTATGGGAAGGGAAGCTGCAGATCTGCTATCAACTCCCTTTCCAGTTCTTGGTCAAGTCAACACTTTTGGGCCAAGTGGCAGGCAGAATCAAATACTCCTTTTGCAAACACCTGGATCATTACTCTTGTTTATACATTTCTCAACTGCAAATCAAAAGAATACCTTAGGGGCTTCCCTGGCGGTACAGTGGTTAAGAATCCGCCTGCCAATGAAGGGGACATGGGTTCGAGCCCTAGTCCAGGAAGATCCCACATGCCGCAGAGCAACTAAGCCCGTGCACCACAACTACTGAGCCTGCGCTCTAGAGCCCACAAGCCACAACTACTGAAGACCGTGCGCCTAGAGCCCGTGCTCCGCAATAAGAGAAGCCACCGCAATGAGAAGCCTGGGCACCACAACGAAGAGTAGCCCCCACTCGCCACAACTAGAGAAAGCCAGCGCTCAGCAGTGAAGACCCAATGAAGCCAAAAATAAAAAAAAAAAAGAATACCTTAGCAAGACAGAAAACATGTATTAGGAATTCACCAAGGTCCCTCTGTGGATTTATAAGTGATGACATTTTACCATAATTCAAACAGAATACACTGATGTGAAAATATCCTAAGCAAAGTGCCTCATGAAGACTTTCTGGGGAAGATGTATTTTAGAAACTCATTCTTCCCCCTTCAGCATATGTACACCAAAGTAATTTCAACTCAAAAACAACTTAAGTCAGACAAAAGTTAATTTGGGGCCCAGACTGCCCTAAAGAGGATTTCAGAGGCTAATGACACGCTAGCTATAGCACTGTGGTATATACAATAGCTTTGGACTCAGCTCTGATCCTAACTAGCTGTGGGTCCTTGGGCATGTCATTTAACCTCTCTGGGTCTCAATTTTCTCATCTATAAAACAAGAAAAGTATTTGGCTCCAGGAAGTGGAATGTAAATGAGATACTGTATATAAATCTACCTGGCATGTTGTAGAAAAGGTGTGAAGAATTTGGGCTCTAGGCCAGGGCTCCAATACCATCCCCACTGCTTACTAGTTACTACCATCCCTACCGTATGACCTGCAGCAGGTCAATCTCAATGCCTCAATTTCCGCACCTGTAAATGAGGACAATTCCACCTATTACATAGGCTTTGGGGGAGAAGTAAGGGTTAATATGGGCAAGGCACTCAGAGCAGTGAGTTGCACACAGTATGTGCTCAATAAATGTTGGCGATTATTACTGGTTAAAAGCATGGGCTCTCAAACCAGGTACACCTGAGTTTGAATCCAGGATCTTCCACTTACTACCTGTGTGATTTTGTGCAAGATATTTAACCTTACTGCTCCTGGTTTCTCCATCAGTACAATGGAGATAATAACAAGCCCTCTTTAGAGGACTGCTGTAAATACTGATATGACATGCAAAGCCTAGTTCCATTTCCAGCAGTTAGTGACAGCTCTAAAACTGTGAGCTGTCATTCTTACTCTCCAACTGTATGATTCTTTTCCTTTACCCTTATAGAGTTTTTGAGCGATTCCACTTTACATTTACAACTACACATGCAAATGTGCTAGAAAGGAAATTCAAATATAAGGTGACCAGAAACCAAATGATTAAAGGATGCGTGGGTCACAGGTGGTGGTAGAGTGGAAAAAGCAAACCTGGTAGAGTTTTGGAACTTGAGGTACTTAGTGCCCATCTCCTTCACTTTACAGTCCTGTGACCCTCCTGGGGAGTCGCACCACCCCTCCGGGCCTCAGCTACCTGAACCGCAAAAACGAGACACTGGGCTGTTGAGTATACTGGGAGATAATGCACGTGAACGCTCCGGACACGGAGGGTTTATTAAACTTTAATCATCCCTTACTTCCCACCAGGATGTGACAGGCCTCATAGTCCCTAAAGGACACCACCATGAGACAAGGAGGAGGAGGAAGATTCAGGAGCTCTCAGATTCTGAACCCAATTCCCCTTCCCCAGGCCAGGGAGGCTGTTCCTCCCTCAACTACTCGGCCCCAGCAGAACTGGAGCAAAAAGCAACGCCAATCGCCTCGGGCCCTGCTCAGCCTAACTGCCTGTTTATCCATCCTTCCACCCTCCACCCTCCAGGCGTCGCTCAAAGGCCTAAAGAAGGGCCCACCGAGCGGAGCTCTCGGGGTTCCCTTTCCCAGTCACGAGAATTCCTCTCCCTCTCACCTCGACGCCCCGGGTCTTCTCCATGAGACTAACAGTTTCTTCAACCGTCACCAGGTGCGGGAAGCCATATTGGCCTCGCTGCTCTCCCCGAGCGCACTCATTGGCCGCCTCCCAGAGCCGCGGGCCAATCACGCTGCAGGAAAGAGGTAAAGCCGGTTCGGCGCTCCCCTGTGCCCCTCCTCCCCGGGAGAGGGGGAAGCCGCGGACCTTATGGGACTTGTAGTTCCCCCTTGGGTGCGCTTGAAGTGGGAGGGGGCGTTGCTATAGCGACGTGAAAATTTCCCCCGGCCTCAGAGCTGCGGCGGCTCGCGCGGACAGTTCTCGTTTCTCCACGCCAACCTCTTGCTATCACTCCAACCCCATTCTTCATTAAAGTTATTGATTACCTAAGATAGGTACTGTCCAGGCGCCAGGAATAACCTCGGACTCTCCCTGATCAGAAATTTAAGGTGCCCTAGGGCGGGGATGCTAGCAGAGAGACTCTTTTCCGGTTCAGGCAGAAACTGGAATACTCTTATGCTCAATGCTGTAAATGTCCCGCATGCTCAAAATCCTGCAAAACTACCTCTTACATCACCATCTCCTGAAAAAAAACTCAGATACGTGGCTCTCTGCCTCTTTCCTCTTGGATTTCCCACAACCTCCTTACACACTCGGAGTTCTAGGTGCTGTCGTAGAGCTTTACAAACATCTCAAATCAGAGATAATCAATCACCCTTTTAAAGATGAGGATGGACTTCCCTGGTGGCCAGTGGCTAAGACTCTCTGCTTCCACTGCAGGGGTACGGGTTCGATCCCTGGTACAGGAAGTTCCACATTCTACAGTGCGGCCAAAAAGGGGGGGAAAAGAAAAAGAGGACGATGAGGAAACGGTGGCTCTTTGGGTTTAGACACTTTCTAACATCACACAGGATTGGACTTTAAGATTTAGTCCAAATTCTTTCCCTATGCTATGCTGTACTCTAACTGAGAATCTAACTGTAATAAGTGGGGCTCAACATATATTAAATGTTTCTAAATTTGAGGTCCACCAGATATATGTGAAAGTCTTTCCTGATTTCTTTCGTTTCTTCAACCCTTTCTACCTCCAACCCCATATCTGTGCTATCCACAGAAACTGTTGGTTCTTTTTTTAAAATATTTATTTGGGTGCACCGGGTCTTAGTTGCGGCACGCTGGATCTTCATTATGGCATGTGGATCTTTAGTTATGGCATGTGGGATCTAGTTCCCTGACCAGGGATAGAACCCGGGCCCCCTGAATTGGGAGCGTGGAGTCTTAACCACTGGATCACCAGGGAAGTCCCTGTTGGTTCTTCTACCTCCAAAATGTATCCTGTATTTCTCCACCTCTACCACCCTAATACAAGCCACTGGTCCACTGCAGCAGCCCTCCAACTAGTTTCTTAGTTTGAATCTTCATCTTCTTTAATCCAGGCAGGTGATCTTTTAAAATCACAAACCAGATCATGTTCATTCTCTTGCTTAAAACCCCTAATAGCTTCCCCTTGCACTTTGAATGAAATCCAAACAATCGACAATAACCTGGCCCCAGCTTTCTTTTCAACCTCCTCTTGTACCATCCTCTCTACCTTTCGCTGCATCCATCCACTCACCTCTTCTTTCAGTTTTTGACTGCCAAGCTTGAGTTGGCCTCAGGGCCTTTACACTTGCTGTTCCACGTGTATGCAATATTCTTTCCATGGCTCTTCTCATGGATGGATCTTCATCTTTTTAGATTTCAGCTCAAAGGCACCTCGTCTGGGACCTTATTTAAAGTAGTTGTTCCCTCCCCTCACTCTGTATCTCTTCCCCCATTTTACAGTCCTTTGTAGTACTTGTTTCTGTCTGAAATGCTTTCATTCATTAGTTTACTTGTTTATTGCCTATCTCCTGCCACTGGAATGTAAGCCTCATGAGGGCTGGGACTTAAGTCTGTCTTGTTCTCTGCTGTATTTCCAGAGCCAAGAACAGAGCCTAGCATACACTAAGTGCTCAAAGACTAAAGAGCTAGTTAATGAGACTTCAAGGATTACAACAGGCTGCTGCTTTTTTCTCCCTGTTTCTTCATCAAAGATTTTTTTAAAATTGAGGTATAGTTGATGTACAATGTTATATAATTTTCAGATGTATGACATAGTAATTCACAATTTTCAAAGGTTATATTCCATTTATAGTTATTACAAAATATTGGCTAATTTCCTATATTATACAATATATCCTTGTAGCTTATTTATCTGTACATAGTAGTTTGCCCCTCCCCCCTTTCCTCTCCCCACTTGTAACCACTAGTTGTTTCTCTATATCTGAGTCTCTTTCTTGCGGGCCTCTCACTGTTGTGGCCTCTCCCGTTGCGGAGCACAGGCTCCGGACACGCAGGCTCAGCAGCCATGGCTCACGGGCCCAGCCTCTCCACAGCATATGGGATCTTCCCGGACCAGGGCACGAACCCGTGTCCCCCGCATCGGCAGGCAGACTCTCAACCACTGCGCCACCAGGGAAGCCCCCCTTTTTTTTTTTATAAATTTATTTATTTACTTTTGGCTGTGTTGGGTCTTCGTTGCTGCACGCGGGCTTCCTCTAGTTGTGGCGAGCGGGGGCTACTCTTCGTTGCGGTGTGTGTGCTTCTCATTGCGGTGGCTTCTCTTGTTGCGAAGCACAGGCCCTAGAGCGTGGGCTTCAGTAGTTGTGGTTCGCGGGTTCTAGAGCACAGGCTCAGTAGTTGTGGCGCATGGGCTTAGTTGCTCCGCGGCATGTGGGATTCTCCAGGACCAGGGCTTGAACCCGTGTCCCCTGCTTTGGCAGGCGGATTCTTAACCACTGCACCACCAGTGAAGTCCCCCGAGTCTCTTTCTTTTTTGTTGTATTCACTAGTTTATTTTTTAGATTCCATATATAAGTGATATCATACAGTATTTGTTTTTCTCTGTCTGACTTATTTCACTTAGCATAATACCCTCCAAGTCCATCCATATTATTGCAAATTGCAAAATTTCATTCTTTTTTATGCCTGGGTCATATTCCATTGTATACATATACCCCATCTTCTTTATCCATTTATCTGTTGCTGGATAATTAGGTTGCTTCCATTTCTTGGCTATTGTAAATAATGCTGTGATGAACGTTGGGGTGCATGTACCTTCTTGAATTAGTGTTTTCGTTTTTTTTCGGATATACAGCCCGGAGTTTTAATTTGTAAAATAGGAGTAAGACCACCTCATTGGGTTTTTGTAAGAATTAGAAATAATAAATGTGCAGTGCCTGCCACATACAGGGAAGAGTAAATGGTAGTTATTTTCATCCTATTAGATGCTAGGTGGCAGCAACTAGAAGAGTAAACCTACCTAGAAGAATAACTTCTGTGAGTTGCTTAAACTTTTATAATTTTATAAATGCACAGCCATGAATCTCACAGACAGAGAATCTGCTCCTGGCAAACAAATCAACTTATTCATCATATACTTATTTAGTGCCTACTTTGTGCCTGGGACCACACTGGACACTTGAGGAGTAAGAGGTGAACAGCTCTGTCCTCATGGAGTTTACTGCCTCCTGCAGGGAGATAGTGGAAACTGAACAAACATCTAGTTCCAACTGAGAAGGAAATTAGCAGGGCACTGTGATGGAGAATAGGGAAGTGAGCACCTGCAGAGGGGGTGTGGGGAGAAGGCCTTACTTGCAGGATGAGAAGGAGCCAGTTAGGAGAAGAGAGTTGCTGGGGAAAGGTCATTCCAGGCACAGACACAGAATTTAGAGAGGGAGGTGAACAGCTCCAGTTGGCAGGAGAATATAATGGGAAAGCTTTAAAGGTTTTAAGGAGGGGAGTAAATGGTTCAGATTATGTTTTAAGAGCTCACTCGCTGGGTGCTGTGTGGAGAATGGATTGGAGGTGGGTCAAGAGAAGCAGCAGGGAGACCAGTTAGAAGGCTCCTGGACTGATCCAAGGGAAGGACGATGGTGGCTTGGACCAAGGCAGACTTAGAAGGCATGCAGAAAAGTAGAAGAATTTGAGAAATATGTTGGAGGCAGTAATTAATTGTATGGAGTAGGTTTGGAAGAGGAGGAATCCAGAATGACCCTGGGCAAACCTGTCAGATGGGTAGACGGTGGGACCATGTTCTGTAGTCGTTAAAAACTGTACAAGGAATAAGGGAGTTTGGGTGGCTGAATAGAGGGAATTAAGAATTCTGCTTGGTCTAGCATGCCTCCAAGAGGGCAAGAAGGCAGCTGGAGCTCACCAGAGAGCCCTGACCTGGAGATGTAAATCCTGCAATTTTTGACAACCTCCCTTTAAGATAGAATGAGAGTCCCTAAATCCATCTTCTCTGTGATGTATTATTTTTCACATCTCAATGCATATATCATTAACAGTAGAGGAAAGCGGAAACTGGAGCTTTCCAGTTTCACACATTTCAACAAAAGAAACAAAATTACCAGGCTTTGGGGGAGGGAAGGAAGCTGAGGCAGGACCCCACAGTGACAGAAACTGTTAGCATAAGTTGAAATGGCGGTTAATTAGGAATTCAGTTGAAACATCTTATTAAACACAGGTTGCTAAGCAACAGTGGCCACCCTGGAACAGTGTGGCTGTTCCTTCTGCAGTGGAGCTCCTGGGCCTTGGGTCTGAGCTGTTGCAAAGTTACGCTTTTTGGCTGGTCTGAGCCATGCCTTTACACACAACCTCATATACTCCCTTCTTTTGGGGGGGCTTCCCTCTGTGAGTCACTGTCCCTGTCTCTCTGGGATCATTAATCTCTCACTGTCAGACCCCAGTTAACAGCACAAATGTGCTCATATGTCACCCATTCTATACAAATAAATCCCTTGAAATCACCTCCTCTGTCCCTGGCCACGGTGCTATTCCACCCCCCAATGTCTTGAAAGAATTGTCTGCACACACTACCTCCACTTCGGCTTCTCCTCACTTCGACACCTGTCCCCACACTCCACCAAAAGCACTCTGGCAAGTTCAAGTACAGCTTCTCTGATGTAGAGCCACATCTTTCTTCTCTCAGTGGCATTTGATATAACCGATGACTCCATGCTTCCTGAAACACTGTCCTTTCTGGGTCCCTCTTGGTTTTCCTCCTGCCCCTCTGGCCAATCCTCTCTCCTTTGCAGGGCCTTCCTCTTCTACCTCAACCCTAAGGAATGGTGATCTCCAGGGCTCTGTCCTGGAACTGCTTCTTTTCTCTTTACTTCTCACTGAAGGTGATGCCTTTCATTCTTTTTTAAATTTAATTAATTTATTTTTGGCTGCATTGGGTCTTCCTTGCTGCTTGCGGGTTTTCTCTAGCTGCGGAGAGTGGGCGCCACTCTTTGTTGTCATGCCCGGGCCTCTCATTGCGGTGGCTTCTCTTGTTGTGGAGCACGGGCTCTAAGTGCGTGGGCTTCAGTAGTTGTGGCACACGAGCTCAGTAGCTGTGGCTCGTGGGTTCTAGAGCGCAGGCTCTGTAGTTGTGGCGCATGGGCTTAGTTGCTCTGCAGCACGTGGGATCTGCCAGGACCAGGGCTCGAACCCATCTCCCCTGCATTGGCAGGCGGATGCTTAACCACTGCGCCACCAGGGAAGCCTGATGTCTTTCATTCTTAATGCTGTAAATGCCATTTATATGCACCGGATTCCAATCTTCAGCCTGTGTGTTTGTCCTCTGAGTTGCAGACTCATATATCCATCTGTAGAGATAACTTACATCATAAACTGCAAAACAGAACACTTTATTCCCTTACCCCAAACCTATTTCTCTTCTAGTTTTCCCCATTTCAGTACTCAGCACCATCAGCCACTCAGGAACTTCCTCTTGATTCCCCCATCTTTATCGCTTACTTTCAATCTGTCAGCAAATCCCTATAATTCTCCAAAACCTATCTCAGATAGTTCCTCTTCTTTCTATCCCTACTGCCACCCCTTAAACCCAGACCACTATCATCCCTGCTCTGGATTTCACTGAAGCCTCCTAGCTGGTCTCTCTTAACCTATCCTGTAAATTGGATTAACTCCTCTGCACCAGTGCTGTGCAGGCTGGGTGCTCGTTTCCATATCATACCACACCTGTCTGGCCTTCCCCCAGTTACTTCATAAGATCTTTGGGGAGAGGGCAGGACGACTCATGTTGAGGTTAGAGAGATAGGGAAGGACCAGAGTAAGAGTTATTTATCTTTTTTTTTTTTTTTCCTTGCGGTACGCGGGCCTCTCACTGCTGTGGCCTCTCCCGTCGCGGAGCACAGGCTCTGGACGCACAAGCTCAGCGACCACGGCTCACAGGCCCAGCCGCTCCGCGGCATATGGGATCTTCCAGGACCGGGGCACAAACCCGTGTCCCCTGCATCGGCAGGCGGACTCTCAACCACTGCGCCACCAGGGAAGCCCTATTTATCTTTTTTTAATAGAGAAAAATGTTTTCTTCTTTCTTCCTTTTTTTCTTTTTAAAAAAAATTTATTTATTTTTGGCTGCGTTGAGTCTTCGTTGCTGCTCGTGGGCTTTCTCTAGTTGCGGCGAGCAGGGGCTACTCTTCGTTGCGGTGCGCGGGCTTCTCATTGCAGTGGCTTGTCTTGTTGCCGAGCACGGGCTCTAGGTGCGTGGGCTTGTGGCACACGGGCTCTACAGCGCAGGCTCAGTAGTTGTGGCGCACGGGCTTAGTTGCTCCGGGCATGTGGGCTCTTCCCTGACCAGGGCTCAAACCCGAGTCCCCTGCATTGGCACCAGGGAAGCCCCCAGAGTAAGAGTTATTTGTTCAAATGATTTACTGAGTGCCTACTGTTCTTTGGACACAACAGCAAACGGGAGGACGGCACAGTTCCTGCTCTCTTGGAGCTTCCATTCCAACATAATCCAAAGGAAAGGAGACCAACGCTTTCCGGCCCCGACAAGCGGGGGGCATGGTGCTAACCGCTTTGACACCCGGTCGGCCACCTATGACTCTGGGAAGGCCTCAGTTCTTCGCTTCATCTGCAAAATGGGATGATAACGGTTAGCTCCTGACTCTCTGGTGCTCCCCCGGTGGTAGGGGGTGGGGATGCCGCCTAAGTGAAAGGGGATCGAAATAACTGCCCCGCCTCTATCCCCGGAGGGGCAGGGCGGGCCAGTGGGTCACGTGGCCGGGCGGCGCTCGCCGGTTCCCAGCGCCAACCGCTGGCCCCCCCCCGCCCCGCCCCGGGGCACGCCCCCGGCCCGGCGCGCGGCCCCCGCCTCCATCACCCCCGCCCCCGCCGCCCGTCGGCTGGAATCCTGCAGCTCGTACCCGTGCAAGCCCGGCTGGAGCGGGGAGCAGTGGCGCGGGCTCGCTGGGACCGCTGAACAGCGGGGTCCAGTCTGGGGGCGTCCGTGACCGCCGTGTAGGGTGGGGGCGCTGGGGTCGACGGGAGAACTACTGAGTTGGGGGCCACAGAGCTGGGATGTCCGCCCCCGGGCTGCGCCCAGCGTGGGGGGAGGAGGCGGCGCGACTCCCCCCCTCCGCCCTTTGTCTTGGGCAGAGGAGAGGGGCTGCGCTCGGCCAGAGCAATGAGCACAGACAGTGCCTGGCGCGCAGCGAGCCCTCAAACTATCCCGGCCTTGATTGCAACCCCAGCGCGGGGAGAAAACAGGAAAGGGAGTGATAACTGGGCTGACAGAGGCTAACTGCCATTATTAAGCACCCAGGCTGGCCAGGCGCCGTCACCACCCTTTCCTTCCCGCGGTGGCAGCCTTGGCACACAGGGCGCACGTGTGTCCTAGGATTGTGAAAGAGGCAGAGCTGGGATGCGAACCTGGGCCATTTGGCTCTTGCCGGCTGCGCTAGGCTGAGGAAAACGCGTTCTTGAACCAGGCTTTGAAGATTGAGAAGGTTTGATGGGTGGAGATAACTGAGCGAGCTCTGCCCCAGTTCGCTGTAAGACCTTGGGAAGTCGTTTGATCTTTGAGGGCCATACTTTCCTCCGACGTGAAAATAGCTGGACTTAGGAAGACTGAGAACTAATATGTGAGTAGTGCTTTGCAAAGTGTAGAGCACGTTCAAATACGTTGTCATAGATAACGCCTCACAATTAACCCACCAAGGAAGTGTTTTTATTAGCCTCCCTTTATCAATAGATGGAGAAATTGTGTCCTAGAGAAGTTTATAAGATCAAGGAGCAGGGGCAGAGCATTAATGTTGAATAAATCAAAGGCTTGTAGGATAACTGCCTTGGATGAGCATAAAACTCTGAAACTGAAACATCCTGTGACCTCACCTGAGCTCCTAGCTATTAGTTTAAAACCATACTTTTGCTGGATCTGCTTGCCCCTTCCCAACTCCCAACAACTGTGTCCCAGCAACCCAGATCACCAGGCCACAGCAGTTTTAACTGTTATTATTTTTTAAATGGTTCCTGGTTTGGGTTGGACCAACTACGAGGAGTCCTTTAGGCAAAGTCAAAACTGGGAAGTAGTCGGATAGGGGGTTGCCTGAATTCTGAAAATTCCAGCTGAATGTTTTGGGTTTTCTGAGCAACAATTATTTTGAGGGCATTGGTGATAAATAATAATTTGTGTCCTTCCTATTGACAGGTTCACCTTCTAGCAAATTACTGGAAGGAACATGAGAAATGTAAGTAGGGATTTTGAAATCTCAGTTAAAGGAACCGAAATTGTTTATTTGTAGAATAATGGCAGTTAATTTGGTGATACCATTTCTAGGTGTACAGTAAATTGGCAGGTGCTTATCAAATGCCCATTTTTGAGGGGTGTATTTACTAATACATGCAGTGAGGTCTAGGCAGGTGGCAGTCCGTCACCACAGACACTGACAGGTACCCTGAGAGATGCTATTTTTGTTCAGTCCCCATTGGCCTGTGAAAGGGAAGAGGGGCCAGGTGTTTTCTACTGTCTGTGATGTGTGTCAGGTGTTTTCTGGGCTAGGTCTTATCACCTATCATGTAACCTTGTTCTTCCTCACAACAAACTTAAAAGGCAGGAGGTTTTTTTTTATCCTTTTAGAAATGAGAGTGAAGCTTAGGAACGTTAAGTAAACCAGCCCTCTTGGTGCCGAAAAAACTTTTCACTAAACCACACTTTTCCCGTTGTTGATCGATCCAGGTTCAGAGTCTGTGAATATTTAATGAAAAGCTGCTTTTGCCAGGTGTCTTTGAGTATTTTATTGAATCCTCATGACAACCCACCATGCTTTTTGCTCAGTTCAGCTGATCACCTTAAAATCAACTAGGAAGCCTTAAAAAAAAGAAAAGAAAAGAAAAGCCCAACCACTCCTACAGGGCAGGAGATAAGCATTTATAAATCCATGGTGATGTTGTAGTCCCTCTTTCTAAATATAATGTGGTGCTCTGGAGACACCAACAGCAGTAATTCCTTTAATACAATCCTGACATCTCGAAAGGGGTGGTGCAAAACAAAGTGAATTGCAAGAGCACATTCTTCCACTGACAACAATTAAATCTGAAAATGTCACTGGTTTCCTGTGATAAGTGCACTCAATATTGATTAGTGGGACTAACCACTGATCTGACACTTGGACCAATTAGGTGTTACTTATGGAAAAACATCTGGTGGAGATTCCAGCATGTCCAGTAAGAAAGGTGATTGGTAGTTTGTTAAAAGGCCTTTGCCTTCAGGTGCTTAAATCTGAGCATTGAGGGAAATAGTGACAGAGGCAGCCTTCAGTCTTTTTTTTTTAAATTTTTGGCTGCATTGGGTCTTCGTTGCTGTGCGCAGGCTTTCTCTAGTTGCGGTGAGCAGGGGCTACTCTTTGTTGCGGTGCGCGGGCTTCTCATTGCGGTGGCTTCTCTTGTTTCAGAGCACGGTCTCTAGGTGCGCGGGCTTCAGTAGTTGTGGCTCGCAGGCTCTAGAGCGCAGGCTCAGTAGTTGTGGTGCATGGGCTTAGTTGCTCCGCGGCATGTGGGATCTTCCCGGCCCAGGGCTCGAACCCGTGTCCCCTGCATTGGCAGGCGGATTCTTAACCACTGCGCCACCAGGGAAGTCCCAGCCTTCAGTCTTAACCCTCCTCGAACCAACCTCCACAACTCAGAGGTTGTTTTAAAAATATAAGTCTGATCAGGTCATTTTTTTTTTCTGCCTTTACTGGAAAGGCACATATTTTTGTTGTTGTTTTGTTTTTATTCATTCCAGACTTAAAAAAAATTTTTTTTATTGAAATATAATTGATTTACAATGTTGTGTTAGTTTCAGGTGTACAGCAGAGTGATTCAGTTATACACATGTATATCTATTCTTTTTTAGATTCTTTTCCATTATAGATTATTACAAGATATTGAGTATAGTTCCCTGTGCTATACTGTAGGACCTTGTTGTTTATTGGACATTTGTACAGCCAAGAAGTAGATCAGTGGTTGCCTGGGGTGGAAGTGGGAACAGGCATTGACTGCAAACAGACAGGAGGGGTCTTTTGGGGTAATTGAGATCTAAAACTGGATTGTGAGGATGGTTATACAACTCTTAAAATTTACTAAAAATCATTGAATTGTACACATAAAAGAGATGAATTTTTGTAGCATGCAAATCATACTTCAATAAAACTGTTAAAAAAATAAAATCCCTTTTTTGTTCCCCATCTCTTACCCAGTCAAGGCCCTGAATGCTTGGAAGATGTCCACCCTCCAGCCTCTCCCAATGTGCCCACCATGTTCCTTGCATGTGAGCCATTCTGGGCTGATTGCAGGTCTTTGGATAAAGATTTGGTCATGTCGAGGCCTTTGCACATGCTGCCCCTCAGCTGGCCTCTCCTTTCTGTCCTTATCTGCCTGGGAAACACTTTACTCTCTTCCTTCAAGACTCAGCTTGAGCATTTCCTCTGCCAGGAAGCTTTCCCTGATTTTTGGAAGCCAAACCAAGTGACACTGCTATTATTTTAAATTAAAAATTTACACACCTGGTACCCTCACCAAACTGAGCCCTCTAACCATGATCTGTCCATGTCTAGAGCCCAACAGGTGTGACGCATAGAAAGATTGTTGAAGAAATACCTGTGTTGTCAAGATCACCCTTTAGAGCCTACCGTATCCACACATACAGATGGGGAGTGATCCATTTGTCTGTTCATTCGTGAACATTTAGTGCCAAAGTACTTATCCCTCTGGATTCAAAAATGATTAAGATGAGACACTAGTCCTCAAGGAGTTCCCCATCCAAGTCCTGACCCTGCTCTGTCTAAACGGAGTGGTCTCTGGCAGGTTACTTAATCTTATGTAAAATGGGTGTGGAGTAGTACCTGCATCACAGGTATGTTGAGAGGATTAGATGGGTTTTTACTGGTAAAGATCTTCAGGCAGGACCTGGCACAGTAAGTGCTCAGGGAATGTTAGCTAGTCCTACAGGGCGTGGTGGGCTAAGGGATCAGGGGACAGAATCTCGGGGAAGGTATCACCTGAGCTGGGTTGTGAAGAATAAGTAGAAATTACTTTTTTCTCTTTACCCTGAAGCATGTTGAGTGAAGTTTTAGATACTTTGTTAAAAAAAAAAAAAGACTCTCAGCTTTATTGTTAACTGGGAAAGACATGGGGACAGACAGGCTTAAGTCATTTGTACACACACAGGCAAAGATGAAGGACTCTGACCTTGGTGGAGGTACCCATTCCCATGGTTTGCCCCAGCCTCAATTTCCTAAGAAATCCTGTAGAAAAGTGTGATGCAAACTGGAACTTATGTGCTGAATTCAGCCTGCAAAAGTGTTTTGTTTGGCTGGTACTGTGGTTATAAAATTTTTTGAAGTAATATTTAAATGTTACAAAAAATAATCTGGATTTCCAGCTTTTCTTTTTTAAAAAATTAGAATATGTGGGGACACTGGTGCCTACACGGTGGGCAGCACTTGGCTGGGGCTGCTAGTTTTGTTTCCTTTAGATGGCATTTGTCCTCTCCGGCTTGCCAGTCCCCACTGTTTACAACATGCATGCATCTGTGCTGGCATCTGGCCACTGAAAGCATGTAAGTCTGTGACTGCTGCTGGCTTGGAACAAACTCTTGTTATCTATATAGTGTTCATCACCGAACAGAGCTACTGCCCCGGATACCTGTCTCCTTACTTTGTGGTTTAGAATGGACAGTCTAGGGCAAAGGATTCCTAAGAAATCATTTTCTTCTCCCAGTGCCAGCCCCCTGCTGACCAAAGCCATACTTCTTCTTCTTCTTCTTTTTTTTTTTTTTCTACCACCTTTGCTTTATTGCTAAGCACTTCAGACAGACTTACTGATTTTGGCGGTGCCTTTTTTTTTTGGCTCACGTTTTATTTATTTATTTTTTTATTGGAGTATAGTTGATTTTCAATGTTGTGTTAGGCCATACTTACTCTTAAACATGACCCGTCTTTCCAGGGCTTGGGAGCATGTAAAAAACAATGGATATGGAGTAGAAGGCTTGGATCTGTTTTTTTGTTTGCTTTTTTAAAATTTTATTTATTTATGGCTGAGTTGGGTCTTTGTTGCTGCATGCAGGCTTTCTCTAGCTGCGGCGAGCGGGGGCTACTCTTCGTTGTGGTGAGTGGGCTTCTCATTGCGGTGGCTTCTCGTTGCGGAACACAAGAAGCTCTAGGCGCGTGGGCTTCAGTAGCTCTGGCACGCGGGCTCAGTAGTTGTGGCTCGTGGGCTCTAGAGCGCAGGCTTAGTAGTTGTGGCGCACGAGCTTAGTTGCTCCGAGGCATGTGAGATCTTCCCGGCCCAGGGATCGAACCCGTGTCCCCTGCATTGGCAGGCGGATTCTCAACCACTGTGCCACCAGGGAAGTCCCTAATTTTTAAAATTTTTAAAATTCTTCTCCCGTGCCAGCGTGGCTTGCAGGATCTTAGTTCCCCGACCAGGGATTGAACCTGAGTCCCCTGCAGTGGAAGCGTTGGAGTCTTAACCACTGGATCACCAGGGAAATCCCCCTGTTTTAAATTTTTATTATTAATTTCGCTATATCTTTATTTTTCTGATTTTCAAACAATGCATAAAAATACATAAAATGGAAATTTAGCCCCCCTCAAAATCTGTCCCCCCACACCCCATAATCACTATTAGCGGTCTGCTATATTTTTTGCACTTTTTAAAAGCTACTCTGCACTAAGTGCTTGATGGATGCCAGGCTCTTGACTGAGCTCATTACGTATGTCTCTTTTGCTCGTTGCAGCAACCCTATGAGGTTATTATCATTCCATTTTACAGATGAAGACACAGATGAAGACCTAAGATGAGTCTTAGGTTAAGTAATGTATTCAGGGTCGCACAGTGAGGGTGCAGTGGAGCATGTGTGTGTTCCAACACATTTCTTTCCGATTCCAGAGCCCTTTTTCCTAACCATCTCAGGGTGAAGCCTCCCTAAGAAGACCACCAACTAGGAACTAAACATACTCCCCTGGAGAATTGTATTCATAAAAGTCTCCTCCTTCTGCATTGTTCTCCATTCATTAGATGTTTCCTGAATGGTGCTGTGCAGGGGTTTCAGAGGTGCTCTCGGTGCCTGCCCTCTGTGACTTCACAGGTGAAGATTATAGATGGATCAGTGAAGTATTGGAATTATGTGCAATTTACAGTGGTAATAGAGAGGAGAGAGCAGTTCTCGGTGGATGGGAAGGGAGGTGTCAGGATAAGTGATACTTAAGCTGTGTCTTGACAGATGAGTTATTGTTTAACAGGTACATGGGGGTAAGAATACTTTGGCATAGACAAAAGCATGATAAGCTGGAACACTGGTTTAGTTGGTGAACTGAAATAATATAGCATGGCTGTAGGCTAGGACATGGGGAGGCAGGCAGGGTGCCGAGTGCGCAGGGCCTTTGGGTGTTGTTCTAAGACTTTGGGGTTTTGTCTGTAGCAGGGGAGCTGTTGCAGTGATTCTGAAAGGGGAGTGACATGACTGGTTTATGTCCGAGGTAAAGTCCTACAGCAGAGTGAGGATGGATTGGAGCAGGTGCAGCTGGAGGCAGGGAGGCCAGGCAAAGAACAGTTGCAGTTGGTTCATAGGAATGAGTGTGGAGATGTCCAGTAACTGAGCGCAGTGATAACCGCTGACATTCACTGAGCTCTTCCTGTGTGGTCAGATTCTGTGCGAAGTGCTCTGACTGGGTTCTCTCATTTAACTTCCACAGCTCCGCCTAAGCCAAGTGTTGTTGTCCATCCCCCTTCTACAGGGGAGGAAGCTGTGAAGATGGCTTGTATAAGGTCACACACTGGCTGAGTGGTGGAGCCAGAATTCAAATCCACGACTGTCAGAATCTAAAGCCCTAAGGCTGCAAATCTGAACCTAAGCTGCAAATGTCAACACCTGTGACTAGTATGAGGCCGACTGTCCTGAGCTTCGTACAGCAGGACCTTTGTATGAAGTGCAAGTCTGGTTGATTCTACATCTAAGACACATCCCAGATCTGTCCTCTTACGTCTGTCCCTCCCCTCAGATGAAGTCACCCTCATTTCTTGCCTGAAGTCCTATAGCAGACTCTTGTCCCTAAAACCTATTCATACAACTGCCAGACAGATCTCTTTAAAAAGTAAGTCGAACCACGCCGCCTTCCTCATTTAATCACCCCCTTGCTCCTCATCAGTCTTTTTTTTTTTTTAATATTTATTTATTTATGTATTTTGGCTGTGCTGGGTCTTAGTTGCGGCATGCAGGATCTTTGTTGTGGCATGCAGACGTCTTGGTTGCAGCATGCAAACTTTTTTTATTTTTTTTTGCGGTACACGGGCCTCTCACTGTCGTGGCCTCTCCCGTTGCGGAGCACAGGCTCCGGACGCGCAGGCTCAGCGGCCATGGCTCGTGGGCTCAGCCGCTCCGCGGCATGTGGGATCTTCTCGGACCGGGGCACGAACCCGTGTTCCCTGCATTGGCAGGCGGACCCTCAACCACTGCGCCAGCAGGGAAGCCCAGCATGCAAACTCTTAGTTGCGGTATGCACGCGGGATCTAGTTCCCTGACCTGGGATGGAACCAGGGCCCCCTGCATTGGGAGCGTGGTGTCTTAACCACAGGACCACTAGAGAAGTCCCTCTCATTACTCTGAAATAAAATCTGACTCCTTACCCTGCTGACCTGTAAGGGCCTCTACGTGATCTGTCAGCTGCCTGCCTTGCCAGCTTCACTCTGCATCATTCTCTCCCTCTCTCACTGAATTCCAGCCCTACTGACCTTCTTTCTGTCGCTGGAACATGCCAGATCTGTTCCTTGGGGAATTTGCTTTTGTTCTTTCTTTCTAGAATGTTATTTTCCTGGATATTCTCATGTCTGGCTCCTTCTTACCATTTAGGTCTTAGTTTATTTCTTAAAGCAAATTTATTTTCACTACTGGCTTGTTTATTTTTTATTTTAATTAGTTAATTAATTTTGGCCACACCGCACGGCTTGTGGGATCTTAGTTCCCTGACCAGGGATTGAACCTGGGCCCCTGGCAGTGAGAGTGCACAGTCCTAACCACTGGATCACCAGGGAATTCCCCTAGGTCTCAGTTTAAATGTTCTCAGTTTAAATGTTATCTCCTCAGAAGGGCCTTTCCTGAGCCCCCAGGGTAAAGTAGTTCATGAAGCTCTCTATCACATCCCCCTTTTTGATTTTCTTCATTGAACTTACCACAATATAATATTCAGTGTTTGTTTTCTGTCTCCTTCCACTAGGATAAAATTTCCCTGAGGTGTAATAGCTAAAACTTATAGACTACTTACTCTTGTTAGGCACTGTTATAAGGGCTGTAATATATTGTTTTTAAATCCTTATAGCAGTTCTAGGAGGTGGATACCTTTATTATCCCCATTGTGCAGATAAGGAAACTGAGTCTTAGGTAGGGTAAGTAACGTGCCCAAAGTCACACAGCTACTAAGTGACAGAGCTGGAATTTGAACCCAGGCAGTCTAGCTTTAGCATCCATTCTCCTAATCGAGTGAAAGCAGGGACGTTGTCTTTCCCACTTCTGTATCCCAACACCTTGGACATAGTGTGGCATTTAGCAGACTCTCACTAAAAATTGTGGAATGAAAGATTGTAGTCACAATAGAAATGTAATTAATTATAAACAAAAACCTAGGAATTATCCTTGATTCTGCTCTCTCCCACTCACAGATCCATCTACAAGTTCTGACTGAACTACTTCTCACCACAAAACATATCCCGATATGTCTACTTTTCTGCATTCCCACTGCTACCATCCCGGTCCAGTTCACGACTGGCTTTCTCCCAGACTACTCCAAAGACCTCCTAAATCACTGGCCTAGGGTGACTCTTCGACCAAATGATGGATGTCTACTGAAGCAAAGAGCCAGGTGTGTGATTAGGGCAGAAATGTTTATATATGCTGAGTGAAATTTTGCTAGCTGACTTATACCCTAGCAATTACTGATTTGAGTGGGGAATATTTAAGACCCTCTGGTTCTGCAACTATGTGTTGAGGTGCTCTGTGGCATGGCAGGGACCTCTCAGGGGTGCTGAGGGATATTTTAAAATCTTAGAGGAAACCTAGTGTGTTGGTTTGCCGGGCTCCCCTAACAAATTACCAAGACTGGATGGCTTCAACAACACAGTCCTGGAGGCTAGCAGTCCAAGATCAAGGTGTCAGCAAGTTTCATTTCTTCCAAAGCCTTCTCTTTGGCTTGCAGATGGCTGTCTTCTTGCTGTACCTGAAGTGGTCTTTCTTTCGTGTGGGCATATCCGTGTTCTAATCTCCTCTTATAAGGGCACCAGTCATATTGGATTAGGACCCACCCATATGACCTCATTTTACCTTAATTACCTCCTTAATAGCCCTGTCTCCAAATACAGTCATAGTCGGAGGTCCTGGGGGTTAGGACTTCAACATGAATGAATTTGAAGAGGGGACACCATTCAGCCAATAACACAGTGCCGCCTGATGCTGCACTGACTGCTGGCTTGAGGCAGTTTCAGCATTGGCTCACACTGGATTCCTTCTGATAATGTCTTATCTTTGCCAAGCCGAGGTTTTAGAGGTTGTTGTGATAAAAAGCAAGTAATGTGTGTAAGTCAGTGTGGAAGAGGAAAAGATAGTGGGGTGTCCAGTCTGATTTCCAGGTTTGAGACAGTGTGCGGCGCCCAAAAGGCACTAAATTGTTAGGACATAAACACTTACTGAGTTTGGAGCTTCCCTGGTGGCGCAGTGGTTAAGAATCTGCCTGCCAATGCAGGGGACACGGGTTGGAGCCCTGGTCCAGAAAGATCCCATATGCCGTGGAGCAACTAAACCCGTGTGCCACAACTACTGAGCCTGAGCTCTAGAGCCCGCAAGCCACAACTACTGAGCCCACGTGCCACAACTACTGAAGCCTGTGCGCCTAGGGCCCGTGCTCCGCAACAAGAGAAACCACGACAATGAGAAGTCTGCGCACCGCAACGAAGAGTAGCCCCCGCTCACCACAACTAAAGAAAGCTTGTGCGCAGCAATGACGACCCAACACAGCCATAAATAAATAAATACATTTATTTTTAAAAAAAATACTGAGTTTTTTGGGGCTTATCTACTTAATGACAGAACTATTAGGTATTTCTTTAGGCCTAGGGGCATCATGAAGCAATTATTGAATCACTAAAGGCACGTGAGTGGTGGAGATTTGGGAACCTTTACTCCAAATAAGTCAGTGGATCCCGGAGATCAAAAACACCAGCGTTAAGTTTTAAATTATACAGACGTCTCCAGGTGCTCCCCAAACCTACTGAAAAAGCATTTGGGAGTTGAGCCCAGGATCCACTGGTTTAGCCCAACCCCCTCATTAAGGCCCAGAAGGGGAAATCTCTTGCCAGAGGTCATACAGCAAGTTAGTGGTCGAGCTGGGATTAGAATCCAAATTCTAATGGAATCTGTCAGATTCTCCTCCCCTTCATCAGCATTTCTGATGTCCATACCTATAAATGTTGTCACACCATCTGCTACTTAAGCAGACATGGCCCTGACCTCAAAGGCAGATGGCAATTACATGGACAAACTCCATACTGAATACATGAGTGTGCGTATTAAAAGTTTATATCATACAAGACCTAGATGAGGAAAACGACAAAACTCTGATGAAAGATACCAAAGAAGGATTAAATAGTTATTTCCTGTTTATGGATAGGGAGACTCACAATATCACGTCATGATATCAGTTCTTCCTAACGTGATCTATAGATTCAATTCAATCCCAATCAAAATCCCACTAAGTTATTTTGTGGATATTGACAAACTCAGTCTAAAGTTTGTAGGGAGAGGCAAAAGATCCAGAATTAGCCAACTCAAAATTAAAGAACAAAGTTGGAGGACTGACACTACCCAACTTCAAGACCTCCTATAAAGCCACAGTAAATCGAGACAGCGTAGTATTGGTTAAAGAATAGACAGATCAATGAAACAGAATGGAGAGCCCAGAAATAGACCCATATAAAAATAGTCAAATGATACTTGGCCCAAGGAATAAAGGCAATACAATGGAGCAAAGATAGTCTTTTCAACAAATGATACTGGAACATCTGGACATCACATGCAAAAAAAAAAAAAAAAATCTAGACAGACCATACACAGTTTGGAAAGATGAGCTCAAAATGGATCATAGACCTAAATGTAAAACAGAAAACTATAAAACTCCTGGAAGGAACTTCCCTGGTGGTCCAGTGGTTAAGAATCCGCCTTCCAATGCAGGGGACGTGGGTTCTATCCCTGGTCAGGGAACTAAGATCACGCGTGCCACGGGGCAACTAAGCCCACGCACCACAGCTAGAGAGAAGCCCATGTGCCACAACTAGAGAGGAGCCCACACGCCGCAACGAAGAGCCCGTGCACTGCAACGAAAGATCCCGCGTGCCACAACTAAGACCCCACGCAGCCAAAAGTAAATAAAAACAAACAAACTCCTAGAAGATAACATAGGAGAAAATCTAGATGATCTTGGGCTTGGCAATGACTTCCAAGATATAACAACAAAAGCATGATCCTTGAAAGAAATAACTGGTAAGCTGGGCTTCCTTAAAATTAAAAACTTCTGCGCTGTCAGGAGAATGAAAAGATAAGCCACAGGCTGGGAGAAAATATTTGCAGAAGACATATTTGATAAAGGACTGTTATCCAAATTATACAAAGGACTCTTAAAATGCAATAATAAGGAAATAACCTGATTATAAAATGAGCCAAAGATCTTAACAGACATCTCTCCAAAGAACATATACAGATAGCAAGTAAGCATATGAAGAGATGTTCCACAGCTTGTGTCACCAGGAAAATGCAAAATAAAACAATGAGATACCACTGCACACCTATTGGAATGGCCAAAACCTGGAACACTGACAACACCAAATGCTGACAAGGCTGTAGAGCAACAGGAACTTTGCTGATGGGAATGCAAAATGGTACAGCCACTTTGGAAGACAGATTGGCGGTTTCTCATAAAACTAAGCATAATCTCACCATATGATCCAGCGATTTCACTCCTTGGTATTATACAAAGGAGCTGAAAACTTATGTTCACACACAAACCTGCATACGATGTTTATAGCAACTTTATTCATAATTGCCTAAACTTAGAAGCAACCAAGATTCCTTCAGTAGGTGAATGAATAAACAAACTGTGGTCCATCTATTCTCCTCTCTCAGGAGAAGTAACTGAAATTAATGAAGCTCTAGCAGAAAATCCAGGACTTGTCAACAAATCTTGTTATGAAGATGGTTGGCTGATCAAGATGACACTCAGTAACCCTTCAGAACTAGATGAACTAATGAGTGAAGAAGCATATGAGAAATACATAAAATCTATTGAGGAGTGAAAATGGAACCCCTAAATAAACTAATTTGAAACAACTTAACCTAGCATAGTTGTCTTAAATTAGTGGTGGATTTTTAAAAAGCAACTTTTGGCAAAAGAAGCTGCTTGCAACCATGTTGCCTGAAAAAAATACCCCTTAAGTTCCTAATGATTTCAGATAAACACTATGCATCTTTTTCACAACACCCTGTGATTTTAGGCTAGTCTCCAGTTATAATACTCAGAATTCCTGAAATTATCTGTGGTAAAACTAGTTACAAAAATTTTGTAATTCAAGGATAACATTGTTATCTTAACCTTATATAATATTGTAACTTGCTTACAGCCGTCCCTGGATTTGGGTCAAAATACTCAATGAACTTGCCACTGGAAATAAATGACAGTGGAGAAAAGTTTGTTAGTTGTATAGTGTCCAGTGAAGAACGTTACTATCTTAATTTTGCAATATACTGTGTTTGCTGGTGCTATTTTTATACGGTGAAGCAACAGCCTTGCAGGAAAATAAGAAACAGTTTAATAATAAAATATTCAACTTCTTAAAAAAAAAATTGGTGTAATCACCAATGAAGCATCTGGGCCTGGAGTTTTCTAGTGGGAAGGTTGTTAATTATGAATTCAATTTCTTTATTACAGATCTTGAACTATTCATATATTTTATGTTTTTGTATGTTTTGGTAAATTATATTTTTCAAGAAATTTATCCATTACATTTAAGTTGTTAAACATATTGGCGTAAGGTTATTCATAATTGTATCTTATTCTGTAGATTTTGTAGAGATGTCCTGTTTTTCATTACTGTTGTTGGTGATTTATGTTTTCTCTCTTTAATGAATCAAGAGATTCATCAGTTTTATTGGATGCTTATTCCATTTACCTTTAATGTAATTACTCATATGATTGGATTCCAGTCTGTCATGTTGATATTTTTCTTTTTGTCCCCTCTGTTTTTTGTTCTTTTATTTCTCCATTCCTGGATTGTTTGGGTTAGTTATTTTTAAGTAATTCATTCTTTTTCTTCTATTGACTTTTTAGCCAGTTCTTTGATCATTTCTTAAGTGGTTACTTTAGGGATTATAGTATCCGTCCTTAATTCATCACAGCTGATTCACGTTTAACGAAACCTTTACAACAGTATCATTGTATTTACACCTTTATTGTCCTTTGTACTGTTGTCATTTATTTTACTTCTATAAATGATATAAACTTCGTGATCCACTACTATTTTTACTTTAAAAAGGCAATTGATTTTTTTTTAACTTTTTTAAAAAAATTAATTTATTTTGGCTGCATTGGGTCTTCATTGCTGTGCATGGGGCTTTCTCTAGTTGCGGTGTGTGGGGGCTACTCTTCGTTGTGTTGCGCGGGCTTCTCATTGCAGGGGCTTCTCTTGTTGCGTGCAGAGCATAGACTCTAGGCACGCGGGCTTCAGTAGTTGTGGCATGCGGGCTTTAGAGCGCAGTCTCAGTAGTTGTGGCGCACGGGCTTTGTTGCTCTGAGGCATGTGCAATCTTCCCGGACCAGGGCTTGAACCCGTGTCCCCTGCATTGGCAGGCGGATTCTTAACCACTGTGCCAGCAGGGAAGCCCGGCAATTGATTTTTTAAAAAAATTTAAGAAAAGAAAGAACAGTAGTATTTTTATTTACCCACATTTTGCCATTTTCAATGTGCTTCTTTCCTTTTTGTGGACCTGAATTGTTATCTCTCCCTCCAGCCTGAAGAATTTTCTGTAGCATTTCTTGGAGTAAGGGTCTCTTGGCTACAAATTATCCCAGCTTTTGCTTTTCTGAAAATGTCTTTGTTTCATTAAAATTTTTGAAAATTGTGGCAAAAATACACATAAAATTTACCATTTAAAAAAGTTACCATTTTATTTTTTTTAATTAATTTATTTTTTGGCTGCATTGGGTCTTCATTGCTGTGAGTGGGCTTTCTCTAGTTGCGGCGAGCGGGGGCTACTCTTCCTTGTGGTGCACGGGCTTCTCATTGCAGTGGCTTCTTTTTGTTGCAGAGCACGGGCTCTAGGCACGCAGGCTTCAGTAGTTGTGGCACGTGGGTTCAGTAGTTGTGGCTCGCGGGCTCTAGAGCGCGGGCTCTAGAGCGCAGGCTAAGTAGCTGTAGCGCACGGGCTTGGTTGCTCTGCGGCATGTGGGATCTTCCCGGTCCAGGGCTTGAACCCATGTCCCCTGATTGGCAGGTGGATTCTTAACCACTAAGCCACCAGGGAAGCCCCAGATTTACTATTTTAAAGTGTACAGTTCTGTGCCATTAAGTACCTTCATATTATTGTGCAACCATTACCACCATCTATCTCCAGAACTTTTTCATCTTCCCAAACTGAAACTCCATCCTCATTAGACACTCCCCAATAGAATAGAGGGCAGACTAGAGCCCAGAAGTAAACCCATGCATGTATTGAATATGATCATATGAGTTTCAACAAGGATGCTAAGACCATTTTATGGGGAAAGAAGGTTTTTCAACAAATAGTGCTGGAACACAGTATTGTAAATTAACTATACTCCAATAAAAATTAATTTAAATAAATAAAATTAAAAGAAAAAACAAGTAGTGCTGGGAAAACTGGATCTCTACATACCAAAAAAAAAAAGAAAAAAGGAAGTTGGACCCTTACCTTTACATATACAAAATTTAACTCAAAATGGACGAAAGAACTAAGAGACCTCAGAGATGTAACTATAAATACCTAAGTGATCTAATTATAAAGACCTAACAACTAAAACTATAAAACTCTTAGAAGAAAACAGGAGAAAACTTCATGACATTGATTCAGCAGTGATTTCTTGGATATAACACCAAAGCACAGGCAACAAAAGTAAAAATCCATTAACTGGACTACATCAAAACTAAAAACTTCTTTTCATCAAAGGACACAACCAACAGGGTGAAAAGGCAACCTACGGAATGGGAGAAAATATTTTCAAATCATGTATCTGATAAGGGATTAATATTTCAGAATATGTAAAGAACTCCTACAACTCAACAAAAAAACCCCAATTAGCCTGATTAAAAAATGAGCAAAGGAGGGACTTACTTCCCTGACGGTCCAGTAGTTAAGACTCCACACTTCCACTGCAGGGGGCACAGTTACGATCCCTGGTCGGGGAACTAAGATCCCTAGCAAGCCGCGTGGTGCGGCCAAGAAATAAAAAAAAATTTTAAAGTTAAAAAAAAAATGGGCAGAAGACTTGAATAGATATTTCTCCAAAGAAGATACACAAATGGCCACAAGCACATGAAAGAGTGCTCAACACCATCCTTAGGGGAAATGCAAATCAGAACCGCAAGAGGAAATAACAAGTGTTTTTTGAATGTGAAGAAAAGCAGTATGTTACTGGTTGGTAGTGTCTTTTATAGTGCAAAATAAAAATAGTAAAAAGAAAAAAAAGGAAAATAACAAGTGTTGACGAGACTATGGAGAAATTCGAATGCTTTTGCTGCTACTAGGAATGTGAAATGGGGGAACAGCCACTGTGGAAAACAGTATCCATTATTTCGAAAAACTAAAAGTTTCAGGGCACTTCCCTGGTGGTCCAGTGGTTAGGACTCTGCGCTTCCAATGCAGGGGGCTCGGGTTCGATCCCTGGTCAGGGAACTAAGATTCCACATGCTGCATGCTGTGGCAAAAAAACCCCAAAAATGAAAACCCTAGAAGTTTCAGATTTGCGAGATGAAGTGTGTTCTGGACGTTGGGTGCACAACCGTGTGACTGTATCTAACACTACTGAATGATAATACATAAAAATGGTTAAGATGTTTAATTTTATGTTATGCATATTTTACCACATTTAAAAAATATTTGAGAGAGAAAAAGTACACGAATTCCAATTTCCAGTTTTTGGTGATTATGAATAATGCTGCTGCTGCAGACATTCTCATACAGGTTTTTGTGTGAACATAAGTTTTCCTCTCCCTAGGGTAAGTATCTAGAAGTAGGATTGCTGAGTCATAAGGTAAGTGTATGTTTAACCTTACAAGAAACTTGACGAACTGATTTTTGTAGTGGTTCTACATTTTGTCACACCAATGTGTGAAAGTTCCAATTGTTCCACATTGTCACCAGCACTTAGTATTACCGTTTTTTCCGCTCCGTTCTAATGGGTGTGTCGTGATGATCTCATTGTGGTTTTAATTTGCATTTCTTAATGTCTAGTGATGTTGAATCTCTTTTCCTATGCTTATTTGCCATTTGTATGTCTTTTTTGATGAAGGGTCCAGATCTTTTACTCATTTTGAAAAATTGAGTTGTTTGCCTTGTTTCACTGAGTTTTTTTTTTTTTTTTTGCGGTACGCGGGCCTCTCACTGTTGTGGCCTCTCGCGTTGCAGAGCACAGGCTCCGGACGCGCAGGTTCAGTGGCCATGGCTCACGGGCCCAGCCGCTCCGCGGCATGTGGGATCTTCCCAGACTGGGGCATGAACCCGTGTCCCCTGCATCGGCAGGCCGACTCTCAACCACTGCGCCACCAGGGAAGCCCTCCACTTAAGTCTTGAACCCTCAAAGTCATCCACGAGGGTTGGAATCAGTTTCTTCCAAACTCCTGTTAATGTTGATATTTTGACCTTTTGCCATGAATCTTATTGGCAGCTAGAGTGGAGAATCCTTTCCAGAAGGTTTTCAGTTAACCTTGCCTGGATCCATCAAAGGAATCACTGTCTATGGAAGCTACAACCTTATGAAATGTAGTTCCTAAAAATCAGACTTGAAAGTAGAAATTACTTCATGATCCACAGGATGCAGAATGGGTGTTAGCAGGCATGAGGATGTTAATCTCATTACATCTCCATCAGAGCTCCTGGGTGACCAGGTGCATTGTCAATGAGCAGTACTATTTTGAAAGGGTTCTTTTTTCTGAGCAGTATGTCTCAACTGTGGGCTTAAAATATTCAGTAAACTGTGTTGTATACAGATGTGCTGTCACCTAGGCTTTGTTTTTCCATGTATAGAGCACAGGCAGAGTAGATTTAGCCTAATTCTTAAGGGCCCTAGGAAATCCAGAATGGTAAATGAGCATTGGCTTCAACTTCAAGTCATCAGCTGTGTTATTCCCTGACAAGGGAGTCGGCTTGACCTTTGAAGATGTGAAGCCAGGCATTGCTGACTTCTCCTCTTTAGTTATGACAATCCTAGATGGTGTCTTCATCCAATATAAGACGGTTTTATCTGCATTGAAAGTGTTCGGTGTAGCCATTTTCATTAATCATCTTAGCTAGGTCTTCTGGACGACTTGCTGCAGCTTCTACATCAGCACTTGGTGTTTCACCTTGTACTTTTATGCCACGGAGGTGGCTTCTTTCCATTAAACCTCATGAACCAACCTCTGCCAGCTTCGGACTTTTCTTCTGCCGCTTTCACACCTCTCTCATGCTTCCTAGAATTAAAGAGCGTTAGGATCTTGCTCTGGATTAGACTTTGGCTTGAGGGAAGGTTGTGGCTGGTTTGATCTTCTTTCCAGATCACTAACTTTTTTTTTCAAACCAGTAATAAGGCTGCTCCGCTTTCTTATCATTTGTGTGTTCATTGGAGTAGAACTTAAAAAAATTTTATTTATTTGGCTGCGTCAGGTCTTAGTTGCGGCATGCATGTGGGATCTAGCTCCCCGACCGGGACCCCTGCATTGGGAGTGCAGAGTCTTATCCACTGGACCACCAGGGAAGTCCTTGGAGTTAGAACTTTTTAATTTCCTTCAAGTATTTTTCCTTTGCGTTCATAACTTGTCTGTTTGGTGCAAGAAGCCAGCTTTCAGCCTAATCTTAGTTTTTGGCATGTCTTCCTCATTAAGCTTAATCATTTCTAGCTTTTGATTTAAAGTGAGAGATGTGCGACTCTTCCTTTCACTTGAACACTCAGAGGCCATCGTAGGGTTATTCATTGGCCTGGTTTCAATATTGTTGTGTCTCAAGGAATAGGGAGGCCTGAGGAGAGGGAGAGAGACGGGGGAACGGCCAGTCTGTGGAGCAGTCAGATCACATACATTTATTGATCAAGTTTGCCATCTTAGATGGGCACAGTTCGTGGTTTCCCAAGACAGTTACCATAGTAACATCAAAGATCACTGATCACAGATCACCATAGGAAAAAAAAAAATAATACTGAAAAAGTTTGAAATATTGGGAGAATTACCAATATGTGACACACAGAAATTAAGTAAGCAAATGCTGTTGGAAAAATGGTGCTGGTAGACTTGCTTGATGCATGGTTGCCACAGACCTTCAGTTTGTGAAAAAACGTCAGGGACTTCCCTGGTTGTCCAGTGGTTCAGACTCAGTGCTTCCAATGCAGCGGGCCTGGGTTTGATCCCACATGCCACACTAAGACCCCGTGTCGGCGTGGCAAAAAAAACACCCCAAACCGCCAATATCTGCAAAGTGCAATAAAGTGAAGCAAAATAAAACAAGGCAGGGGACTTCCCTGGCGGTCCAGCAGTTAAGACTCCGTGCTTCCAATGCCAGGGACTCAGGTCCGATCGCTGGTCAGGGAACTAAGATCCCACGTGCCACATGGTGCAGCCAAAAAAAAAAAAAAAAAGCAACAAACAAAGCATGCCTGTACTTTCTTAAGTGTTAGGTCTTCCCAGTCTTCTTTTTTTAAAAATAAACTTATTTATTTTTGGCTGCGTTGGGTCTTCGTTGCTGCACACGCGCTTTCTCTAGTTGTGGCGAGTGGGGGCTACTCTTCATTGCAGTGCGCGGGCTTCTCATTGCGGTAACTTCTCTTGTTGTGGAGCACAGGCCCTAGGCGTGCAGGCTACAGTAGTTCTGGCACGCAGGTTCAGTAGTTGTGGCGCACGGGCTTGGTTGCTCTATGGCATGTAGGATCTTCCCAGACCAGGGATCGAACCGGTGTCCCCTGCATGGCAGGCGGATTCTTAACCACTGTGCCACCAGGGAAGTCCCTTCCCAGTCTTCTGATCTGTGAACAAGGATGTCTTTTTGTTTATTTAGGTCTTTAATTTCTTTCAATTATGTTCTATAGTTTTCAATGTACAAGTCTTGCACTTCTTTTGTTAAATTTATTCCTAAACATTTTATTCTTTTTGATGCTGGCCTGTGTGCTGTTTAAGCAGGGTGACTTCATCATGAACATAACATTTCAGGAAACCATCTGTCTAGAGATTAGGTTCTTTGGTTGGAAAAGAAGCCTGGAACTTACCTTTATGATTCCTGTTTTCTCCCCCTTTCAGTTTTTAGTCTGTATTTTGAATTTGGTTGGAATAGGGCCCTGTGTCACAAGGGCTTCTCTACAGTGAGAGAGAGCCAGGATGCGGGGAAGGCAGGCTTTGGAATCCAGCAGACCTTTGGCTTTCTCTGGCTGTGTGAACTGGTACACATCTGAGCTGCCCTTTTCTCATTTGTCAGTCTTTGGAGCTGTTTTTGAGGATTCAGTGAGCTAAGTAAATGAAAAAGCACCTGGCTGCTGCTTGGCCCCCATTGGGCTCATTTCCTAGACTGATGTCTCAGAAACAGCCCAACTGGAAACTTGGGGCTCCTTTTAGCACTTCTGAACTTTTCATTGTGATAATTTTCAAATACACATAAACATCGAAATCACCTTCCTGTATTCCTGACTGTGGATTAATTCACATCTTCCCCCTCCTTAGCACTGCCTCTGGCCTGGCGAGGACAGCCTGTTTCCCCTCCCCATTTAATTTCTGCCCCCACTTCCTCCTTGCCACACTGGGGTGAAAACGTTAACACTTCAGTCCAGCTGTCTTTAGCCAAAGAGCCTAGGACTATGAACGCTGGGAACTTACTGCTTGGAAATGGGTTCGAATCCTAAATATTTCCCTTTTGAGGGCTCAGGTCAACCCTGGGCCCCTAGTTGTGGGGACCATTATGGGGCCCTTTCTGTAACAGGCACTCAGCGTCTTCTCTCTGGTCTCAGTCAAGTGGACCTGAAGCTGGTTTTCCCACTAGGATCTGATTCTTCACTCCTCTGGGCAGGGTCCCTCCTCACCCCTCTCCACCTCTTCCCATTCATCTCCCCCACAAGGTCCAGTTTCATGCTACCCTTCCCGGAAACCTTCCCGATTCCCACCAGCCAGAAGCTTTTACCCCTGCTGCCTGTGTCCCCTGCGTATACCACTGAACACTTTTCTGTTTTATCTTGTTTAAGCATCATTCTGTCTTTTCTTCTAGCTCTCGAGCTGGCTAGCTTGAGGGAAGGGCTGCACCCTGTCCACGCGTGTTGTCTGGCCTGGCACAGGAGGACACAGGTGCTGCACGCACATCTGCTGGGCCACTGGCCTGAGGCAGGCGGACACCTGTTAACATTTTCTGGGGTGGCGCCGATTAATGCTCAGTGTGCGGGTTCACCTCACATGGAGGTACTGGTTATTTTTCCTGAGACAGTGTAAAATAGTGGAAAGGACAAACAGGAGTCTGAATCATGGTACTTGAAGAGAATCTTCTTTAGCCCTCAGCAGATGATCGAACATAGTCAGTGTAAAAGCTCCGTGACAGTAACAAGGAAGACCTGCCAAATGATGCCAAAGCAGCTCACTCACAGTATTCTTCTGAGTTTTCAAACTTGTTCAAAGCCGATGTAATGTTCAGTTCGAGGGAGGACTGGTAACCTCTCTTCAGTGCCCAGCACAGTATCAGACTCTGCGTTGTCATCTCTCTCGGCTTCCTGGGTTTATTTCCACACGGTTTCCTTTCCTACAGCCTCATTCCCCTGACGATTTCCTGACTGGCAGGTAGCAAAAACAAAGTGTAACAGAGAATAGGGATGTACTGTCAGCCCAGCTCC
This sequence comes from Delphinapterus leucas, assembly GCF_059928025.1. Classification (NCBI taxonomy): domain Eukaryota; kingdom Metazoa; phylum Chordata; class Mammalia; order Artiodactyla; family Monodontidae; genus Delphinapterus; species Delphinapterus leucas. The sequence continues at coordinate 94,995,518 of NC_143139.1, read as the reverse complement.
AAGTGCTTTTTCAAGGAGTTACTTGTGACTTAGGCAGATATGACCCCTCTTTCTTAGGTGCTCATTCTTAGCCCTGTAAGATGAGGGTGATTGGAAGACCATGAGGTTATCCACAGGGGACCACAGAAGAAGGACCTGTATCAAGCTGATAAAGGCTAATTAGTATCAATTCCAATTGATAAAATTAACATTTAGCTGGTATTTGTGTTTTCCCCTGAACTTTGGACAAATTTACCAAAATCTGTTTTTTAAAATCTATTTTATCACAAAATCACTTCACGTAACAGTTAGGGAGGGCTGTAAGCTAGTGCTTGCAACCCACCCCCTCACCAACCTGAATCCTACACATCAGGCATTCAGACTGAGGCATTCTAAGATAAAGATGCAAGAAGTGAAACAAAGTCAGGTGTCTGTCTCACACAGTTTATTTAACAATAGGTAATAAGAAATCAAATTTAACAGTCTATACAGTGATCCAAAGTTCATATTTATAAGTAATCAACTTTAATCTCATGATTTACAAGTTGAGGGTTTTTGCTTTCTATTTTCAAGTTTTACAGAAAGTGTGTGTGTGTGTGTGTGTGTTTTGGGGGTGGACAGGGTAAGGAGGAAGAAAGCAAGCAAAGAAGAAACCCCAGGGACATTTTGCATGTTAAAATCATCCCACTGGAATCGTTTCTTACCCTCTTTTTAATTTTTTCCTTTGTTAGATGTAAAAATAACGAAAAAAATTCTTTCAAGAAAACAGAACCACAATATATAATACATCAATTTGGCAGCTGCCCCTGTATATTTTGAAAAAGTCATTTTTCTCTCTACATGTACAAATTACTTTAATACTTGAAGTTTTTACGATCAGACTTACGGAATAGAAAATTTTCTGGAGCACAAAAGTTGACTTGAGGGGACTTTTTTTTCCTTTTTTTTTTTTAAACATTTTTAAAAGAATGAACATCTTTGCACCCAGAGAAAAAAATTGGTATTTTAATATATATTTATATATATTTATATATATATAGAATGTAATTTTAAAGTAACATTAACCCCTTTTGTCCTCTGGTTTTAGAAATGTTCTTTTTTAACTCTTCCATAAAGTGAGGAAAATAGGGAAGAATGTCAACCATCTGCACCAGTAAATAATAACTATTAATATTACATATTTTCATTAATTTAAAAAAAATAATAAAACCTATTGGAGGTGCAAGGCGGGAGCATGTGGTTGGCTTCACAGACCTCAGCCTCCTCCCAGTGCACACTTGAACCAAACACACAAGGGAAAAAAAAACCAGGCTGGTGGGGACCAGCCATAACAAAAATAGATTCTTTGTGTTCTATCAATCACCCCTCAGGTTCATTTCGCATGTTTGCTTTAAACCACAAACAGCTACCGCGCAGTTCTTGTGTGTTCCAAGGAAAATTGTCTTTTAGGCTAAGAAAGATTCAAAAAAATTGTTTTCAGTACAAAAAGTCTTAAGAGAAAATAATTTTTTTGCTCCCAAAATACTACAAGGTGTCTCTAGTGTATGTCTAGTGTACTCTGTGAGAGGTTTGAATTCAAGTCTGAGTTGTCGGTGCTGAGTCCCAGGTCCGTGGCGCTGGCACCATGGAGGTTTGCCATGCCTGGATTGCTAGTCAGCTGAGAGAGCATCGAATTCTGGTCCGGGCTGGCAAAATGCCCTTGTTCCATGGGGTTGCCCTGGGCAGCGACCAGTCCGGGATGTGGAGAACTGGTCTGTGGGGAAACGTGGTGTGGAGAAGGCTGAGGCTGCATCCGTGGGGAAGGGCTGGAGTGGGGGGGCTGGGACTGTGGCCGCGGAGAAGGAACAGGCTGGGGAGACCGCACTTGATTGGAGAGAGATGGGATCTGCTGGCCTGGAAGGTGCGGGGACTGAGCCTGACTCGGGAGCATGTGCTGCTGGGGGCTCATGGGGTTGGGCTGAGCAGGGGACCCCATCTGTTGCTGAAGGAGGCGCTGCTGATAGGCCTGCAGGCCGGCTCCGGCCTCCGCCCCCAGGGCCGGGGGGAGCTGGCCCAGCTGGCCCCCGCTCCCTTGCTGCAGGTGCTGCAGGTGCTGCGGCATCCGGGGCGGCGGCGGCGGCGGCGGCGGCTGGGGGGCAGGGTAGCCCAGGCCCTGGGCTGGCTGAAACTGGCTGTGGCTGGCCAGCCCAGGCCCGACTCCCGGCCCCGCTCCCTGCTGCTGCTGCTGCATCATCTGCTGCCGCCTCAGAAGGTCCCGAAACTGCGCCGGCACGGTGCTGGGATTCATGCCCATCTGCGGAGCCTGGGGGCTCATGCCCCCCATGGGCGGCGGGAGCTGCTGCTGTGGCGCTTGCTGCTGCGGCAGGCCGGCCCTCTGGACGCCCGCCTGCATGGGATTCAAGTTCGGCATGGCGGGACTGGAGTGGACCCCCTGCTGGCCCGGCATGGCGGGGGGCTGCAGCCCTGGCTGGCCCTGGGGCACGCCGGGCTGCCCGGGGAGGGGCTGCGGATTGGAGTTGGCGTACTTGGCAGCCCGCTGCTTGATGAACGCAGCCAACAGCTGGGGGTTGGCGTGAAGGATACTAAGCACCTGTTGCTGCTGCAGGGGGGAGCTGGGAGACCTGAGAGTCCGCAGAAGGTTTTGTAAGGCTTGTTGAGACACAGTGCCCGGTTTGAGAGGGCTCACACCTACCTGGCCCAATCCCGGTTGGGGAGCCATGTTCAGGGGCTGACCATGCTGTGACACTGACATCATGGCTGGCCTGGGCATCCCAGGCTGCAGGTGCTGGGGCTGAGGCAATCCTCCTTGGGCCCATGGTGGTGGCTGCTGCATCCCTGTGGGCCCCACCCCTGGCTCCAAATGCCCGCCGGGACCTCTGGCCATGGGGGGTGCGTTCATACCCATGGGGGCCATCGGAGTCATCTGGGGCATCTGGTGCTGGATCGGCCTTTGAAAAATTTGCACATGGGCCATCTGGCGCTGCGTCTCGGCTGCCCTCTGAATCTGCATCGCCATTTCCACCGCTGCAGGAGGGGGTCCTGGGAGGGGTGGCTGAGCAGTCTGCGGAGGGGTCGGGGGGGTGACCTGGCCGGCTGCCTTGCCCTGGGACACCGGGCCAGCAGCCTGAGTCCTGGGCAAGTAGGGCGGCATGCTGGCGGGAGGGGTGGGCTGGGGCTGGGAGGGGGGCTGGGGCGTCTGCGGGGTGGTTGGTTGCTGGCCGGTGGGCGTGGTCGGGGTCGCAGGCGTCGGGGAGGGCAGGCCCTGCTGCTGCCCCACCACGCCAGCCCGCTGCATGCTGGCCATCCTCCTGCGGAGCATCTGGGCTTGCTGGAGCCGGTGCTGTAGCTGCTGCTGCCGGAGCTTCTGCTTGATGTTGAGGCAGAAGGGCACGGGGCACTTGTTCTCCTGGCAGTGCTTGGCGTGGTAGCAGCAGAGGGCGATGAGCTGCTTGCAGATGGGGCACCCTCCGTTGGTCTTCCGCTTGCAGCCCTTGGTGTGCTGCACAACCCGCTTCATCTTCTGGCAGGAGGGCAGGGAGCAGTTGGCATTTCGGCACTGGCAGGCGTGGACCAGAGACTGGATGCACCGCTGGATGCTCAGGCGGCGGGAATCCCCCGGGCTCTGGGTGGCCGCGGCCTGCTGGTTGTTGCTCTCGTCATCTAACCCGAGACCAAGTTTCTCCATTTTGTGGTCATGGTTTTTAGTGTTATAGCAGGTGATACACAAATCATAATCCTGGGGGAAGACACAGGTGCAGGTCAACTCTCCAGGATTAAAGTCATTCAAAAGTAGTTACATACTCTGCTTGGGCTAAAAAGCCCCGTTTTAGAGAAAGTCTCTAATCAACTACTCAGATTTGAGACCAGGCCCCACCCACCCCGTCCTGTTACTCACCAGTGGCCCCGGAGCCCAGGAAGGCCCTCCAGGCCTGCATAACCTCTGTCTGAATTGCATCTCAGGCACCTGGAAGCCCCCCCGCCCCTCCCCCGCCAGGGGCCTACCTCGCACACGGTGCAGTGCCAGCGCGTCTCCACGTGGTGCTTGCACTCATTGCAGGTGTAGACGAAGCGGTCCTGGCTCTGGGTGTGCAGCTCCACCAGCATGCACATGGTGGACCACTGGGCTCTTCGGAGTGAGGAGAACTCCAGGTGCTTGTCCCTTGCGAGGGTGAGAAAGGCATCCCGCCCGTCCATCAGGTCGCAGGGGATGAGGGGGTCGGGATCAACGATGGGAGGCAGGGAGTTGGCGGCGGGGCCGGCGATGAGACGGATCACAAAGAAGACCTGCAAAACAGACAGTCTCATCCTGACTCTGGCGCTAGAGCACCACGGGGCACTGGACCAGATGCCACGGACGGGTGGGCCAGGCTGTGCACCTGGGGGGCCGGGACGCCTGGCTTAGTTTTATGACCACCTCGCAAGGTTACATGACATGGTCCTTTTTCTCCTGCTTCACTACCTCTGTGCTCTTCTCTGGGACTTGTCTACGATGGGACTAAAGAATCTACATCTTACGTTTTCTACATCATTCAATAATTTCTTCAAAAGAAGACTGGTCGGGTACAGCACTGTACAGTGGACATTCTACCTCAAAGTGGTCTACTTTAAGATACAATCCATGGTTTAACCTGACTCTAATCATAAGGAAACAGAAAAATCCAAATTGAGGGACATTCTATAAACAATTGGCCTGGAGTCTTCCATGTCATGTTAAGAAAGTAAGGCCAGGAACCAAAACATGGCGACTCGGCATGGAGCAGGAGAAGCAGGCCCGAGACGGCAGCAGCGGGCGAGGTTCCTGAGCGTGAAGCCACAGCGCGCTCACGCAGAAAACGCCCTCCTTCCTAGAAGGGACTTGCTGCAATGAAGATAAAGAAAATGTAGCAGAATGTTAACAGCTGGTGAATCTAAGTGAAGGCTATGGGAGGGCATCTTCTATATAACTTTCCTGTAAGTTTGGAGGAAAAAAAAAGTTGGTAGGGGTGGGAAAATTAAAAAAGCAAAACCTCCTTCGTCCTTGCTACAGAAACAGCAAAAGTTGAAGTTTGTTCACTGAAGTTTAAAGACACACAACCACCATTAATTCCCATAACCACTGGTGTAAAGGCTGCAAGAGGAAGCTCGGATTATATATGTAATAATAAAATGTAAAATGGAACCTTCAAGAGATCAAGAACTTGTAACTGCTGTATTGCCCACTATATTCTACCAGTTTTTCAGAGGCTGAAAATCTGTGCAAACTGGCAGTAACATTTGTTATATACGTGGGCAGCAATGCTGGCATAAAACAAGAGTCTAGAAAAAGAACACAGGGACTTGCCTGGCAGTCCAGTGCTTAAGACTCCGTGCTTCCACTGCAGGGGGCGTGGGTTTGATCCCTGGTCGGGGAGCTATTAAGACCCTGCATGCCACACAGTGTGGCCAAAAACAAAAACTTGAAAAAAACAAAAAAAAGAAAACATAGGACAAGAGTGCACACACCGACTAAAGACATATAAAAACAGATGCCGAAAGTTAAAAACATCAAGGGAGGACCGTGATGTGTGTGTGACCTTGTGGCTCAAAGAAAGCACTCATAAAGCAAGGAAGAGCATTTTTTTTTTTTTTTTAGGAAGAGCATTTTGAAAATGTGATCATACACAGGAAAGTACTTGATCTAACAAGTAGGGAATGTCTGCAGCAACCCATTCAAAAGAGGGGCAGATAAAACCATCTGGTGACTCCCTAGGAAATCTTCACTATGGCCAACCATCCAATAACAACCATTATGACTGATTCCACTGTATGTCACCCTAGAGCTAAGACAATACTTGGATTTAACCTAAATTAACGACCTTAGATTCTAACTCCTAACAGGTGACCACTACCCACATTTTCTTCAGATGATGTATCTACAACTTAAGTCACACCTATTATGACATACTCTAAGGGCTTTCCCCAACTGCTGTTATGATAGAATTCTGTGACACTATATATTGCTCAAAACAGCTGACAATCATTATCTAAGTGAGGCATCCACACCTTAAACCAAGACTTCAAGTCCCCTCTCCGCATAATGGCCTCTTCCTATAAGAACTCGACTATGATGTCTGAACAGAGTCATACATGTTAAAAAAAAAAACAACAACAAACTGACATGAATTACCCTTCAAGACTCCTCATCTTAGCAATGATGACGTTGGGGGAAAAAGTCCAACACACCCAGTTTTACTCCCAAGCTACCTACAACAATAAATAAGCAATTTAAATAATGAAATAATTCAAAGTTTTAACTTTGCTGAGAAGGTGTTACAGGTGCATATATGAAAGTTTAACTTTTCTTCAATTCTCTACACTTCCCAGTTCCCTTTCAGGAAGGCAAATATTCATTCATTTTGCCAAAGTTCCATTACAGACAAAGTGGAGTGGCCAAATGGAGTTCTAAGGAGCTTGGTCTAAAACAAAACAATAAAGATACCCAACAAGCCAATCTCCTGAACAATGGACAGAAATACAAACATAAAAGGATCACAAACAACAGGGTCAGACAAACTATGCTTACACTTTCCCAGCACCATCTAGCTTTATAAGAGCTACAAATCAAAGACGGCTTACGTTTCCTATTCTCAGCACCCACTCTAGCCATCCTCTTTCTGCCTTCTTTCCCCTCAAATGATTTTCTTCCTTCTGAATTTCAAATGGTCTGGTGCTCACGTCATAAATACCAACCACGGTGGAGAGCTTTTGAGAAATCCTGCCCTGTTCTTTTCCATGCTTGGTGGCTATATCTTACCTCTTTATGCTTCTCCATGGTGGCATACAGTTTTTGCGAGAGGTCATTGGATACATTGGGCATGCCTGGCTTCTTCTTATTGCCCCTACTCAGGCTGCTCTTGTTTTTGCTAGTTTTCTTATTATTCTTCTTTTTAGCATTTTTGCTGTCTCCCTTTGTCACCTGCAGGTTAGCACAAGAGGACGAGAAAATGTTAACTGTTTGTTAAGAGAGTTAAGAAAAAATAATGGTAAAAAGACTCCATTTTTTTTTAAGACTCCATTTTTGAAACTAGAGTTCATAACCTTCCACCTTACACCATCTGCTCTCTTCATTCATGCTGTCTTTTTTAAAGCTGTTATTTACAGTAAACTAAAGTTTACTAACGTTTTTGCACGTATTTTCTCCCAGTGAAGAATGTCTCCACTAATGTCTCTTCGTTAAGACAATGGCAGCCTTAGCTTTTTGGCCAGCCTTAGCTTTTTGGCCAGAAGAACCCTGCAGACCAAGGAGACACCTCAGGTAGACCCAGGCTATCCCAGATTTGAGGACAAGAACAAGGAGTGAGTGGCAGTGTGGGGTAGTGAAGTGCACACAGGAGCAGGGAGCCAAAGGCCTTGCCTACATTTCCTTCTGCTCACTTTCTAGAATTTTATGGGCCTACTATTAAAAAAAAAACCTTGAAAAACGTTCAATCGAGGAGTTTAAACTGCAGGCTGTAAAGGGTGTTTATTAGACTATTTAAGGGTGACTTTATTAGTTCAGACTCAGTAAGGGCAATCTAGATAAACTATGGGGAAATAAATGACAAGGAAAAGCTCCTCAGATGATCCGTCTACAACATAGGTTCTGTTTGGGGACTGGCAAACTCTGGCCCAGACCTGTTTTTGTATGGCTAAGAATGATGGTTTTTATATCTATAAAGTGTTGTTTAAAGAAAAAAAGAAAAAGAAAAAACAGAAAAAAAGAATGTGCTGGAGACAATATATCTGCAAGGCCCAAAATATTCATAATCTAGACCTCTGCAGAAAAAGTTTACCAACCCCATGCTCTAGATGGGTAATTTTCTCAGTCTTCCATTACTAGAAATCCAAGATTCCATTTAAAAATGAGGTCTGGTACTTCCCCGGTGGTCCAATGGCTAAGATTCTGCGCTCCCAATGCAGGGGGCCCGGGTTCGATCCCTGGTCAGGGAAGTAGGTCCCGCATGCCATAACTAAGACTCTGTGGAGCCAAATAAATAAGTATTTTTAAAAAATGAGGTCTGGGACTTCCCTGGTGGCACAGTGGTTGAGAATCCGCCTGCCAGTGCAGGGGACAAGTGTTCGAGCCCTGGTCTGGGAGGATCGCACATGCCGCAAAGCAACTAAGCCCGTGTGCCACAACTACTGAACCTGTGCTCTAGAGCCTGCGAGCCACAATTACTGAGCCTGCGAGCCACAACTACTGCAGCCCGCGTGCCTAGAGCCTGTGCTCTGCAACAAAGAGAAGCCACCACAATGAGAAGCCCACGCACCGTAACAAAGAGTAGCCCCTGCTCACCGCAACTAGAGAAAGCCCGTGCACAGCAACGAAGACCCGAAATCAGCCAATCAATCAATTTATATATTAAAAGAAAGAGGTCTGATGCTAAAAAAGGCTTAAAACCACTCAACTAGAACCACAGTAACTTATCTACGCCAATATTTCTTGCCCAACTTGAAGAACTGAGAGCTTTAAGACCATGTTGAAAACTTAAGCTCACTTCTGGGTTATACATGAGAATAGGTAGGCTGGAAAGGGAAATGCAAAGCCCTCACATCTGTGCTTTCGTTGCTCGTGTTCTCCTCTCGCTTTCTCTCTTCCTCCTCCTGTTCCAGTTCCTTAATGCTCTCTTCCAGTACATTGGGCCAGAAATCACCTTCAAAGTAAGGCAATTCCTTCGCGCTTGTTAATCGATCTTCAGTAGCTTGTTTAAAAATATCCTGTGAAAATATCCGTGTACAAATAGGAATTTATATATTAAAAAAAAAAAAACACGTTTATTACAGAAGCAGTCATAGCTAACGGATGCAAGAAACATGAAGAATCAGATGTGTCTTCTGGAAGATGGCAGAGATTTTATACCCAAGTCTGATGTCCGGGGAGACATTTAGTGTCACAAACAGTGAGAGGTCTGGTCTGAAATCAGTATTTCTGGTTCCTCTTTCCTCTACCCACGAGGACAGGGAAATTATCCGCCTTTACATAACCAAATGGCAAACTATCCTGTCAGGAACAATGGCAAAGGCAGCATCATTCACACCGTGGCTTCTACCACTCTTGAGACAGAACGCAGTGCGACGGGAGGCACGCCCGCCTTGCACACACCCTTGAAGTATCAGCAGTTCCTACTGAGAAATATGTTCAAAACAACCCCGATTACAATTACTGGAAACCACATGGTTAAAGAATGATTTGCTGGGCTGCTTAGGAAAACACCCATTTCATGTTTTCCTCCCCATCAGTAAAAACAGATAAGATACTTAGTAGTTCAAGTTTCTTAACATGAGATACCCTACAATCACAAATGACTATTAAATATTTTGCCAGATCCACTCATCTTAGTAATTCAGGAAAGAAAATACCTGCTATCAAATTAGCTTAATTTTACAAATTACATGGAAGAGGGAGAACAAACAGAAGATTTCTGTTAAGATAGTAAAAAGAGCAGAATACAGAGCAGCAGGATTAGTCAAGCCACAGTTCTATCATCCCCCCCACTCCTGACCTTGTAGTCGTGGACAATTCGCTCGGATACAGCCTTGTCGAGCATCTTTTTGTACCACTCCTGCAGTCGCTTGGGCTTGGGTATCTTCTGGTCGGGGGGGTGGCAATGGAAGATGTAGTCGTCTCCTTCACTTGGGGGGCATGCCCAAATATGCCCTGTTGTATATCTAACAACACAAAGAGAAGGAACATTCAAGAGAAAGATCACCCATCCTAGAAAGAATGTTATACTTTAAACTACAAAGTGGAGTCAGTACAGAAACCAATAATTTCCCAGAGATAACATGAAGTGTGCAATCCACATCAGACCAAAAGTCTTAGGCCAGGGACTTCCCTGGTGGCACAGTGGTTAAGAATCCGCCTGCAAATGCAGGGGACGCGGGTTCGAACCCTGGTCCTAAAAGATCCCACATGCCGCGGAGCCACTAAGCCCATGAGCCACAACTACTGAGCCTGCACGTAGCAACAAGAGAAGCCACCGTAATGAGAAGTCTGCACACCGCAACGCAAGAGCAGCCCCCGGTCGCGGCAACAAAGACCCAACGCAGCCAAAAAAAAAAGCCTTCCAGGCCAGAACTAGGCATAACCCTGGATCAAAAAAATCCCAAATTTGCATTTAAAGACCAAACAAAAGCTACAATGCAAAGGAAAACGAATCCATGTCAGCAGGAGGGCTAAATGAAATGCAAACTGTTGAAAGGAATAACCTGCAAGGTGAGGTGGTGAGGTGCTAAATATTCTCAAGTACATATATACCTTGAAGGTAAGGAACCAGTCTGATGAATTTTTTTTATCTCCAGACCTTAGTGTGATTTTGGTTTTGATACTCAGGTGCAAAAGGACCAAGTGCAGGTTAAGGTTCTGGCCCTTCAAATCAAACTGTACCTAATAGCTTAACTGAACAAAATAAATCTGGGATGGGTGCAACTACGGTCAAAATATTAAATTCTTTCCCACTGGCAAAATTAACCAACGGTCTCCAAATTATAGTTCCATTAGATGAAAGCCAAAGTTGAGGAAAAAAGACCAAAAGTCACATATTTGCATGTATTATATCTCACCATAATATCAGTGGTGATTAGTTTAAAACTAATTAAGTTGTTTTGCATTTGTTTTTATGCTTACCCTAATTTCTTGACGTATTCCAAATACCCAATTAGAATTTCATGATAGACTGCAGTCCTCAAGCATTTAGGACGGAAGAAATGAACACTGTCCAGGTATGATATGTATACTCTCCTATACCAAACAAGGAGAAAGAAGCCAGGTCAAGTCACGCAACGAGTTCCTACTGATGTGGCTAAAAACACCTTCTCTCTTTTCTGTGCCCTTTGCTGACCTTGTCATTTTTAATGCTTATCACACAATATTACAGTTATTTAGGTAAATGACTAGATTGTGAACCCGTCGGGGGGTTTTGTGGGCCTGTGGCTCTATTACAGTCTCAGCACCTAGCAGGGCCTGAGACACAGTATAATCAGTCAGTATTGAGCAATCCAAACATTCTGGCAGCACTCTTATTCTGGCCTTTATACTATTTTGGAATGGAGAATTCTAAAACATATTCTACCTCATTTGTATGACATTCTTTCACGTACATCTCAGCAAGGTACTTGAAACAACCTAGACTTAATTATATTTTCTGAAAAGTCGTCAGTTTGTTTCCTATTTTGTGTTTTAGGCTGCTGTTCACATCCCTTTCCCTATTACTGTGACCACACAAGAGCAGTATTTTCTAGTTTTGTTTTCGTGTTTTGTTTCACTTCAATACTACACACTTGAAAACCTGCATTTCCAAAACAAGCACATCAAATATTTTTCTTGTCCATTATGCTTGTTTACCTTACTATAACTTCAAACTCCCACGCAAATTAGAAAGTAGCCATAGTAAAGTCTTACCTCTGGTTGGGCGGGGGGCAGTCAGAACCATACTCTTGAACGTGCATGCCAAAGAAACACAAGTCAACACCATCAATCTCCTCAAAGGCAAAGAGGGCTTTTGTTCGATATGGAAAGGATTCTGCCATCTCTCCACTGTCTACAAACCTATACAATTCATGTTGGAGGGAAAGACCACAACGTTTCATTCAGATTAGATTCATCAACAGTAACTGTGTATGAGCAACTGTGGATCCACAGAGAAGAAAAGGGGAAATTATTAGGTACCTTGCTTTCATGCCTGGTTTGACTTCCACAGTTTTGTCAGAAGCATGAACTACTCTAACGGTGACCTCTCCTGACTCAGGGTGATTTTGTCGCCTCAGAAAGTCATTCACACGATTCTCCAGAAAGGTGCCAAGCCTGGTAGATGGCAACCCTAAGAATTTAAAAGTTAAAAGTTCAGTAGTATCTAAGGTGCAAATTTATTACTATCAGTCTTAAGTTTCAATACCAAATCTCATTTCTGCTTTTTCAATACTAACAAGATTACTTGCTAGATTTTGTTAAGTTAGCAATCTAGTTAATACTTAAAAAAAAGATTTAATGTGGAACACTTCATGAGTCTATCATCCGTACAGAGCGCCATGCTAATCATCTCTTTATCATTCTGATTTCAGTATATGTGCAGTTAAAGCAAGCAGGGTAGTTAATACTTTTTAAATGTTATTTTCCCCAACTTTTTATTTTGAAAAATTTTCCTTTTCAGAAGAGTCAAAAAACAGAACAAACACTCATATGCACTTTGCCTCAATTGCAGTAATATTTAACAACTGTCGAGTGCTTTGATAAGCTTTAACAGAGGATTAAAAGCAACCTGTAGATCAGGAAAAAACTGCAAAGGCATCATTCTACAAAACTAAAACTGACTGCCATCCCCACCCAACTGAAAAGATCAGACAGGTCTAAATGCAGTCCCGACTAAGGGAATACACAAAACTGAGGGAATCATTCATGAGATGGCAATTCTGGGAAAGTATTTCCACATCTGGCCTCCATCAGGATACGTGCAGGAACAAGAAAAACATATATCCTCCTTCTTATAAATAACTAGATCTAATGATTTTCACACCAAAAAGTACATTACAGTTCAACTTTAAGTACATCATGGAAAAATTATTTGGTTTTAACTTTGGTTAAATATTTCAAATAGGGGCTTCCCTGGTGGCGCAGTGGATAGGAATCTGCCTGCCAATGCAGGGGACACGGGTTCAATCCCTGGTCAGGAAGATCCCCCATGCCGCGGAGCAACTAAGCCCGTGCACCACAACTGCTGAGCCTGCACTCTAGAGCCTGCGAACCACAACTACTGAAGCCCGCGCGCCTGGAGCCCGTGCTCCGCAACGGGAGAGGCCACTGCAATGAGAAGCCCGCGCACCACAATGAAAAATGGCCCCCACTCAGAAGCGAAGACCCAATGCAGCCAAAAAATAATTTAAAAAATTTTTTTAAATTTCAAATAATGTTGAAACAAAATAATTCATTCTGGATGTTTATTTTTAACTATGCTTCAGTGAAGCTTTGCCAAATTTTACCTGTAAGAATGAAACTTACTTTTAGCAGAAAACTTATTTTCTTTTCTAGTTCGTGCAGTCTTCTTTAAACAGCCATCACAGACAAATCTAAAATGTAAACCAAGACTTTGCTTAAACAACTTAGAGAAACACTTGAAGTAACATATGCTATAGAATCTATCTTATGTATGTGTAAGGTTGAAATTTTTAAAAGACAACCTGGGAGCAATATTTCTAAATACACAACAAAAAGTTAATGTAACCAATATACACAGAGCTTTTAGAAAACATTAAGAGAAAAAGGATAAAAAACCTAACTGAGGGCTTCCCTGGTGGTGCAGTGGTTAAGAATCTGCCTGCCAATGCAGGGGACACAGGTTTGAGCCCTGGTCCGGGAAGATCCCACATGCCGCAGAACAACTAAGCCCGTGCGCCACAAATGCTGAAGCCCGCGCGCCTAGAGCCTGTGCTCTGCAACAAGAGAAGCCACCGCAATGAGAAGCCTGCGCACCGCAGAGTAGTCCCCCAGCTGCCACAACTAGAGAAAGCCCACGCGCAGCAATGAAGACCCAACACAGCCAAAAATAAAAAAAAAAAAAAGAAATAAAAAACCTAACTGAGAAATAGATAAAAGACATGAAGAAATGTGAAGGGCATATAAATTGGCATACATGCACAAAGATGTTGAAGAATCACAGATTAAAGCAGAAAATCTGTGTTATGGCCAATCACATTGGCAAAAGTCTATATGCTACCGGTGGGAATGTAAATAAGTACGTTTTGAAAGCAGCACTAATATTTTTTTAAAAAAATATTTTTTGACTGCGCTGTGGGATCTTAGTTCCCTGACCAGGGATTGAACCTGTGCCCCCTGCATTGGAAGCCCAGAGTCTTAACCACTGGACTGCGAGGGAAGTCCAGCACTAATAGATTTTAAATGTACATTCTCTTTGTTTTTGCAATTACATAAGGATATGTGCATAAGTAGAATTTAAGTACTCATCAACGCCTGGCTGACCTTCAGTTGCAAGGATCATTGCAACTCCCTTAATTATCCTTACCCACTCTGTAATTAAGGAAAGCACTAAAAAGGCCTATCTAAAGACAAGCCATATAAACATCAACTACTGCGCTTCTCCTTAGTGTTTTTTTCTGGAAATTTGTTAATTAGCCTCTTCTTTCCTGTGACCTCCGAACTAGCATCAACAGTCAGTCCAGGGGACTTTCCTGGTGGTCCAGTGGCTGAGACTCCACGATCCCAGTGCAGAGGGCCCATGTCCGATCCCTAGTCAGGGAATTAGATCCCACATGCCAAAACTAAAGATCCTGCAGCCAGAGTTCTTGCGTGCCGCTACAAAGATCCCACATGCCACGACTAAGACCTGGCGTAGCCAAATAAAGAAATGAATGAATATGAAAAAAAAAAAGTCACTGGAGGGAAAGCAACCTAGAAAATAAAGCTCTTAAAACAACAACAACAACAGTCCAGGAAAAGAGCAGAGAGTAGATATCCATTCAAATGAGTCATTTAATACACAGATACTCCCCCAACCCTTCCCTTGGAACAGAGCTGGGATCAGCCCCATTCCTGGAGAAAGAGAGGTAGCCCATAGCAGTAAACACATAAGTGTCACAATGGACAAAAATCCACCCACTGCCCATGAAAGGCACTGATGATGTGCACCCTGGGTAAATATGTGGAGAATATTCAGAAACAGAACACGAGGCCCAAGAATACCTAGTTCATTGAAGTCTGTATCTAGTCATTTTCATGCAACTTTGCCTTTCACTGGACAACACCTAGTTAACTATTAACCAACTCCCCAAAAGATTTTATGTTTGCTTGCTTGCCTGTTTATTTATTTATTTATGGCTGCGTTGGGTCGTTGCTGCGCGCAGGCTTTCTCTAGTTGTGGCGAGCGGGGGCTGCTCTTCGTTGTGGTGCACGGGCTTCTCATTGCGGTGGCTTCTCTTGTTGCGGAGCACGGGCTCTAGGCGTGCGGGCTTCAGTAGTTGTGGCGTGTGGGCTCAGTAGTTGTGGTGCATGGGCTTAGTTGCTCCACGGCATGTGGGATCTTTCAGGACCAGGGCTTGAACCCATGTCCCCTGCACTGGCGGGCAGATTCTTAACCACTGTGCCACCAGGGAAGTCCCCTGGTTAGGATTTGATTTAAAATCTTTTGGGGGACTCTCCTGGTGGCACAGTGGTTAAGAATCTGTCTGCCAACACAGGGGACACAGCTTCGATCCCTGGTCTGGGAAGATCCCATATGCCTCAGAGCAACTAAGCCCGTGTGACAAAACTACTAAGCCTGCGCTCTAGAGCCCGCAAGCCACAACTGAGCCCATGTGCCACAAGTACTGAAGCCCGCGTACCTAGAGTCTGTGCTCCGCAACAAAAGAAGCCCCTGCTCGCCGCAACTAGAGAAAGCCCGCGCACAGCAACGAAGACCCAATGCAGCCAAAAAAAAAAAAAAAAATCCTAACCACGGTCACCATTCAGTATGCTGTTCAGTGCGATGTTCTCTCAGAGGCAGAAACTGCGGTGGCTCCTTGGCAACCTGCATTATCCATACCGTCTAGTTTTTCTACTGCAATGTAAGTAATGTTCAAAATCTAGCAGGTTTAACTGTGTCTAACATCTCCTTGCTGGTTTCCAGGTGCTACAGACTTCCTGTTACCCTCTACTGATAAATCTTTTGTATTTACTTTTGATGCACAATGACCACTAAAGAATTTAAAACAGAATAAAGTATTTGTATATGGATTAAAACAATGCAAATAAGAGAAATATCTATATTTTTGGATTCTAGGTTATTTAGTATTTTAAAACTGGATTTTAATGATCTTTTCCCAAATCAGAATAATTCTAAGGACTTCCCTGGTGGCGCAGTGGTTAAGAATCCGCCTGCCAATGCAGGGGACACGGGTTCGAGCCCTGGTCCAGGAAGATCCCACGTGCCGCAGAGCAACTAAGCCCGCACGCCCCAACTACTGAGCCCGCTCACCTAGAGCTCATGCTCTGCAACAAGAGAAGCCACCGCAATGAGAACCCCATGCACCGCAACCGAGAGTAAACCCCGCGCACCGCAACCAAAAGTAGTCCCCGCTTACCGCAACTAGAGAAAGCCCGCTCGCAGCAATGAAGACCCAACACAGCCATAAATAAATAAATTAAATTAATAAATATTAAAAAAAAAAAAAAAAGAATCTGCCTTCCAACGCAGGGGACATGGGCTTGATCCCTGGTTGGGGAACTAAGATCCCACGTGCTGCGGGGCAACTAAACCTGTGCGCCACAACTAGAGAGCTTGTGGACTGCAACTACTAAGCCACAACTAGAGAGAAGCCTGCACGCCACAGCAAAGAGCCCGCCCACCGCTACTAATACCCGACACAGCCAAAAATAAATAAACAAAAAAAAGAATGATTCCAAGAGACAGTAACTTTGAAGATAAAATATAATCATTGCAGAGAAGACAAACTTCCTAAAATTCACAACAAAGAAAAAGTCTAGGGAAAATACTGATGTCTCACCCAGATGGCCAGATGATCTCATGATGAAGGACACAGATCTGATGCATCTTTCTTCCACACTCCGTACATTCAACAAACCTGGAAAGGAAAAGTCAAAATTCAAGATTAAATCCAAAAATTTAACCAAATCAAAACTTCCAATATTTCCCAATTTCTGACAATTCAAAAGATAGCCAAAATCACGTCCAAAGAATTGAAGAATAGGTTTTAAAAGCTCTTTAGTGTAACAGGTAGAGCAAATCTCAAAAGCAGTTTAGTCATTAAATATGAACTGTGACTATGGAATAAAAAGTGAAAGATCAAGATGACTGCTGCTTAAACTTCCAAGTGAGTCTGACACCATCATATCCATTCCAGGAACACCTAGAATACCAGTACATCTCTGTACCTCTGAATACTTCTGAAAGGCCTCACTGTAAAGGAGGGGATTATGAACTGGTTTGAAAATACAGAGGACAACAGGGCTGGAATAATGGCACTGAGCAGAGGTAGCTTTGTGCTTCACTCAAGCCTATAAAACACCAAAATATTAGGTAGATTTAGTGAAATGTAAATGAATACTAACCATATGTAAATTTTAGCACTTCTACCATCTCTGTCAGATGTATGTTATAGATTTAGTCCAAGAATACAGAATCATCTCACTGGCTGTGCAAACCAAGAGAATGAAAGGAAGAAGGAAAATCAAAGTGTACTAACTACTCAAGGGGAACTACTTACAGTTCAGGATCCAGAGTGTCATTTTTTCTCTTCGAAAATTGTTCTTTATTTATTGTACTAAGGAAAAGAAGAGGGACACAATGAGAACAAGCAACATAGAAAGATCAGCAGTCTGACTACTGTTCTAATTACCAAAGGGCAAAAACCCCACCCTGTAAGTGGATTATTTAAATCTAAGAATATACCAAGGATACAACAGTACATTCTTGGCTCCCACAAAATGCACATTTACATGCCTATGTTTTTGGAAAGGACTTTATAGTAAATCTGTTCCCATTTACAGGAAGAGGAGAACCCAGTAAGAACTAAAAACATGAATTTGTTCTTCTTTTCCTTTTAAAATCTTGCCTACTACTCTTAGTGTTAGGTATTTACACCTTCTAATAGTTTAATGTTCCTAGACTGAGCTACGTATGAAAGATACTGTGTATAGAGGGAGCCAAACCACTATTTATAAAAAATACTAAAATTTCAGGAGTCTAGTCAAACTCTTTATATTAATAAAAAATTTCAATGTTGAGAATGCATATTTCAGGTTATTCATTAAAAAATTTCCACATGGCCTCCTACCCTGAAATCTAGCCTACCACACTGCTCATAGCCTCACAAATACAGGAGCTAACAGCCTTATTCTCTACCTAGAACAAACTGCAGGGGGCCCAACTTTGACTACTGTGACTCTACCTCACAAAAATGCAGAATGAGGACATTTCCCCATTTAAACTGTTTTCTATTAGTTACAGGCTAGAGATTCATCACTACCTGGCCTAAGGTCTTGCTACCCAAAGTGTGTTCTAAAGACCAGCAGTCTAGAAGGACCTGGGAACCTGTTAGTACCGCATACTCCCAGGCTCACTGCTGACCTGAGGAACTGCAAGAGGGGTTTCTACACTCTTCACAGTCAGAGCGGTGCTGTCCTAAGGTACAGAACATGTGGTAAGCCACTCAGTAGTACCCATGGTAAGGCTGCCTCCCTTGGCTGCATCAGACCTGACTTCCCTGGTTTAGCCAAGGTCAGAAAAATCTCTTAAGGCTCAAGGGGACCCAGTATCTACCCCAAGACCAGTACCAGACCCCACTATATTATATGTCAATGGTGACTGAAGAAAAAGTACAACTTGAAAACCCAATTTGAAAACACTAACCAGTTTTTCTCAGAAGCCCTGTTTTTACTAGTAACATAACAATTCCATACTTTTTGGGGAAATGTTCTGAACTGACTGTTTATTATAGGTTAAACCGGAAGAGAAGAAGCTGGCTGAAGAATATTAAAAGGACACCAAATAGTTCTTTCTTCCTAAAACAGTCCAAATTTGTGTGTGTAAACTAAATCTTAGAAGTACTATGAGGCAGTTTAGGCTATGTTTAAAAATTTTTCTTGGCATTTACCAAACCACAAGAGCATGCGAGATTGTGAAAGTCCAACCAAGTCTCTTTCTAATCACTCTCACAAACTCCTAAACCCCTAATGATGTTAAATGACACTGACGATTATAATGACTTTGGTATCGTTAACCTTTATGAGAAGGCTGTAAGGTGGTTATATTTGTTCAATTCCTCTCAAACTCAAAACAGTTAACAATGAAGTTCCCTTGCACTACAGCCTTTCACTTTTTAGGAGAAGCTGATTATTTCCCTATAGAAGAAATATATCTAAAATGACCATCCAATATTGATGTATTCCCTAGATCAGTACCGACACAACTCACTGCTATGATGGAAATGTTCTCTATCTGTGCTGACCAATATGGCAGCCACTAGCCACAGACTGTCTACTGCGTAACTGAAATTGGGGATTTTAAACTTTATTTACTTTGAATTAATTTGAATTTAAATAGCTACCTGTGGCTATACGATACTGGACAGCATAACCCAAGGCCACTTAGAAGCCTGAGCATAATCACCTGACAACAAACTGAGAAATAAGAGAGTACTTTCCAAAATAATATAGTTACTTACGTTTGAGGCTGGGAAGGGTCATCCCCCAAAGAAACGCTCTCCCCTTGGATTTCATTGAAACACTTCTCACAGAAATGATACCTGTCGGCAAGAAGGCCATACTGGGGTGAACTGTTCCGTTCACACAACACAGCCCAAGCCAAGCAACGAAGCCACCAATCACAGCAGGCCAAGAGGGGGACGGGAGCAGAGAGCAGGTCATCAACGGCGACAAGGACATTCAATGATGCAGATTTATGGGCACCACAGTTTGGGTTTTGTTTTTGGTTTTTGTTTTTTGCAATCAAAGCCAAGTGCAGACAACGACAAGCATGAGGGAGGAAAAAAAAAAACACAAAACAAACGAAGAAATGAGGGATTGCAGGACAACAAAAAACATAAAAGCAAGACAAGACAACACAAAGCAGAAAGCCAAGGCAAAGCACAGATTAGCATTAAATATCTCAATGGGATCACAAGTAGCAAATGATTACAGCAAATACAACAAACAAGTCTCACACAGACCTACACCCTTTCATTTTAGTAATTTATGCTGCTTGATGCAAATAATCGAAAGTAGGATAAATATACTGTGGAGAGAAGAACTACTACTCAATTACCTAAACATAGCAAAGAAAAAACCCTCCCCACTTCCAAAGAAAAAAATCCACTATGGATACAGTACCAGGAAACAATCATCTAGAAACAACTGTGGTCTGAAAAAACACCCCAAATTTCCTTTTGATCCCAAGGAAGCCACATAAGTACAATAAAAAGTCTGCACAAGCAGTTAAATACTGATTGTAGCCACCAACTGACATAGTTTAAGAGGGAAAAGGCAGTGGTGTATGCAGATACACGATTATATATTCCTGGGCGCTGTAGATTGGTGCTTAAAATCCGAAAAAGGTACATAAATGCCAAGATTATAGCATGAGATTATATAGCATGCCAGCTGTCACTTGCTTTTTTTTTTTTTTTTTTTTTGCGGTACACGGGCCTCTCACTGTTCTGGCCTCTCCCGTTGCGGAGCACAGGCTCCGGACGCACAGGCTCCGTGGCCATGGCTCACGGGCCCAGCCGCCCCGTGGCATGTGGGATCTTCCCAGACCGGGGCACGAACCCGTGTCCCCTGCCTCGGCAGGCGGACTCTCAACCACTGCGCCACCAGGGAAGCCCAGTCACTTGCGTTTTTGAACAACTTGAACCCCACTTTTCCTAGGTTTTAAGGAGTAAAACACTATAGATTCTTATGACTACAAAGCATTAGGGGAGTGCACCTAACTTTTTGTAAATAAAAC
The DNA here is from genome assembly GCF_059928025.1 of Delphinapterus leucas. Taxonomy (NCBI): domain Eukaryota; kingdom Metazoa; phylum Chordata; class Mammalia; order Artiodactyla; family Monodontidae; genus Delphinapterus; species Delphinapterus leucas. Next base: position 94,975,092 of record NC_143139.1, on the reverse strand, counting down.
AAAAAGCTTAAGTAACTTTTTCAAAGCTAGAAATACATCTGTAGCACACAAGTTCAGCAAAAAACGACCACCATGGGTTTGGGTCATCAAAGTATTGACTGTCCAGCCTTGCTTTTTATTTACATCCCATGCCAGCTATACTGTTGGCTGATTACACAAAATAAGAGACAAATCATGATTAAGATAGATTAGCAAATCCAATTTGTGTGATTACAGCCCTTATTTGAGCAGGAGAAAATAAGGCAGAAGTGTCTAATTTATTAGAAGCCTACCGTCCATGGTCATATGCAAATTTTTGTAAGGAACAGTCTGGTACAGAGGTCTCTTTAATGTGCCCCACAGAGGCAAAGCAAATACCCTGGGATCCTTTGTTTTTACATACTCCAAGAAAAACTTAGGTATCAGCTGCACACAAAAAGGAAACATTTCCGAAAAGATACAGCTGGCTAAGAAACTTTTGGTTAAAGTTTTCTGGGTGGTTTTGGGAATGGCAATAGATGGCAGCAATTTCACAGGGAAATTTTTTTAAAATTTTTTTGTTTTTGCCTGAGGCTGTGGTGAGCTATACAAGGACAGTGGGAAAAAAATATGGGGCCTGGGACGTAATCCCAGGTATGCCACCAACTCATAAAAGTTGCTTAACTTCTTAATGCCTTGGGTTCCTGCCTTATAAAAATAAGGGCCCAGACAACTGATACCAGAACTTGTGCTGTACAGTTGTTTTCAAGCAAGTTACACATGAACCATGACTGTATGTGTGCTGGTCCATCCGCATGCACTCCCTGGACACGCGGACACTCTGACCATGGTCCACACAGGTCGAGCTTACCTGTTCTGGTAACTGTAGTAAGTGGCATCACGAGGGATTGTGCATAACTGTTTGCCATAGCAACAGAGTGTCTGTGGAGAGAACTCCAACTGCAAAAGAAACCATTTGTTAAATGTGGTTTGAAGGGCAAGCTAAAATATTTACACTGGCAAGTAAATCAGAAACAGAAGTTAGTGAAGCCTTACTTCTCATTATGTCTCTTATAATGGGTTATTTCAGTTTCCAAGACAGTTCACTGAACTAAAACTAATCTAGTTTGCTACTGTTTTATTCCACCACTCTGAGGTAAGCTTAACAGTCATATCCTTCCACCATTTACCAAAGAGCTGAAGAGGACAAGAGGAGCTCAATGTGAATTGCCATGTACAGGAAAACTAGTACATGCCACGCCCCGTGCACCACAGGTAAATACGACCAAGTCCCTACCCAAGATGAACTTACAATCTGATGACTCAGGATTCTAACTGGCAAGTTTTCCATGCAGTTCTTATCTGTGCAAACATTTCTTACCTTTCTGCCACAGCAGTATCCAAGGCTTTGCATGACTGGGTCAATTTCTTGTTCGAAGACCTCAGACAGCTTGGAGCAGTATTTGTACACCCGTGATGTTTTCCGATTATATAACCAAGCATTGTTGAACATAAGCCAAATGTCATCCACATACTGCCAGGGCTCCTGATACTGTCCAGTGTCTAACTTCCTTTTGATAGTAGAAAGATCCATGGGGCTCTTCACAATATCAAAGTAATCCTAGAAGGACAAGTGACACCAAACAACATTATCCAAAAGTCTCACTATATTCAAGGTCCACAGCATATCTTGCTATAATCATTATAAATTTTCTGGATAATGTTGAGTCTTTGATGTGTATTTCCAAAGAAATGATCGATGCCCATCACTTTTTTAAATCATTAGTCTACAGAGATATGAAGCAGCCAGGGGCAGAGAGAATAACAACTACTCTAGATTTTGTAGGAGCAAGCTGATCGTCTACAGGAGCGATTCTAGATACTTTACCATAGTACATGTGTGATCAACTTAAAAGACCAAGAAATCAAAGACCCTTCACATTTTAGTACTAGATGCAGCCTACAGATGAAACTAAGCCCAGAAAATATTGGTGATCTATCTAAGGCCACAGAAAAATATAGGGAAAAAAAAAAAAAGATTCGAACAGATTTTTGCCCCTCGAAGCACTCCAATGACTTATCCAATACAACTTAAAATACTCAAATGAAACCTCCCGGCAGCCTGGTATATAAAGGCAACTTTAAAAGCAGATGAAGCTAATTTGGATCTATCTTTTCCTATCATGAACTACTGCTACTCAAGTGATAAAAATAAATAAACCATATGATCCAGCAATCTCACTCTTAGATATATACCCAAGAGAAATAAAAAGATACACACACCAATTTGTATGTAAACATTCACAGGTGTGCTATCCCCAACAGCCAAAAAGTATAAACAACCCACATGTCTATCAACTAATAAATGGATAAAGAGAATGTATGCACATCCATATGTTGAAATATTGCTGGGCTGTAGGAAGGAATGAAGTATTGATTTGTGCTACAATATGGACAAACTTTGAAAACATTATGCTAAGTGAAAGAACCCAGTCACAAAGAACCACATACTGTAAGACTCTCTTTGATGAAATGTCCAGAAGAGACAAATCCACAGAGGCAGAAGGCAGACCAGCAGTTGGTTGGTAGTAGGGGCTGTAGGTGGAAATGGGGAGTGACTGCTTATGGAAATGGGGTTTCTTTTTTGGGGTGATGAAAATCATCCAAAACTGACTGTGGTGATAACTGCACAATTCTGTTAATACACAAAAACCATTAAACTGTGCACTTTAAATGGGTGATTTGTACAATATGTGAACTGTATCCGAATAAAGCTGTTAACGAATTTTAAAAGAAAAGAGAAGTACCACCATATACTTACAGGGATTCCTAGGAGCTGGGGGTCCACAGGTTGACGAAAGGGAAGGGATTCTGGATCCTGTCGGTAAAGTGCCTCCAATGTCGGCATCAGTGCCTGTCGTAACTCTTCAGGTTTGAAAACTTAAGAAGAGTATATTTGAAATTAGTTACCAATTAAGCAAAAGAGGAAAAAAGCTCAAGTCGAAACTATAAAATATGTCTTAAGACTCAGAAAACACAAAATTCTCTACATTGTCCCCATGAAATATCACTAAGGGTGTTTCTATTTCCTGGTTCAGAGAGATCCTTTATAACACCTTGTCGAGGGGCTTCCCTGGTGGCGCAGTGGTTGAGAGCCCGCCTGCCGATGCAGGGGACACGGGTTCGTGCCCCGGTCCGGGAAGACCCCACATGCCGTGGAGCGGCTAGGTCCGTGAGCCATGGCCGCTGAGCCTGCCCATCTGGAGCCTGTGCTCCGCAACGGGAGAGGCCACAACAGTGAGAGGCCCGCGTACCGCAAAAAAAAAAAAAAAAAATCATCTTGTCTAGTCACCTTTAAATACCCTTCATGGCTCAGATAATTTCTCAGTCAGAAACCCAGTTAAGATAGTCTTGACCAAGTAGAAACAGAATGCTAAGCCTTCCAAAAATTTATGAGAAGACTTGTCAGAATGTTCCAAAAGATACGACAGGCGGGGGATGCTGTGAAGCAAAAACGGAAGAAGCCCTCCTTCCTGGTATCAGCATGTAACAAGTCAGAAATTAGACCTGGTATTGTCTTATTGCCAAAGGAATCAGAGCCACTGAAGGCCAAGAGTCCATTGAAATGTTTGATGTTTTAGAGCTTCAGCAGAAGACGTATTTACTATTTTAATGGCAAATATTAGGTTCCAGTCTAAAGAAAGAACTAAATTGTTATTGCCAGAATGATGGACTCAGTTGATCAAATTATGCTCAAATGTGTTCTCAGTATGTCTCCCAAAAGTCAGGAAAGATTTGCTGGCATGCCCCAAATGGAATTAATTTAAACTACCATTTAAGAAGATGGCCATTAAGGGTCCAGTTTCAGCTTTGAATCAGTCTGAGCAGAGAGGCCTTATTATTTCTTCTATTTACAAATTAATTTTATCTTCAAGGGGGTATATCTGTCAGTACCTTGAGTATTTTTTCACCACATGGTGGGGGCTGACATGAAAAAAATCAGACAGACTGGAGAATCTTCTTTGTCTCATACTTTGTTGTGCTTTGAGCAAATTTGTGAGATTAGCTGTTTTAAAAGCAGATTCCTAATATTAAGATTGGGTTTGTTGCAGCCTAGATCAAAATAACATCTCCATATATAACAAATATTTATTCATTCATTCATTGGCCATGCCATGCACATGCAGGATCTTACTTCCCCGACCCGCGGGGGATCAAACCCATGCCCCTGCAGTAGAAGCGTGGAGTCTTAACAACAGGACCGCCAGGGAAGTCCCAACAACCTTATTGTTAAATGAAAATAATTTTTTAACCCCATCATTTTAAAGTATATTGTATTCATGGAGCACTTTTGTATACGTCATCTTCAGGAACCAGCAGATTCCTCTTTGAGATAAGTCCTACCTGTGCCACTGAAGGGGTCACTAGAGCCACGAGAAGTTCCAGTCCTAAATTAGTTAGTAAACTAATTTCTGTGGGAATTGTTTAACACTCTCTGCTAAGCATTGCTGCTTGCTTGGCTTGACTCATTAATATTCAGTAGTGTGGTTCAGAGCAGAGACTCTGAATCAGCCTGCCCGGGCTGAGTGAGCTGGGAAGTGTTACTTGACCTTGCTGAGCCTCAGTTTTCCTGCCTGTAAAACAGTGATCAGTAACCTCACAGAGGGGCTGTGAAGTTCTTAGATGAGACACGGCAGGCTGTAGCACAGTGCCTGGTGCACAGCAGGTTAACAAAAAATATTATTATTGCTATTATTTCCTGCATTTTAGTCAAGAATATTATTTAATAATTTCTGTCCTCTAACAAAGATAAATTTGAGAAATTGTTAGCCACCCAGTGACTGTAGGATGCACATATACCTAAAGGAAAGAAAATTTCTTCTCCAACATTAGCAATAATGAAGAGACCAGGCCAAGGGCTCCAAGCTTAATGAAATCACATTAAAATTCAATTCCAAGGCCCAAGAAATCCAATCTCACTCTACTAAGGTCTTTGGTTTTTACTCTGTCTCCACAAACACAGAGCCTAAGAGACTCACTCTTCTTTTTTGACTGTCCTGGGGCTGGAGATGACTGGGCTGCTGAAGTACTTGGCTGGTCTTCCTCCTCTTTTGTTTCAGTTTTTAATTCAGCGCCTCTCTCTTCTGTTTCTGTAGGTTCCACTTTACAGTCTTCTGCTTTAGTCTAAAAGGAAAGGTAGGAATTTTTGGTTTTCTAAAGACATGTAACTGAGAAGCAATAACATCATTATCTTACTTACTCTCCCCTGTGAATGTAGCTGAAGACCCTTTTTCATATGGAAATCAATAAAATAAGACCTAATTATAGAATACTTTCCTGTAACATGTTTTAAGTTCCTAGACAGAGGTCCTAAACAAACAACAGCAGTAACTGCCCTACTCTCACCTCTGGAATATCCTCTGGCTGAGTATCTGCTGGTTCTGGTGCATCCACTTCCATTTTAGCCTCCATTTTCACTTCCTGTGAAGGCTGCTTCTCAGGAATGGCCTGAGAATTCACTTCCGTGCTACTAGTAGATGGAGGGTTTGATACCTGACCTTCGATGCTTACAGCTGGCTGGGAAAGCTGGGTAGAAAGAGGGGGAAAAACAAAAAGTATGCCTATTACACACAACAAGATGGCATGATTAACTACCTATCTTTAGGCTAGTGTCATTACACCCACTGATGGTGCTTTCACTTACTCAACCTATTTCGCCCCCTTGAAGTAAATTACACTCAAGAATAGGAGACTGAGGACTTGCAAATATAGGTTGGCTGGTTGTAGATAAAAGAGTAGGCAACTGTTTCTTCAGTAACTCATTCTGTGGCAGTGTGCCTGGGAGGGGGGTTTCAGAAATGACTACCTCAGAGGAGTTCATGTTTATAGAAAAATGGAAAGAGAACAAGGATGACTGGCAATCTTTTCTTTTCAACTTCTCATTAGAAAAGGTTTCAAATGTACAGGAAAGTAGAGAGAATACTATGAACTCCCACAATAAGCAGCTGTTTTGAATCATCACACTCTAATGGGATAACGAGCAATCTCTGTTTTTCCCCTAAGTCTTCCAATAAGGTATCTCATAATAAGAAATTAGTATTTTCAGAAACTATCCTACATAGAATTAAGTTTCCTTTCTGCATCCTGCCTTTCCGTACGTATCAGAAGCTAAGATGAACCAGTCATGGATAAGCAACGTTTTATGAAGTAGCTATAACTCATGGGGATCCTCAGTTTGCCAGTATGACAGAGAACTGAAATATTAGTATCAGTGATCAAGTAGAAAGTTTTAGATTGTGACACATAGAGTTCTATTAGTAAGGATGCAAGTATTAAATGCGCACTTGGATCTCTACTATATAGATAACAAGCCTTTCACAAGGAAGCTACCGGTTTGTTTCAGGCCCGTAGTTTTCTAATCTCTTACATGATGAATTTTCTAACTTTGGCTAGTACCACAGACACTCATAAATCGATGATTTTGTTCATTTGCTCTTGAGTACATCAGTTCATACTGTATGAAAAAATTCTTTAAATATCTGTAAAATTCACGTGGGGTATTAAATGTACTGTCGATGCTCTCCCTTTGTCATCTCTCCTTACATGCCTTCAGGCCTCGTAATACAACATGACCATGGTCAACATACAATCTAAACAAAATCTTTTGAGCTCCTCCTATGTTAGGTACGACAGCAAGAAAAAAGAGAAAGAAGGTCTGTAACTATAAACAGATTCTAGTCTAACTGCGGAGACAACAATAAGAGAAGAAACAACACAGAAGAGAAACAGCACAGAATTCCCTGGCAGTCCAGTGATTAGGACTCGGCACTGTCACTGCCGTGGGCCCAGGCCAGGATCCCTGGTTGGGGAACTAAGATCCCACAAACCGTGTAATGCGGCCAAAAAAAAAAAGGGAGAAAAGAATAAAGAAACAGCACAGAAGCAGTGTAAAACTACAGCACAGCTGACACGATCCTGCTTAAAGCCCCATCTCTGCTTACTGGAGTTGCCGGCTGCGGAGGCAGCAGTGGCGCCGTCGGGGTGGGCACAGAGGCTGCTGTACTCTGCTGGGACAGAGGCTGCTGCTGCGCCTGGTCAACTGAAGGAGCAGCAGGAAGTGAAGGCTGCACTTGGGGAGGAAGTTGCGTTGGTGGCGGTGTAGGCGTCTGTCTTGGAGGAGGATGTAGAGCCTGGGACTGTGGCCCAGGTGGCATGGCTGGAGGTGTAGGAACAGGGGCTGGAATTGCTGTTGCTGGTGGCTGCTGAGCCCCTATGCTTGGGGGAGTGTGGTGAGGGGTTGGGGTACGACTAGGTACAGGTGAGGGTGAGTTCTGATGCAGAGCTGGTTGAGGGAGAGGGGGACAGTGAATGTGGCTCCCTTGAGACCCAGGAGGCATTATAGGAGAGTTCACAGGGCAGGAAGAACTGGACATTTGTGCCTGTTAAAATGAAAAACATAGGACGCAATTCAGAACAGAATTGAAAATCCAACCAATACAGTATGTAATTAAGTAGACTTAGTAATAGTTTCATGTTCAGAATACCATGTCCATAACTGTTCTTATTAAAAGCTTAATCATCTATTTCCACCCATTATTTGCTGTCACCCTTCTCTGTAAAAACCCAAATTAAGAGAAGTTCCAGGAATCACGGAAACAAGTTTAAAAAAACAACAACAACAAAAACCCATTTGTGAGACATACTTGAGACACTGGTGCTTGACTGCCAGACGGAGCCAAAGGCATATTTGTTACATTCATTCCCTGTGTTGAGAACTGAGTCTGAGGAAGGAACTGGCTCTGGCTGGAAGGCTGCTGCATGCGAGGCCCATAGCCCATAGGCTGTACACACATACAAAAACAAAAACAAAAAAACACAGAGCACCAAATTGCTTTTTTTCAGTTATTCTACTATAGCTGGAATTACCAATTGCTCTGGCTCTGCTATGGGGAGGGTGGGGTAGGAAAGGAAGAAAGTGGTGCTACAACAGCTGACGCTCATGCCAAGATAATGGAGAATAGCCTCACAGCTTACCTAAGCCCACCGTCAAGAAATTCCACAAATGCATCTAGAACGAGGTACATGGGTAACTGCCTATACACTCCGTTTGTTTTATAAGTGAGGAGAGCGAATCACAATTTCATGAGGTCTTTGTTTACGTAGGTGGTATTGTTAAAGCACAAACTATAAGACTCCATAGTGAGTAATTATGGATACCAAAGGCCAGGAACTTCAAAGTCTAAGAAAGGTATTTGTTTCATAGGTTAAAACGAAGAATAAGACCCCTCATTAAACACAGCAGACTGGTGCTAGACAACTCCAAAAAGGCTTAACAATTGATAGTACTAACTAACTCTGAGAGGCAGGGTAAGGGTTGGGGACAATATTGAAAGCTGGATGACAGGTTTAGAATTTGCACAAGGAGCAGTGAGATGCTCAGAGGCCATCTTCTTCACTCTCTAAAATCAGGCAACTGCCCCTCCATCACCCTTGACAGTTTCCTGCCTGGGTAGGTTCTGTGTTTGGGGAAGAGAGGTGACTGTGTCAAAGTATGCAGACTACTCAACACTGAGACTCCAGGCAGTGGCGACTGGCTGCTCTTACAAGCTTTCTAGTACTGTGACTATATATGAACAGTATTTGGAAGGAAATCTTTCTTTTAGTGTTTATTTTATATAAATTATAATCAAGAAAGTCCTTAACGATACAGGATCCTATAATAAATATACTTTAGACACCTGCTTTTCCTACTTAAAGCTGTAAACACCTTTCATGCCATCATATAAATTCTGAAATTATTGCTTATGAAGCATTCCAATTTACAGATGTACTGTAATTTAAACATAATCCCTTACAGTACATTCAGGCTATGGCCTTTTCCTAAAACACAGTACATAACGTAGCATCCTTAATATGAATTTTCTTCAAATTATATCTTTTTTTTTGGCGGTACGCGGGCCTCTCACTGTTGTGGCCTCTCCCGTTGCAGAGCACAGGCTCCGGACGCACAGGCTCAGCGGCCATGGCTCACGGGCCTAGCTGCTCCACAGAATGTGGGATCTTCCTGGACCGGGGCACGAACCCGTGTCCCCTGCATCAGCAGGCGGACTCTCAACCACTGCGCCACCAGGGAAGCCCTTCAAATTATATCCTTTTAGTATCTCAAGAATTATTTCTGTAGGATAAATTTCTAAAAACAACGCATACAGGTAAAAGAGGTAGGTGAAAATTAAGGACTTTAGTATTCTCTGCCTAATTGTGGTATATGGTTTAGTTTTAATTATTTAATCATGTCTATATTAAGGGCAAATACAACAGAATTATAGAAAAAAATCAGCGTTAAGAATTAATTATGTATAGTTAGCTGTTTAAGCAAGTGTGAGAATTTGTTCTCTGAAAGAAAAAAGGATTTTAAAAATGTCAAGTAAAGGCCAAAGATTACTCAGAGGTCAAACTTACCGGGTTGAGAGTTCCAGGTTGAGCTAACTGTCCATGGTGCTGAAGAGGAGAGGTTTGCCGGGGTCCAATAGGGGGCTGGGGCATACTCATCTGGCCAAATTGATTCAAACCTGTGAGTAAGTGTAAAATATTAGATCTGAACACCTTCATGTAATTGGAGAATAAAAGAGTTCTTATTTATGATTCTATGTCACTGTATCAGGACAAATAAAGGCACCTGCTTCCAACTGTGAATCTCTGTTTAATTCACAGCAGCCACAGAAGGGCACTGTTAATGATTGTATGGTCTCTGAACCAAATTTTACAATCTGGAATAAATTTCATCTTGGCTAGTTGTTTTTAAAATGGATGCTTGATCATTTAATGTCTTTTGCCCCTTGACCTGTCAGCCAATCTGCTCTTCACCCTTCCTTCCTCCCTGGACTCCTACTCTAATAAAAAGGCTTTCTGATTTCTCAGGCAGGTAATTATGATAGCTGCTGCTGGCCTGCGGCAGGTGTAATCTTGTAATACACTAGGAACTCTGTTAGAAAAAAGCCATGGTTAAGTACACCGATTTCCCTCATAATTTACCAGGTTGTGGAGTTATCCGAGGCATCATCTGGTTTGGCACACTGCCACGGATCATAGATGGATCAGGTAGAGGGCCATCTAGAATGGAATACAGAAATGGTTACAAATGCATCTTTTAGGCAGCAATTCCCCTTTAAAAAATAAAGTATAACTTACAGAATTCAGTCTGAATATCAAAAAAATAAAGCTATGAACTAGACAGGAACCTGAAGAAAATGTTATTTCTGGAACACAAGAAAATGCCTCCAAATGGTTTTAGTACATTTCTTTATGAACCAGGGTGCTTTCAGCACTGACAGGACAATAATATAAAAGCTCATATTTAAACAGACTAATACAGCATTTAATATGCTGTTATTTGATCAAGCCTGATTATTTCATTGGTATGAAGAATACCTCTACAGACAACAGCCACAGATTCTGTCCAGTCACCAAGTTTGACTGTGTACCCCAATAATGTGTTTTTATGCATACAAGCCCACTGTGAACACTGACTTTAAATAATACATATTACACTGCACTTTATCTCATCACGCAGCTCTTAAAACAAATACAAAAATAGAAATAACTAAGAATGATGAAAATATACATATGTATATACATAAATGTATATTAAGGAAACTAGCACCTTTAATATGAAAATAGTTTCCTTGGTTTGCTCACTAATTATGTTTATGGTATCTTCCGTTTTTTCTTCTTTCTTTAAAGCTTCCAGGTAGGGCTTCTTTGGTGGCGCAGTGGTTGGGAATCCGCCTGCCAATGCAGGCGACACGGGTTCGAGCCCTGGCCTGGGAAGATCCCACATGCTGTGGAGCAACTGAGCCCACGTGCCACAACTACTGAGCCTGCGCTCTAGCGCCCTCGAGCCACAGCTACTGAGCCCACGTGCCACAACTACTGAAGCCCGTGTGCCTAGAGCCCGTGCTCCACAACAAGAGAAGTCACCGCAATGAGAAGCTTGCACACTGCAATGAGGAGTGGCCCCTGCTCGCTGCAACTAGAGAAAAGCAACGAAGCAGCAACAAAGACCCAACGCAGCCAGAAACAATAAATATAATAAATTAAAAAAAAAAAAAAGCTACCAGGTAGTATTTACTTTAGAGACCTTTCTCATTTCATTTTATATTTGCTTCAGTATTCTCTGTAGTACTTTTGATTTTTTGGTTTAAAGTTTAAAAAATTTGGATTCTTCTACAATTAATTCCTGTGTATGGGGTAAGACAGGAATCTCAGTCTATAAACACATACTTAGGGCTACTCCGTTCCACTAATATTTGTCCCTACCCTACTGCACCAGTACCATCCTGTTTTTATTTTAACGTAACACTACAGTTTAACATCTGATAAACTTTTAAATTGGCTCAAATTCCTGAAGAATTCAAGTAAATTCTACCACACCCAAGTATCTCAAATTTGTCTACTTGTCTCTGTATCTTAGTTACTGCCCTAGTTCAAACCATTAGCACTGAGGCAGTGTCCACAACTCTAGTCTTGACTTTGTTTCTGAACAATTGTTCTTGTACCTACTCAAAAAATACCTGCATTTTTCCCTTGCTAGTGGGGCCTCTGTGTATGCTGTTCCCTCTGCCAGAAATGCTATTCTCAATTCTTTTCACATCATGGCTCAATGAGAAAATATATCTAGCACAACACTGCAGTTAACAAACGAGGCTGCTAAAAGTTCTCCATTTGACTACTTCAAGGCCTGTGGGGGGTGAATTTCTCAGCCCACTTATAATCCACTAATGGCCTAAGAGTTGGTACCTGCTGGCTCATTTGGCACTATCTATAGGTAGCCAGTTTTCCCTGACTCAAGAAACATAGGTTTTCCCTATCATAGCCTTTCACACATCATTTAAGTAGCCTGTATTTTTCCTCACCGTTGTGTACCCACACCATATTTCACTGCTTGGAACCTAATAATGAGTCAATAAATGAATAATGGAATGCATGATCATCTTGGCTATCCAGTTAATTCATTAGGTCAAGAAGGCTGAAACTGTCAAGATGAATTTCAAATGATGCTTCTAAAAAATAAACAGTTCTTAGACTTTGAACATATTGGGTCAAGAAGAAAGTGTGACAACGTAAGTAACATATTGTTTAGGATGTATCAAAGCCAGTAAGGCGTTTGAACCTGCTCAGTCTACATCTATTGGCTGGCTGCCTACCATATGCAAATCAGTGAAAACCTGTGGACTATCACTTCCTAGGTGTCACTATGACAGAATAATATCTTTGGCACTAAAAATGATGCCATATTGTCAAGTCATGTCCAGAAATTTCAATATACTGTTCAGCTTACTGTTTTTACTAGAGAATGAATTATTTTCTTTGAAAAGGCAAAAAAGAGTCATTTGAAAGCTCTAGAATAGTTACACAAGCTAATGCAAATTAGTGAATTTGGTTAGGTACCGTTTTATTTCAGTTTCTCCCCAAAATAAATATAATAAAAAGCACTTACTAGAAGTCATTCCTGGTTGTGGCTGCCCCATGTTAGGCCCTGGGTTCATGGAAACTGGCACCATGCTTGCAGCACTTGGTAGCATGTTCTGTTTTTGTAGTCTAGTCCTTCGTTTTTCTTCCAGTTCTTTCTGGATCTTATAGATCTTCTCAGCTAGCAGGTGGTAGTATTCCGCCTTTTTGAATTTTGAAAATAGAGATGAGGAAAAAAGAGGGACTACCATCAGGTAACAAAAAATGAACTAAGAACAGACATTAGCTTCATTTAAAAAGGTAGGCAGAAATGAAAACGGAGAAGAGTAAATCTAATCTACTTTCCTACAACATTAAAAATATGAGCTCATGTTTGGAATGATCATATGAATAGCTGCTATATAATGAACCTACATAGTAAAGCATGACTTTTCAAAGTAGGTTTACAATTTACAGCATGTGGGAAGAATATGCTACATTTTGAAAAAGTGCCAATTTAGGGAGGAAGGTTCAACTGATACAGAAATACTACTTGAGATGAAAATACTAAGCAGCTGATTCACCATATTCTAGTGAAAATAGCACAGAGCTGGTAACAGCTCAACCACTTTTTAGCTGACAGAAGGACAACCCAGATAAAGTGCCACATGAGTACACTGTATTATTAAGAGGAAAAATGTAAGATTCTTGACGTACACTTTAAGAAAACTGCTTTGTTATCGTGACTCCACAGTGAGAATAAGACAGGATGGCTAAAGGGTGTCCTCTAAAGTATAGTATTCCGTGTACGTGCAACTAAGAGGAATAAACTAAACAGCCAGAAGAGGTCCACTTTTGCCTTGAGTAGAAAAAAACAGATGCTCACTCGATTGTTCGCAGATTCATACATGTCCCCTTCCACTTTCCGGGCATATGCAACCAGGTTTTCCATCCGTCTGTCTTTTAAAGCAGCAGGATCCGGAGTAGGAAATATGGCTTGAACACTAGGAATAGAAAATCCTTCCACTATTATATCATGTCAGCATTTTTTTTACTCACCATATAAGTACACAGTATTTTAAATGTCTTCCTGATTAGTATTTACTCATTTTTATACAACGAACACTTTAGGTAAAATTTTAAAATGAGGTATGAGATGTCTTCAAATATAAATTACTGACCAAAATGAAAGTGTCTCTCTGTGGTAATGAAAGGGTTTTCCTGATCAGAATTAAGAAATGACTCCATAAAAATACTCTCTGGTCCCAGTCACTCTAACGTAGAGCAAAAAACTTATACTGTGGGACTTCCCTGGTGGTACAGTGGTTAAGAATCCGCCTGCCAATGCAGGGGACACGGGTTTGAGCCCTGGTCCGGGAAGATCCCACATGCTGCGGAGCAACTAAGCCCGTGCGCCACAACTACTGAGCCTGCACTCTAAAGCCCGTGAGCCACAACTACTGAGCCCACGTGCCGCAGCTACTGAAGTCTGTGTGCCTAGAGCCCGTGCTCCACAACAAAAGAAGCCAACGCAATGAGAAGCCCATGCGCCTCAATGAAGAGTAGCCCCCGCTCGCTGCAACCAGAGAAAGCCCGTGCACAGCAATGAAGACCCAACGCAGCCACAAATAAATAATTAAAAAAAAAAAACTTATACTGTGCTATTTGCATAAAGGAAGTGAGAAAACCTGACCTTTGCCAAAGTACCAAGTAACAACAGCCTTAAGATCCTTCTACTCTCTTTATTCAGCTTAGTAAAATAAAACTGAATAATCTCTACAAAATCTTAAATGATCAAAAACTTAAAGTGAAGGGAACAAAAATGCATAATAATTCTGCTAAATTCAATGTCTTTTGCTCCTGCAAAATGCTTGGCACTAACTTTCCTGAAGGTTGACAAAACGTGATGTCAGCTACTAATTTTATCATCTGGACATCTCATGTTCAGTTATGTATTATACCTGAAATAACCAAGTGGAGAAGAAATAAATGGAAAACCCGAATTAGTAAAAAATTTGCAAGCACATAATAAACATTTAACATCAAGTCAGATGATCAATCCCAAATAATCTATTGTGATCACAAGATAAGTTTGTTTTGGTTATTCCTTATTAATTCAGTATTAAAATCTCAGAGTTTTCTCCTTGTGTCAAATTCCATTACTGATGCTATCATTTGAGAACTCCTAAATGAAGCTCAAGTTGAATTAGTAGGCCAATGTAACATAAAAATAAGAAGATAAAAGACAGACCACATGGTTCTAAGCCAATACAAAATTGGATGAATTGAAGGAGATCCCTCTATTAAGTGTAAGGGCAATGAAAAAAGACTGATTCTTCCAAGAAAAAAAAAAATGCTGCATTTTGTTTGAAGTATAAACTCTCTAATCAGTAAGGGCTCTATCTTTAGGATACTGGGCACATTACATTTTACCACTCTATATGCCTTCCCCCTCTTTCATCCAACAAGACAGTGCTTGTGAGGCAGTGTGCCTGGCATACATAAACTTCACACCAAACAGTGCAGGGGTATTTCACAAACTACTACAATGTGCACATTTGGAGGACCAGAAGACCACAGAGAGACCACCCAAACAGATTCGATTTGTCAAGATAATAAAAGCTTTACCAAGGATAACAACAGAAGACAGTGTTGCCTCTACCATTCTAATGATCTAAGACCTAGATTTTCTTTTAAAATATGAGTTTTGTAAAGATAGTATTAAATGAATTTTTTTTTTTTTTTGCGGTACATGGGCCTCTCACTGTTGTGGCCTCTCCCGTTGCAGAGCACAGGCTCCAGACGCGCAGGCTCAGCGGCCATGGCTCACGGGCCCAGCCGCTCCGCGGCATGTGGGATCCTCCCGCACCGGGGCTCGAACCCGTGTCCCCTGCATCGGCAGGCAGACTCTCAACCACCTAAGCCCTAAATGAATAGTTTTTAACTAATATATATTGATTATTGTCGCTAGGCAGAATCATTCACACATCATTAAAGGCTGAAAGACTCCTAACAAATGATGGTAAAAATGTTGAGAAGCAGAGAATAGGAAGCAGGAAAGCCATAGAAGTAGCAGCAGCAGCAGCCAGGCTATAGGAAAATCAGTGATATTTCTCTTGTGTTTAAGTGCCTGGCAGATTGGTAGCATGTTGACCTGGTAACTCCTTATGAATAAGGCAAGCCGACAATCTTACAGTTTGTGAACAAGATGATTTCGAAGATCCTGAGTAATATCTTCATGCCATTGTTTCCGAATTCCAGTACTGGATGGTTGAGCTGCTGTTGGCATAGGACCCAGGGAGGCCACACTGGCATTTTCACTCATCATTGGGCTTTTAAAAGGAGTGAAATAGTTTTAGTGAAGAAGGGCAGGAGAAGGAGGATCTCATTTAAGTAGAGCTGACAGTGATGACTGCAACAGGACCAATACACTATGACAAGTCTATTTACACATAAAGAGTCTGGGGGAAATGGTGTGTATGTATTTGTACTTGTGTGAGGGAAAAGAGTTAAACCCACAACATTTCTTTGTGTGAAGGGGTAGATGATGTCTTGTGTTTAAAAGACTAAGTCTTGTGTTATAAGACTAAGCTGTCACTTTGACACAGCTTATCCCAGGGAATCCACTGGGCAATGGATTAATTGTTAACACTGGGATAGAGCAAACTCGTTTTTTAAGCAGCTGCATTTGGAACTTGCTACTGTATGTGGGAAGGTGTCAGTTACCCCAAATAATTGATACAATTTCTAAAGAGGTTATAGAGAGCCTAAAGAATAAACTCAAACATATTATTTGTCTTCATTCATCAAGGATATCTTCAAATCAAGCAAACTAAAAAAACTCAAGGAATTCTAACAAGTGTCTGAAATCTGACAAAGGGCACAACCCAAGATAAAACTTACTTTTGAGAATTTATGGCTGAATGCAACATCGAGTCAGAAAGAAGATTCGACGTTTGAACCCCTACACCTCCATTTACTCCCATAGGACTAGCACCTAGGTCAAAACAAAAAGCAAGACAGAGTATTTTAAATACCAACAACGACAATAAAAACAACAAAAACGGATGAAGAGAAAGGAAAAGCTATGAAAGTACTAGAAGAAAATATCACAGAAATTTTTATCCTTTTAAAGTAAGACCCAAAACAGAAGTCTTAAGGACATTTAGAAATTTGAGTAATAAGTAAAATAATCACCATAGACAAAGTCAAGAGACAGAAGACAAATCGGGGGAAAAAATGCTAGCATTGTATATAATAAACAATCATTTGCGATATAATTAGCAACACATATATAAAGGCTAATACACAAAGTACCTTTACAACCCAGTGAGAAAAAGATGAAGAATCCAAGAGGAAATAGGCAATTTACATAAAAAAGAAATACAACAGCTTTAAAAGTATGCAAATATGTTCAACTGCATTTAAAGTAAAACTTAAAGTAATATATTTTTCATGTACGAAAATATGAAAACTTTTTTTTTTCTTTTGGCCGTGTGGCTTCAGGGATCTTAGTGGCTTATGGGATCTTAGTTACCCAGCCAGGGATCGAAACTGTGCCCCCTGCAGTGGAAGCCTGGAGTCCTAACCACTGGACTGCCAGGGAATTCCTGTGAAAACTTTTTTATAAAGTCTGAGAATACCAAGTGTTGAGAAAGGTTTGGGAAAAGAAGCATTTTCAATAAAAATTCATAGATGTGTAAACTGACCCACTCTTGGGAGAGCTATTTGGTAACTGCTAAACAAATGAAAAAATGCATGCATATATTCATTGACTTAGGATTTCCACTTGATATTGTCTTACAGTTATATATGTATGGACAGACATAAGAGTAATGATGTTAAAAGGAGCTAAAAAACTAGAACCAAAATTGTTTAGGGAACTGAGTTAATATATGCAGGTGCTTTCAAAAGCACAATCTATGTATGATGACCCCTAGGGAGGGGAATGAAAAACAGTGTTTGGGTTAAACATTTTTAATTGAATACTCCTTCAAATTGGCTTGAATAGCTCTATGTACATATATTAACTTTTTCGATTAATGATTTTAATGAATATTATTTCTTTAAAAACAAACAATATTTACACTAAACCAGATTTTCATGTGGTTAAAAATTTTTCTGATATACAATTTTATTAATATACCCTCCAAGATATTAAAAAAAAGAAAAAACTTCCGTAAAATGAAAATAATTGACTAGATTTCTAGACAATGGCTAATAAAAATCCTGCTGCCTTCTTTCATCATGCTTCCCAAATGCTTAGGCAGAACTCTGCTTCTGACATCATCAAGGCAGGCTCTAAAATGCAGTTGCTGGTAGTGGTCTACTTGTCACTATGAACACTCCACGTGTGAATACTCATTTTTAGAAAAATTACGTACCCTTAACACAGATTTGTTTTACTGGTCGTAAGAATATGAAGGTAAAAGAAAAAGTGATTACACTATGTATCAATTTGCTTATCTTACTGCCTTCTGACGGCGCATGAAAACACAGCCAAACATTCCCTCTGAAGTATCCGGGTCCATTACTGCAAGTAATGGCTCCATAATAACTTGAGAAGGATACCCTTATATAGGTTCGCATTCAAGACCCTAAGAGTGAGCATTCACTTGAGAATACAAAAATGTAGGAAGACAGACACTACTGGCACTGAGAGAATAAGTCAGAAAGAAAATGAACAAAAAAAGAATTCAAGGCACCTAATATTCAGTGAGTGTGTGTGTGTGTGTATATATATATATATTTTAAAGCCCTAGGGGGAATCCTAAACCATAGGAGAATACGTATTTTTTCTAAGCCCTAACACAATCTTTACAGAATAAGTGAGTTCAATAGAAACCAGAAGATTAAGAATGTGGTCAAATATGGTCATGGTAGGCTTACAGTAAAAAGCTCTAATTTGGTGTTCTGGAGTGGATTCCCTCTTGCCCTCCCTGTTACAGAGTCTCTATAACCTGATACACGTAGTAGAGATCTTGCTATTTTGCCTATTTAGTCACTTACCTGCCCATCCAAACTAGAGATGTTTCAAAAGTAGGGATCATGCCCCCTTTAGTATGTTTTTTTCAGCACACAGCACATCTAAGTGAATGCTGTTTTTATTCAAATGCCCTTGTCACTCACAGGTACCTAAAATTTATAACTCTGAGAATGTCCCTGCATTACAGGACTCTGGTATAAAAGGAAAAATTACTTCAAAGGAGGCCTTTGACTATCTGGCTTGTGCCTGAAGAAAAGAAACCATGATGACATTTTATGTTTGTTTTACACCAGTTTTCAAGATGGGCTCTGACACAACAAAGAAATATCTGAGGTATTCTAAAAGTACTGGCTCACAATGATGGTTATTATCAAAAAGGCACCGTTAACTCAATAACAAGAAATGGAAAAACCTGATTAATCTTAATCCTAAAAAATTTTTTAAAAAGACACTGAGAAAGGGGGAAAAAGAAATCCAAGAAGCTAGTTAACTTTCAAATAATCTTGTGGGTATATATAAATGTACATACAAATACACAGATGATACAAGAGAAGATGACAAGAACTAAGCTGGTAATTATACACAGAAACTTGAAAAAGTAATGGGAAACAACCAATTACAAAAATGAAAATCTAGGCCAGGGGTAGACAGCTGCATTGGGTCAAGATCCTAAAGCTCAAGGAAGATGCACTCTACATAACTTCCAAAGAGAGAGGAAAAAAGCAATCGTAAGTCGGAGAGGGAGAGGGGGGAGAGGGAGAGGGAGGGGGGAGAGGGGGAGAGGGGGAGGGGGGGCGGGAAGGAGATGGAAAAGGGGGGGAATGAAGTCCTCAGATCTCTCTTTTAATAAATAAGAGCTTGAAAACAAGCCTGAAAAGGCAGGAATGCTCTTCATTCCGGTTTCTAGTCCAGTTTTTAAAACTCCTTTCTCAATAACTGTTTAACAAGTTAGCATTGCTTGTTATGAAATAGTGTACATTTCCTTAAGTTAAAAATAAAAATCAGTAAGATTTACATTCTTACAAGAGTAGTGTGCCCAATTTTCTCATTTAGAATCAAACAGTTTGCAGAAACTAAAGCCTACTGCACTTACTAATAGAGGGATGAAAATGGGTTTCAAAGGAAAAAGCATGGTAGATTATTCCAAATTAGACAGTTGTCTAATTACAGAAGAACTTCATCATCAAGAACAATTTTAGAATAAGAGGCAAATAATTAAAAGTTATGGGCTTACCTGTGCTGGGCATTTAACAATTTATATAAAATTGCTTAGATGTTCAACTGCCTGACAGTAAAGGGATAGTCGTAGGGCAAATCTCCTTTATTTTACCATACAATTAGAGAATAAAAACTACCCCCATATCAGGATATTAAAACACTGCTCACACTTCCCCTTCCCTCTCAGTTTTATTATAGGAAGAGGTTAGGAGAACAAGTGTATTGGATAAACTATTTCAAAGGCAAACGACTACTGCTGTCAGATATGCAGAAATCTATATTAACAATAACCAAACATTTCAAATCAAAAGAATACTACCAAAAGAATACTTCGAGCCAAAACAGTTTCTTTGTGGCGTTTAAAATATCAAAAAATTTGGAAACTTAAATGTCCACCTGTAACACACTGTTCTATGCGACAAAATACTATACAAGTATTAAAAAGGATACATTAGACATGGGAACGGAAAGATGTCCACATTGTGTAAAGAAATAAGTCTGTTATAACACATGGGATCACACTTCTAGAAATATAAACTAATATAACAGGATTAAGAAGGATATAAACCAATAGCAGTTGCCTCTGGTATGTGGATTACAAGGGGATTTCTACACTATAATCTTTTAAAAGTTACTTCAAAAAATTAATCATGTAACAAAAAAAGTAAGAGAGGGAGACAGGGAGAGAAAGAGAGACAATAAAAGAGATAGACACACACACAGAGACTAAAATAAACAAAGAAGTTAACCTTGCATATTACATGGTATTTACACACACAATTGGTATCACATCTGTCACTTAGGAGGACACAGACTTACTCATGTTGCTCATGGGCCGCATCCCCTGGGGAGACTGTCCAGATTGCTGGTTCTGCTGGTTCTTTGCTTGCACCTGGGGCTGTGTTGGCATCTGATTTACTTGATAGGGTAGTCCAAGGGCTGCATAAGCCCTTTCTATAGAGCTGGGATCAATCTGACTAACAGTGCTTAGGCTGGGAGTAGACTGTTGACCCACCCCTAGAGAGCTAGTATTTCCAAGTCCAACTGGTGCTCCAGTCAGAATTGCTAGAGAAAACAAAAGAAACAGTATTACAACATTAAAAATGGTGAGAAAGAAAACACTAGGATGTCTGAGTGAATTTTAAACACAAAATTATTGTTACGTGATTATGAAATACACACATCTTGTTTCCCATTATTTCCTTGAAAAAATTTCTAGATGCAGAACTGATTGGTCAAAGGGGATCATTGGCATGAAAAGCTTTTGATCCAAAATACCCAAAAGCCTTCCCACAGGCTGTATCAATATTCCCATCAGAGTGTATGAAATGCCTCAGAGCCACACAAAAGCCAACACCAGGTAGCATCATTTCTATCAATGTGACAGGAGAGAAATGGTACTTTATTTCATTCCTTAATTTAATAGGGAACTTGTTGGTATTTCCTCCCTCTAGTGAACTATTTTCTACTCCCAATTCTCTACTGGGCTATTTATGATTTCTTCATTAATTTATGGAATTTAATTACTTTTTAAAAACATGCTATATATACAGTTCCAAATTTATCTTTCAATCCTAAATGCTAAATGTTTTGTTTCTAAAGGAGATGTGGTGGCTGCACTTTCTACTTTTGACTTGTCTTTCCTCTAAGAAAAGCTCATCACCCCAGGCTTCTAAAAATAATCTCAAACTTTCTTCTTTCTTTTTACATTAATTTCAAATTATCTAAATATTTAGATCACAGGTATAAAAGAGTAACTTGCCCAATGTCAAAGCAATGATCTTTCTGGATCTTATTTTAGGTAATAAGTACTTCCATTCTAATCTTATTAATATGAAGTTAGTGGTAAGTGGAAATAATCTAGTATGATAGCACTAGGCAGTCACAGGAACTTCACACAATCAAGAGGTACTCTACCATCTCACCAAGTTGTGCTGGTGAGTCTAAGAATACTTTTGATATAAAGCTTCAAAAGATTTAGTCACTTACACTGTTGATTTCTCTTATCTCCAGCATTTTTAAGGGGTAGACACACAGGACAATCATGCCTTGTACAATTCTTCCAGTGTGAAATGATTTGTCGAGAAGATGCACAGTGTGCCACTAAAAAGAAGAAAAATGATTATTTTTTCAAATGCAGATTATATTTTTATATTACTGTTAGCTAACTTATCGATCACATAATGAGTGCTACAAATGCTATTAACTCATTGCATATTCATAACACCTCTATAGGGTAGTTATTAATCCTCCCACTTTATAGTTGAGAAAACAGGCAAAAACTGGTTAAGTAATGTGTACAAAGTCACAGAGCACCCAAAATGGGATTCAAACTCAAGTGGTCTGGCTTCCAGAGCCTCTATTTTTCACCACAAAGCTGTGCAATCTACTTTACATTATAAAAACCTGGGGACTTCCCTGGTGGCGCAGTGGTTAAGAATCCGCCTGCCATACAGGGGTCATGGGTTCGATCCCTGGTCCAGGAAGATCCCACATGCTGCAGAGCAACAAAGCTCGTGTGCCACAGCTACTGAGCCTGTGCTCTAGAGCCCGTGAGCCACAACTACTGAAGCCCATGCTCCTAGAGCCTGTGCTCCGCAACAAGAGAAGCCACTGTAAGGAGAAGCCCGCGTGCCACAAAAGAGAGTAGCCCCCACCTACCACAACTAGAGAAAGCCCCCGTGCAGCAACAAAGACCCGAGACAGCCAAAAATAAATAAATTAAAAAAAAACCCCTATAAAAACAGATTTCTCTTAAAAAAAAAAGAAATGGTACAAATTAACTTATTTACAAAACAGAAATAGAGTCACAGGTGTAAAAAACAAACTTATGGTTCCCACGAGGGAAAGGGAGGGGGGGATAAACTGGGAGATTGGGATCGACATATACACACTACTATATATAAAACAGATAACTAATAAGGACCTAGTGTATAGCACAGGGAACTCTACTCAATACTCTGTAATGACCTGTATGCGAAAAGAATCTAAAGAAGAGTGGATATATGTATATGTTTAACTGATTCACTTTGCTGTACAGCAGAAACTAACACAACATTGTAAATCAACTATACTCCAATAAAAATTTTTAAAAAAACAACACACAGATTTCTAATGACTCTATAAACATACAAATTGTACTAAGTTGGGTAACATTCTTTTAGTATTGGCCTACATGATAGTTAGCAAACCCTCAATAATATTTAAAGCTATGCTGGGGCAAATAAAAGTCAGTATCACCCCAAAAGGGAAGAATCTAAAACTTCCTCTCCTGCCACATCTCTAGATACTCATTCACAAAATGATACTGAATTTTATCATAATTAAATACAGAGTAAGGCATTATCAGTAAGGAGTCTCAAAAGAGAAGAGAGAAAATGTGATCAGCTCTAACTGTAAAAAAAAATATTAATTGCTGAGCACAAAAACCCTTTGAGCCCACTCACCTTGGCAGGACTTGCCTGACTGGCAGTGTGTCATGTGGTTAAGGACGTTCTTCATTGTACGACAGTGGGGAAGGTTGCACTGCCTCACTTCCCCATTGGCCTGCTCTCGCCGCTGGCACTTGTGAGCGTGCAAAAGGAGAACAAGCTGCTGCTGGATGAGCTTGCGCTTCTCTGGATCAGCTGTGTGTGCTCCAGAACCCATCCCTTGGGCCACTGGAGTCACCAGGCCTGGCTGCTGGACCTGCGGGGTCTGCTGCTGGCCCTAAGGGATAAAACAATAAAAATGCATTTGATGTTAGGTGTCATAGTTTGCTACCTCCTTAATAAATACGGACTTGGAGATTTTCAATGAAAACCTTTAAGGACAGTCTACCATGTACCAGACCCAATTTTTTGACACAGGGGATTCTACGATAAATGATGACTTCTACCAACAAGAAGCTCAACTTAACAAGAAAACAAATTGCTATGTTAGCAAGCAATATAATCAAAGTATGTATAACATACAGAGAGCAAAAGAAAGAGAAGGACAACTGTAAAACAACTATACTCCAATAAAAATTTTTTAAAAATGTATATTTGTATTTGGTTGCTCTGAAGCAACTCTTCTGAAAACAGAAAGAGAAGGACATGGTAAACTCCAGTGCGAGGGGGGGAAAGGAAGGGATCTGTTGTGAAGAGCGTGTTCAAGTTAGGTTTTGAAGAATAGTAAAGAGCTTCTTGGGAGAGCTGGCAGGGGCCTTTCAGGTGGGTGAAAAATTAGTTTCTGTAAACCCTGGAAGAAATTTGGTTTTTCCTAATAAAAAAGTAAACATTTCTGGAGGCAGAAATGACATGTTTTGTTCATCTTTGTCTCCAGTACTTAGTGAAGTATCTGAAATATAGGCATTCAATGACCATGGGACACAAAGCAAAAAACCTAAAACATCTGAAAAGGAAATAAAATTCCTATAGGACAATTTTTTCCAAAGATGGACATGGACTACCTGACACATTTACAAATGGAGATAGTTTTACTTTAGAAAAATAGCGATGTTAGAAGCTTTGGAGATTTTACCATAACAAAAATCACTGTTAAAAACAATCTGTAACTTTGAAAGGGAAGTTACTTCTGTGTTATAGCATCAGATACAAATCAGTAGATGTGGTGATTGAGAGTTGGAATCCTTTTTCAGAGTCCTTCCCAAGAGGAAAAAGGTTCCACTTTTGTATCCTACAAAAAGAATTGCTCACAAGGAGAAGCTGCATATGGCAGGACCCCAAAACTTTCAGTGTAGCAGCCCCATTTGCTCCTATTTGGACAGCATCCTTACTGGTCAATACTGCAAGTAAAAAAACACCAGGTGAAATGGAAGGAAGGCACAAGCTTCCTCTATCACAGGGGCCATCCATTACATCCTAGTGTGTATAGTATAATAGAAGACATAAGAGGTTTAACACAATTCTTCTGTTGAAGTGTCAGATGGAAGACAAATTTGTAAACAGATTACTACCCACCATGTTGGGCATTCCTCCACCAGGAACTGCCTTTTTGTCCATTGCAAATGGAGATAAGCTATTTGGTAGTACAGACTTTGTCGGAATCTGTAGACCAAGGCCACTGGCTCCAATCTGCTGTCCAGAATTCTGAGTGTATGGTGAACCGTAAGGATTAGGGTTGTTCATCATTCCCATCTAAGAACAAGAAACAGAAGAGAAATTAAATCTTATTCCCCACACTAATAGGAAATTACTATTTCCTTTCCTTTTCCACTTCCTAATTTACAAAGACAATTTTAAAAGAAACTCTCTGTATACATAAACAGACTATAATCTAGGGGCCTGAGGTACAGTAAATTTAGAGCTGTTTGCTGTAAATATGCAATAAACGTTTTAGAAAAATGTATAAGCGTCTTCATTTAGCTATATCTACTAAGCAGGCTCTGCCATTCATCTCCACTTTTAATGCACTAAATAACTTTCATTTAATGTGCAAACTATAACTTAATAAATTCAATTCAACTCAATAAACCATCTAATCCTTAAATATATTACAGAACTTGATATATCAAAATGCTTATTCCAGCATTTTGTTTATATAAAAGGTAGAAGATTGGTAGCCTGGGGGGATATGTACTTTTTAACTTAGGAACAGGGTAGAACAGTGATTTTAACACTTTTTCAATCTGAATCCTTTAGGTATAGCATGCAAGCTTCAAAGTCTGCACCATTTCTTGCTGTCTTACACCTAGCTGCTTTATTAAATTGCCTTCTTGGCTCTTAAAGTAATCTGAGTGTATGTGCAATCCCTATGTACTTTAAAAAGTAAGTTTCGGGAATTCCCTGGCAGTCCAGTGATTAGGACTCCACGTTCCCAATGCAAGGGGGCACAGGTTCGATCCTTGGTCGTGGAACTAAGATCCCACATGCTGTGCAGTATGGCCAAAAAAAAAAAGAAAAAAAAGTAAGTTTTTTCCTGTGTTTATGTAAGTCCATGTGGAACCATCATACTGTATAATGATTAACTTGAACAGAGCATTAATTATTCAAAAACCAAATGTTTTACTGATACTAATGATGCAACTTACAATTCTATCCTTCCACATAAGACCCCACTGTAAGTCAATCATCACCTACTAGCAAGCACTCAGAATGAAAACTAATGACACTACAGCTACTGTCCAATTAAAAGGAGTCATAGTAGATTTCTATATCCTTCTCAGAGAGATCCAATTCTATCAAAGGGTCCTTCAAATTCTGCCTCTAGCCACCCAATCCCCATCATTCCCATGTATACATGCCCACTGTCACTGTCCTAATACAAAGCTCTTCATCACAGCTTTTGTAGACTGTGACTAACAGGTTTTCTTGCCTTCTGTCCTCACTTGTTTCTACTCATAAAGGGGGAAAACCACGGTATACCAGACCTTTCATGATCTTCATGAGAACTGACTACTTCTCCATGGTATCCTATCTCCTATACCCATTAACTTGCAAACCTGAGAGCATCATGCTTCTTGAATCGCCAGCATTTGCTTAAGATCTTCCCTTTCCCTACAACTAGGCAGTTGAGTGGCACACCCTCCTTTCCTATTTTTTACTCCTGAATGCTAACCTGTAAAGGAGATAAAATATTAAATTCGCAAAGAGGCAGGGATGATGATAGGGAACGAGACTGAGGGAAGTGGCATAGTGTGGGTGAAAGCATAAAAAAATGAGGCAGCATGAATGGGAAGCAACCAGAGTAAAAAATTTATTCAGTCTCCAATAACTGGAATTTCCTACGTGAATCTGGCCAGAAAATCAAATACAAAAACAGGCTTAAATGCAAAGTTCAGGTTTCTTTTGGTAGTTTCCAATGTGGCTGGGAGTGCTGCTGCTACATATTGCTTTTTTTTTTTTGCGGTACGCGGGCCTCTCACTGTTGTGGCCTCTCCCGTTCCGGAGCACAGGCTCCGGACGCACAGGCTCAGCGGCCATGGCTCACGGGCCCAGCCGCTCCGCGGCATGTGGGATCCTCCTGGACCGGGGCACGAACCCGTGTCCCCTGCATCGGCAGGCGGACTGTCAACCACTGCGCCACCGGGGAAGCCCTACATATTGCTTTTAAAGTACTAATATTTATACTAATATAGTCCCAATAGTATGGTCACCTACACCTGGAGGAGTATTTTACTTGTATTTCTTATTAGCATGGAAATTCATGGTAGACATAAAATGAAAGCCATTTAAGAGTCCATAATTTATATAGATAAAATGCTGGGATTTGTAAGATGCCTTGATGTCTCCTGTTAATAAACTAATGCCTTCATCAAACACATCCTAGTAGAATCTGGTCCTTCACACATTTGTTCACATGGATATTGCCTTGACTGCCTACACTAACCGAGTTTCAACCAATTCCTGACACTGCTTGTTCCCTCAATCACAATGCATTACCTAGAAACTCCAAGTTCACTCTGTAGCAGACTATGGTCTCAAATATACAGATTGCACTAACTGCGGGTCAGCTGGCAGTAATTCACTCCTGACACTTCTGGTCACTCTGACCAACAAAGACTCTCTCGGGCTTTTTGTTTACCTATCTCCCTCAGAGTTCTGCTGTCAGTGTTAGAAAATGAAATGCAACCAACCCCTCCCCACCGCTACCCTTTCTATTTACCCACCCCCCACTACTCCCCCGCGAAATAGAATAGGAAGGGAATATACTGTACTTAATTTCTGCTACACTGTAGTTAGTTATTTGATCTTGTTCCCTTCTCTATAGCTAATGGGATCCAGATGTCCAACTAGTTAACTACCACCTACCTGAACAGCAGCGATACAGATCTCCACCTAAACTGAAAAGGCAGAGGACCAGGAAGCCACAGTCCTAGGCAACTAAAACCAAAGGGCCTGCAGGGGACTATTTTATCTTTCTTTAAAAATAAATCTGACACTACAGGTTGTTTCTTAGTGTTCAATACATTAAAAGGGAACACAGGAACACATAAGACACACCATGGTACCAAACACTGACAAATAAAAAAGTAGTGCCCAATATACAACAAATATAACAGTTTAGGAACATTTAACATAGGGACAAAAATCCCTTAATAAGACTTGCAGGCATCAACAGTAGTTCACACCGATACTAAATGTGAAAATGTGACTCCGTGATTCACCAAATAATAACAAATTAAACTACATCCTGACATGTCCTCCAGTCTATCAGATTTGATAAATACATCTATATCCAAGTCATTCACCAGGCACTATGTTAACCATGGCGGGGGCAGGGCAGCATGTACAATGATAAACAAGGAAGACTACAGGGATCTCTCAGAACAGAACTGATAACCAATCTTAAACGTTTTCTAGACTCAGTCCTATTACTCTTATACCACCGCCTTAGTTCAGGGGGGCGTCATCACCCCACAGGGACTATTTTTCAAATTGATACTGTACACCTAAAACCACACCCATCTAGATTGTAAATTTGGGAATAAGATCCTCCTCTTTAGAACCCATCAGGATATGGCATTAAGATCTGTCTTTTTCTCTCTCAACATGGATTATTCCTCCCTGCCTTATACTTAATACCCTCTTAACTGGCTCTTCCTACCTGCTTCACTCCTTGCCTATCCAAGAACACACAAGAAAGACAAAGATGCAACATATCAATCACTGCTCTTACTTTAAAATTTATAGGTTAAACACTCTTTAATATCACATGCCAAAGCGCATCACAAACTGATGTTAATTTTAAGAGAAGAGCTCCAAAAGTAACAATTTACATCAACTTTCAAATATAAAATATAGGTGGGATTTCCTTGTTTCATTTAAAACAAGGAAATATTTTAATAATTAAGTTTTTATATTTGAATTGCCCCTTTCCATGAAAATATAAGCTCCACAGGGACAGGGATTTTTGTCTGATTAATTTACTGCTATATATCCAGTCCCTGAAACAATGTTGATACAGGAATTTGTGATTTAGATTAGAAGTAGGACAGTGCCCCACTCTCAACCTAGGCCTTCTCCCAATGCGCCTTTCCTTCCTTTATTTTTCTTCACAGCACTTACCTGGAATACTATGAATTTATATCTTATGTGTACACTAGAAAGTAAGTTCCGGGCTTCCCTTGGTGGAGCAGTGGTTAAGAATCTGCCTGCCAATGCAGGGGGCATGGGTTCGAGCCCTGGTCCAGGAAGATCCCACATGCCGCGGAGCAACTAAGCCCGTGCGCCACAACTACTGAGCCTGCGCTCTATAGAGCCCACGAGCCACAACTACTGAAGCCCAATGTGCCTAGAGCCCGTGCTCCGCAACAAGAGAAGCCACTGCAATGAGAAGCCCGCGCACCGCAACGAAGAGTAGCCCCCGCTTGCCGCAACTAGAGAAAGCCGGCACGCAGCAATGAAGACCCAACGCGGCCAAAAATAAATAAAATGTATATAAAAAAAGAAAGTAAGTTCCATGAAGTGAGTTTATTCACTGCTCTATCTTCAGCATCAAAGCTAGGACTCGGGGCTTCCCTGGTGGCACAGTGGTTGAGAGTCCGCCTGCCGATGCAGGGGACACGGGTTCGTGCCCCGGTCCGGGAACATCCCACATGCCGCGGAGCGGCTGGGCCCGTGAGCCATGGCCACTGAGCCTGCGCGTCTGGAGCCTGTGCTCCGCAACGGGAGAGGCTACAACAGTGAGAGGCCCGCGTACAGCAAAGAAAAAAAAAAAAAAAAAAAAAAAGCAAGCTAGGACTCAGTAAATATTTGTTCAATCAGTGAAACTTTCAATGTCTGTCATCCCTGCCCCCCCACCCCCCCATATAAACATCAGGAGGGCAGGGACTCTTCACAGGCAGGTTCCTAGAAATCTAGAAGAGGTACCTAATAAATATTCTACCTTCTTGTTTCTGGTTCTCACTCCAAGTGTTCTAAGTAAACCACATCAAAACAGCAACATAAAAGTGCCAGAAAGGGAGAACCTATAGAGTAGATAGTGATGCCAAACAGAATTTTTTCCTAAGTCAAGATGTCAATATTCTTTATCCTGTAGCAAAAAAAAAATATTTAAGGGCTTTCATTTATCTACATGTGACCTCAGTGCCCCCACTCCCAATTCATCCGTATGTCTTCATTTCATCCTTGAACTCTCACCATCATTATTCTCAGGAATATAGAAGTCCCAATGCCTGCTCAAATTATTCCTCTTACAGAGCAAGCTTGCTCCTGACTCCTTGTGAAAATCTCTCCCATCTCTAGTATCACCTTCCAAGCGAAGCCATCTCTTTCATTCAACAAGTATTTACTAACTACATGCCAGGCACTGGCAACCATAGTGTGATACCATTTTAAGAAAAAGGAATAAAATGTGTATGAAAAATATGGTGGAATAAACATCCAACATATGCTTAGAACATCTTAATTATACATACAGAGTACACATTTAAAAGGTTTTAAAAAATATATTTAGCATTCTCTACTTAATAAGGCTAAGAGAGTAGGCTTTTTAAAAAAGAAAAGGCTTTCGGACTTCCCTGGCAGTCCAGTGGTTAGGACTCCGCGCTTCCACTGCAGGGGGCATGGGTTCGATCCCTGGTCAGGGAACAGAAGATGGAGCAAGAGAGCCAACACAGCACTCAGGATAGGCCCAGGGATGGGGAAGGCCAAGAGAACAATTCACACCGCATGGCCCCTCTATGAAACACAAAACCTATTTTTCTCTAAACCTTTCAAGTAACAGCCAAAATCAGGATAATTGGAAGATCTGGAATGTTGGTTGAGGCTTTATAGTAAACTAATGCACCTTAATTTCCATCAACCATTAAGAAAAAAAAATAACACATCTCTTAAAAAACAGGGACATCCCAAGCAATGGGAACAAATAAAGTCTACCTGAAGATTATATAATGCTATCTCAAAACTGTGTTTTTTTTTTTTTTTTAAGGAAGGCTATGAAGGCTAAAATGAGATGAATTAGAAATGAAATGAAAATATTCTAATACTTGTGCCACAGGGAACAGGAATTAGCTGGCAATCATTTGTAAAAAAAAAAAAAAATATGTATTACTTACATTTAATATAAGAGCTTCATAAAACTTGTGACAACACAGTAGATCCCTGGCATATAATATGTGGGAAATGATACATGATGTAAGAAGATTAAACATGAACAGTAAAGAATAAATGAATAACTGACCTCAAGCCCTCCTCCTCCATCACTGGAGCACTGAAAAACATACTGACGGTACACAGAAACCAGAACTGCACTTACCTTAAGAGGCTGGGGCCCTCTCAATCCTGTTTGTCCTCCCATCTGGGGAGAGCCTTGCTGCAGTGGCTCAGTCATTAAGTTGCCAGCATTTCCCATGCCTGGGTTTGGGTACTGCATATTAGGTCGCCCCCGGCCTGCTCCAATTGAACCGTTCATGACTTGATTAGGCATCATCCCTTGTCCATTGCCTGCAGTCAACATTCCAGGATTCATGCCAGCATTCATCCCTGTGTTCATTCCCATGCCAGGTTGATTTACTGGACTGTTCATCATACCTGTTGCAGATGGTGTGGGACCCTGATTTGGTCCACTAGTGCCCATCCCCATGTTGGGAGAAGTCAAGCCTGCCTGTGCCATTGGGCTTTTGACCATGCTATTTATCAAACTTAATCCAGGACTGTTCTGTTGGGCCTGGCTGGCCATGCCTTGGCCTGGGCCACTAACCCCCATGTTGAGGTTAGGGGAACTACCAGAACGTAGCAATTCTGACAGTTGTTTATGTTTAGAGGCTGCATCTTGTACCATGCCAAGGCTCGTCTGAAGCTGACTAATATCACCACCATTGGTTAGTCCCAATTCTGTAGAGTTGATTAATTCATCTGGTAAGTCATGCTCCAAGTCAAATAGAGAGCCAAAATCTAAAAACAAAGAGGAAAGATAAAGGTTAAAGTATGACAGAGTCAAAATTACAAAGTTCTCTATACTTTGTTCTTGATAAGCATTAAATATCATTTCTAAACCTCACTCCATGGAATACTATCTATTTGTATTAGTTTTTCAGATTATACTAAAAAAAAGGTGTTATATATATATATAAAAATATATATAAATTATTGTCATGCCAACAGGTTTGAACACTTATAGACTGTAACTAAAACAAGACCAGAGAAAAGGGGAATACATCTTACATGGGGGGAATACACCCCCATTACATGAGTTGCCAAAAGTTTGTACTGACAGTCATGCAAAAGATACACAACTAAGTTGTATGCCAGACTTCCCTGGTGACACAGTGGTTAAGAATCCCCCTGCTGGGCTTCCCTGGTGGTCGAGAGTCCGCCTGCCGATGCAGGGGACACGGGTTCGTGCCCCCCCGTCCAGGAAGATCCCACATGCTGTGGAGGGGCTGGGCCCGTGAGCCATGGCCACTGAGCCTGCGCGTCTGGAGCCTGTGCTCCGCAATGGGAGAGGCCAAAACAGTGAGAGGCCCGCATACGCAACAAAGAGTAGCCCCTGCTCGACGCAACCAGAGAAAGCCCACGCACAGCAACGAAGACCCAAAGCAATAAAAAATAGATTAAAAAAAAAAAAGGTGTATACTATTTCAGAATTCCTTAGAAGAGCTTAAAATAACTTATCTATACACAAAATAAATTCAGAACAAAAGATTTAAAATATAATAATAATAAAAAAAGACAACTGATAAAAAAGATCTCCCCTTTGTAAACCATTCAGTGTAAGCTCCAGGAAGACAGGAGCTGCTTACCACTCTTTACCAAATTCCCATCACACAGTGCCTGCCACAAAGCTGAATGAATTTGCTTTGACCTGACTTCAGACTACAGATTAGTTTTCCTTAACCAAAATCTAGCTGAACAGGATACAAAACCATGCCTCTAGTTTCTTCAACGACTGACAAACCACTACCATTCCACCTCTGCCCCATCCCTGAGAAAGAGGATGCAAAAATTATGGATTAACCTAGGTTTCTCATCCTTGGCACTATTAAACATTCTAGGCTGGATAATTCTTTGGGGGGAGGGGGAGATTGCCCTATGCACTGTAAGATACTCAGCAAATCCCTGGTCTCTCCTCTTAATACCAGTAGTAGCTCTAACCCATTTGTGACATCAAAAATGTCTCCATATATCACCAAATGTTCCCTGGAGGTGCAAAATTGTCCCTTGGTTGACCTGTTGACAGTACTAACTCATTATACAGATTGAGGTATTTTGAGTTTTAATTCTCCAAGTAGTTTTAACATTAAAAGGACACTTCTGGGTATTTAAAAATTAAATATATTTGAATCTACAACTGATAATCCTATTAAAAATAACCCATCCATCAAAGACAAGATACCACTCTAATAATGATCGTGTTGGTCCAATTACCCTTGGTTCATAAGTGCAATTCTTCCTCTATGTGTCCTTCCTGTTCTTTTGCATTCTATCATGGCACTGAAATTAACATGTGTGTCTATCTTTCTCTCCTCCTCTCCTGCCATCTCTTCCCCATCACCACCCCTCACCCCACCTATGCACCCAGACTGTAAATCCGGGAATAACATGTCTTACCACTTACATACCAACTCCTTGCCTAATGCCCAACAGAGATAAGCAACTGGTCATATTTTAGTTGAACTGAATTATATCCCAGGATCTCAGGACATGATTTAGAGTCCAGATTTTTACAGAATTATTCTCCTTCCTTTGGAAAAATCATGTGCCCCTCCATCATAAAAATAAAATGTCTTATGAATAGTTGTGGAATATGAATAAGGTTTCAAATAAAATTTACCTGACATCACTACTCAAAAGGCAACTGCTTAATATCAATATAATGATACATTTCCTTCATTATTTCCTATTTACATAATTCACAATACTGGAATCATATATACTTTTTAAAAATAAATAAACAAATAAATTTATTTATTTATTTATTTTTGGCTGTGTTGGGTCTTCATTGCTGCTCACGGGCTTTCTCTAGCTGCGGCGAGTGGGGGCTGCTCTTAGTTGTGGTGCGTGGGCTTCTCATTGCGGTGGCTTCTCATCACTGAGCACGGGCTCTAGGCGCGGGGGCTTCAGTAGTTGTGGTACGTGCCTCAGTAGTTGTGGTTTGCAGGCTCTAGAGCGCAGGCTCAACAGTTGTGGCACACAGGCTTAGTTGCTCCGCAGCATGTGGGATCTTCCCAGGCCAGGGCTCGAACCTGTGTCCCCTGCATTGGCAGGCGGATTCTTAACCACTGTGCCACCAGGGAAGTCCCCATATATACTTTTAAGTGATTTTGCATTCTACTTTCCCCCTGGAGTATACAAGGAAACATTCTATCATCAGCATATTTTTAGTGTTAAACATTTAGGAAAAAATAAAAATAATCTCTACCTATTTAGAAACTTAAAAAATACACATGGGGTATTCCCTGGCAGTCCATTGGTTAGGACTCTGTGCTTTCACTGCTAAGAGCCTGGGTTCAATCCCTGGTCAGGGAACTAAAATCCCACAAGCCATACAGCACAGCCAATAAATAAATAAATAAATAAATAAAATAAATAAATAAAAAATACACAGGGACTTCCCTGGTGGCCCAGTGGTTAAGACTCTGTGCTCCCAACACGGGGGGGGCCCGGGTCCGATCCCTGGTCAGGGAACTAGATCCTACATACATGCCACAACTAAGAGTTCACAAGCCACAACTAAGGAGCCCACATGCCGCAACCAAGGAGCCGGTGAGCTGCAACTATAGAAGCCCACCTGCCACAACTGAGACCCAGTGCAACCAAATAAATAATATTTTAAAAATTAATAAAAAATAAAAAATAAAAATACACACATATGTAAGTGATAAAGGAGAAATCACAAACTGAGAAATAATAAAAATACTACATTTCAAAACTTAAAGGTTTATGTTAGAAAATAAAGCTTGAAAGTAACAAGTATCCAAGTTATTATGTTAAAAAAAGAACAGTAAGAAGAAGATGATCAAATATAAAAGCAATTAAAAAAAACAGAAAAATGGAGATAGAACTGAGAGGTTATTAACAAAATCAGAATTTGGTTCCTTGAAGAGAGTAATAAAAGATAAACTTCTGGGAAAGTTAAGGAAAAATGACAATAAAAAGAGAAAGTGGTCCTACTAATCAATTTCACACAAAAAAACTGAAGAGAGAAAAATGAATAAATTCCTCATAAAATACTCAATAGGGCTTCCCTGGTGGCGCAGTGGTTGAGAGTCTGCCTGCCGATGCAGGGGACACGGTTTCGTGCCCCGGTCCGGGAAGATCCCACATGCTGCGGAGTGGCTGGGCCTGTGAGCCATGGCCACTGAGGCTGCGCGTCGGGAGAGGCCACAACAATGAGAAGCCCACATACCGCAAAAATAAAAAATAAAAAATAAAATACTCAATAAACCTCAATCAAAAAGAAATTATATAGGATAAGTGTCCTAGCTTCTCCAACAAATCAATGGCATAAAAGGGGGAAGAAAAAAAAAAAGAGAATGAGAGAAGCTGTTATCATTCAACAACCAAACATACCTCATTTGGATCCTGATTCAAACTAACTGGAAATACATTTTAAGAGAATCAGGATAATACAGACTGAATAGTGGGTAATATTAAGAAATTATTAATTTTGTTGGGTATGACAATAGCATAGTTAAGTTAAAATAAGTCCTAAGAGACAAATATTTAAGTATTTCTACTGAAATGACAAGTCCGGGATTTGCTTTTAAAAACTCCAGCAGAAAAAAAAAAGGGTGTGGGGGGTGGTGGAC
This sequence comes from Delphinapterus leucas, assembly GCF_059928025.1. Taxonomy (NCBI): domain Eukaryota; kingdom Metazoa; phylum Chordata; class Mammalia; order Artiodactyla; family Monodontidae; genus Delphinapterus; species Delphinapterus leucas. The sequence continues at coordinate 94,939,807 of NC_143139.1, read as the reverse complement.
AAAATGATCAGTAACTTGTAGTAATAGGTACATGGGAGTTCTTTCTACTGTTCTACTAAATTGAATTATCTCATTTAAAAAACTTTAAAAGGAGACAGAGAAAACCTGAATAATCTTATTACTATTAAAGACTTATTGGTTAATTTTTCCCATTAAGACCAGAACTAAATATTTTTACAGGCATGTCCTACTGAACTTTCAAGGAAAAGACAATTCAACCTTATACAAACACTTCTAGAAAACAGAAATAGTCTGAAAACCACACATGGCCAGTAAAAGAAAAGGAAGTCATGAACACAGAAGCAAGAATCCTTTAAAAAAAAAAGAGAGAGAGAAAAGAAAAAAAAGAAAGAAAAAAAAAAGAAGAGCAAATCAAGTTTATCAGTGTTTTATAGATGTAATATCATGATTGAGTTGGGATCATCTCAGGAATCCAGAAGGAGGGGGTTTGCATATTCACCGTAGTAACAAAGGAGAAAGAAAACAATTATACCTATCTCAATGACTATAATAAAAGCACTGGCTAAAAGTCAATACCCAATCACAATTTTTTTTTTTGGCTGCATTGGGTCTTCGTTGCTGCACATGGACTTTCTCTAGTTGGAGTGACGGGGGCTACTCTTCCTTGTGGTGCACAGGTTTCTCACTGTGGTGGCTTCTTCTTGCTGTGGAGCACAGGCTCTAGGCACGTGGGCTTCAGTAGTTGTGGCACACAGTCCCTAGAACAGGGGTGCTTCAGTAGTCGCGGCCACAGGCTTAGTTGCTCCGTGGCTGCAACTACTGAGCCTGCGCTCTCGAGCCTGAGAGCCGCAACTACTGAGCCCGTGCTCCACAACAAGAAAAGCACCGTGATGAGAAGCCTGTGCACTGCAATGAAGAGTAGCCCCTGGTCATTCCAGCTAGAGAAAGTCCATGCGCAGCAACGAAGACCCAATGCAGCCAAAAATAAATTAATTAATAAAAAAAAAACTGATGGGAAGAAGGAAATATGTATATGTATAACTGAATCACTTTGCTGTACACCTGAAACTAACACAACAGTGTAAATCAACTATACTCCAATATAAAATAAAAATTAAAACAACAAAAAAAAAATGATGGGGCTTCCCTGGTGGCGCAGTGGTTGAGAGTCCGCCTGCTGATGCAGGGGACACGCGTTTGTGCCTTGGTCCGGGAAGATCCCACATGCCGCAAAAGCGGCTGGGCCCGTGAGCCATGGCCGCTGAGCCTGTGCGTCTGGAGCCTGTGCTCCGCAAGGGGAGAGGCCACAACAGTGAGAGGCCCGCGTACCGACAAAAAAAAAAAAAAAAAAAATGATGGGAACTTCCTTAAACTGATAAAAAGGTCTCTTCCAAAACCTAAAAACTGACAGCAAATATGGATAATGGACCAACATTAAAAGTAGCCTCTTTAGCATCGAAACAAGACAAAGATACCCATAACAACCACTTCTATTCAGTGTGAACTGGAGTCTCTAGCCAAAGAAATAATATAAGGAACACTCATGAGTCAAGATTGAAAAGGAAGAAACACAACTTATTGTATGCAAATGATGTAACTGTCAACATGGAAAACCCAAGGCAAAGAAGCAGAAATAGTGAGAGGGTAGCCAGGTGATTGAACATACCACAAATACAGACAAATTAAATTGCACTTCTATTCATGAGCAAAAAATGATTAGAAATAAGTTTTAAAAACACAATAGGGGGAAAAAGATCTGACAACGTTATTAGAAACTGTGAAACTAAAGACCACCTAAACAGGACTTCCCTGGTGGTGCAATGGTTAAGAATCTGCCTGCCAATGCAGGGGACAGGGGTTTGAGCCCTGGTCCAGGAAGATCCCACAGGCCGCAGAGCAACTAAGCCCGTGTGCCTAGACCCCGTGCTCTGCAACAAAAGAAACCACCGCAATGATAAACCCACGTACCAAAACAAAGAGCAGCCCCTGTTCACCACAACTAGAGAAAGCCTGCGTGCAGCAATGAAGACCCAAAGCAGCCAAAAAAAGACCACCTAAATAAATAAAATAACATCACAAAATCACAAGTGTCTGGATACAAATCCTCAATGTTATATAAAGACTTCAATGCTTCCCCAATATTGATCTAGATTCAATGCAATGCCAATCAAAATTCTAACAGTTTGGACTTCCCTGGTGGTGCAGTGGTTATTCATCCCCCTGCCAATGCAGGCGACAAGGGTTCGATCCCTGGTCCGGGAAGATCCCACATGCTGCGGAGCAACTAAGCCTGTGCACCACAACTACTGAGCCTGCGTTCTAGAGCCTGCGAGCTACAACTACTGAGCCTGCATGTCTAGAGCCCGTGCTCCGCAACAAGAGAAGCCACTGCAATGAGAAGCCTGCGCACCGCAACAAAGAGTCACCCCCACTTGCCTCAACTAGAGAAAGCCCGCGTGCAGCAACGAAGACCCAACATGGCAATCAATCAATCAATAAATTCTAACAGTTTTTCAAAGAACCAGACAAGATGATTCTAAAGTATACACAGAAGAACCTAGTTTCCACCTCTGTGTAACAGGAAAAGTACCCACTTCACAGGTTATTTGTGAGAATTCAATGAGTTAATATAAGTAATTGGAACAGTGCCTGGCATATATTAAGCACTATGAAAATGTTACCTCTATTATTATTTAGTGGAATCATCACTCTATTAGGAGATAAGACTAGCTCATAATAATAAGAACAAATTTTTTTCAGGCACTTTCAATGTGTCAGGCATTGTCTCTGTGGTTCCTCAATAACTGTATTATTCTCAATCCTCTAACAACCTCAGAAGTAGTTAACAGCCACATATATAGAGTCCATTGAGGAAAAATCAACTTCAGTAATACCAAAGTCTTACTCCAGGCCCTACTCTTGAGGACTTTAATTTAACCTGTACTACAGCCAAATCTGCTGCACTTGGTTGTTGTTTCATGCTTATTATGCAAAACATTTAACATCTCATTACAAGGTTAGGCTCCATTATGAAGCAGACAGGAAGGCTGGCATTGGTAGACCTTGACAATAAAGGTTATAGGGTTGTTTTTTAATGGCAATTCTGTATTTTCAACAGACTTAATTGTAGTGTCCACTACAAAAGATCCACTCAGGTTTCAACTCAAAGGCAGATTCAAATACTATTTCCTAAGATGGCTCACTTTGTTACAACCTCAACTATGCACTTTGTATCTTCTATCTTTTGTTATAGCTAAGTATTTGTGTGCATCTTACTTCTTTACCAAATCATAAGTATCTGAAAGATAAGGGTCTCATTTAACAGATATTTACATTTCCCATAGCACCTAGCACATGCTCAAGGAGTAAATTTGATAATAAACATTTCCAGCAATTCTGCAATTGCATACTATAATTATTTATATCTGATTGGCGGTTCACAAATTTATAAAAGTTCTCTTAACCTTTCCTTAAAACTTGTAATTTTCAATGACTATATTAATTAGATTTGGAAGATTATATAAAAAAGTCATATATACTTTGACCCATGATTAAGCAGACCTTATTATTTCATTTGATATCACTGACTGTCATTATCACTCCTAAGCTGTTATGATTGTGCCTCAAAGTTCTGGACATTTACGATTCCTAAATGCCATCAGCCATCACTGGTATCTAACCTGGCACAGCTCAAAGGGTCCAAGTACCTGGATTTAAACCCAATTCTACAAGCTGACTTCATTTACCAGTTACTTTCCAAATGTGAGCTCATGTTACTTCTTCTATCAGAAGGCAGTAAAACTTATTCTACTTCCTTCATGGAGTTGTTTTAAGAACCAATGAGATGGGTCTTAAATATTTTAATAGATTCTAAAGCATATAAATTATGCGTCTATAAAAAATGTGTAAATTTATTAACCCCCTTTTTAAAAGTTATATACACCAGGTGGGACAGAGCAAAGGATCCTTTAGGATCATCTAGTAGTGTTTATTTGGAAACACAGACAGAATAAAAAGCAGAACCATATTGGGTGAGGAGGAATTGGGAGAATGAAGATGGATTTTCCTCAGGCTTCTTAGAACACTGCCCCTCCCAGGGAGGGCCCAAGTTTGAAAATTACTGATTCTCTCATATTATAGATGCAGTAACTGATGCATCACTAGCTTCCCTAAGATTGTACTATTTTGTTATTGAATATGGACTCTATTATAAAGTCCCTGGATCCCAGTAGAATATTCTTTCTATGTAAGTAAGCAAACAGACTTCATTTTTAGCAGCTGTTTTAGATTATTCAACATTATGAGAACTATAACGTTTCTAAACATTTTTAAACTGAGAAAACAATTTTTTAAACAAAATTTAAGTATTTCCAGACTAAGAAAAACTACTCGAACTGTAAATAATCAATTCTATACTGGTAGGATTAAGAGTACTAAAGCTCAAAAACCTAATATGTGGATTTTATTTTAGCCATCAAATTTCCAATCTTTCCCCATTAGGTCCTTCTGCAAGGGGCTTCCCAGAAAAAAACCTGGCCGCAAGCTCACGAGCAGCATACTGGAAAAAGGCTACTAAAAATAAGAGACTATGTATTTAACCAGTTTGTCATAAATAGCAAATAAAACCCAATGGACTAAAACTAGTAGAAAAGCAAGTCTCAAATTAAAAGCAATATGTATGAAGATGCAAGGGAAAAATAATTAGAAATTTAAATGCCATAATTCAAACAAATCCTACTGAACAGTGGGTTTTAGTACTGACCAGCCTCAATCCACCCCTCTTACTAAGCTCCTCAGGTTCTTCCTTTTTGTTCAAGGAAAGGGAAAAAATAAAGGTTCAAATAAATCACCTTCTCAGGCCCCCATCTCAACTTGCTCTTCATAGGGATTAGTTCAGATCAGTTGAATAAAATTTACGTGTTCAACAAATAAAAGAAGCAACCTAGAGGGTCCTACACATAATAGCTTGGGATTTTTACTGTAGAGAGAAAACTGATCTACTAAAGAATTTTAAGCAGAAATATGATATGAACAAATCTGCATTTATTAGAGTCCACTGAAACAAACAAGATGAAGAATAAATTGGACAGACAAATCTAGAGTCAGGGAGACTGGTGAGGAGGCTGCTGCTAAAGAGGCCAATCAAAAGACTCTCTGACTAGGGCTTCCCTGGTGGTGCAGTGGTTGAGAGTCCGCCTGCCGATGCAGGGGACACGGGTTCGTGCCTCAGTCCGGGAAGATCCCACATGCCGCAGAGCGGCTGGGCCCGTAAGCCATGGCCGCTGAGCCTGCACGTCCGGAGCCTGTGCTCCGCAACGGGAGAGGCCACAGTGGTGAGAGGCCCGCGTACTGCAAAAAAAAAAAAAAAAAAAAGACTCTCTGACTAGAGTTAGGGAGTTAAGGAGAGAAAAAAAGAATGACTCCTAAGTTTCTGGCTTGGATAACCTAAGAGTACAGTTATCCATATGGGCAATCAGAGGAATACATGGCAATGTGAGAGAGAAATGTGGAGCTTAAGTCACCATCAGACATTAAAGGGACCACTGGAAATGCCAGTATTTAAGGGACATGATCTTTTTTTTTTTTTTTTAAGGGACATGATCTTAACCTGCAAAGGATGCTAAAATTCAACATTCCCCAGCCCATCCACCAGGAATCCTGGAAATCAGTTTCCAAAAGGAAATGTTAGTGGTGTTCCATGCTCAGCAGAAAATTCACTAAATATAGGTAATAGGAGATATTTAGTAAACTAGGTAACAACAAAAGCCAGACTGCAATGGACTGAGAGGTAGGAAGTAGAAAGTAAATGACAGCGAGTACTTCTTCTAGGTATTAAGGTGAGTTCTTACATATTTGATTTGCTGACCCCCCCTTTCTCTTTGATTAGACATTTACAAATCTGAAATTTATCCCATTACTTTTAAACTATCCTATGACAAACATTTCAAGACAGTATCGGAAACAACTTGAAATGAACAAACTCACACTATCTCCAGTAAGACATTTCCTGCTTACTTTCTAAAATATCAACTAATTAACATCATCGGCAGGCTACTTCTACCAAATAGTTTATTGAGAAATTCCCATATATGGTTCCCAGATGCTCAAACACAAAATGACTTTGAGTAAAATGTTTCTTCAGGACTTCCCTGGTGGTCCAGTGGTTAAGACTCTGCTCCTACTGCAGGGGGGCACAGGTTTGATCCCTGGTCAGGAAACTAAGCTCCTGCATGCAGTGCAGAGCAGCCAAAAAAAGAAAAAAAAAAAGAAAGTTTCTTCATCTAAGTGTACATTCAGTCCAAACACGGTGACACGAAATGTGACTGACAGGACAGAATTAAATCTGATTTGAAAAGTTTAGCATAATACATTAGGCTTATCCAATGAACTGTGTATTAGAAATGTGATAATTTAAACAAAAACGAATTTGGATTGAGCATGTGGGAAACCAGTATTGAGTCAAAACATCCTTTCATTATTACATACTGATTCTGTAGGTCACCCTTGGTGTCTTCTTAGTTCTGTGGTCTTCACAGCAGATTTAGCTATATCATCTCTTGTAAAATAAATACTCAACTCACTTAGCCTTTCCAAAAAAATCAAAAGATCAAGACAATTCCACGATACATGAGAAATTACACAAATGTTCCCCACCGTGAAATATATAAGTGAAGTATAACCTTCAAAATTAGGATTACTAACAATATAATCCCAAATACTGCACTATCTGAGTATAAAAAAAGATTTTAAAAAGTTACAAACTAGGATGCAGAACTGAAATAATTTTGGTTCAAAATCTAATTCTAGGGCTTCCCTGGTGGCGCAGTGGTTAAGAGTCCGTCTGCCGATGCATGGGACACGGGCTCGTGCCGTGGTCCGGGAAGATCCCACATGCCACGGAGCAGCTGGGCCCGTGAGCCATGGCCGCTGAGCCTGCGCGTCCGGAGCCTGTGCTCCGCAACAGGAGAGGCCACAACAGTGAGAGGCCCGCGTACTGCCAAAAAAAAAACCAAACTAATTCTACTGCATAACAGTACCTCTTTCAGTTACAATTTTTTTTCCCATTTAGAAGGCTCAAACATCATTTGCTGAATAAACAGGCTTATTTTTGTACTTCAGGTAAGCTGAATTCAAATAAAAACTCAGTTGGGTTTTAAACTGTGTACATTAAGCAAAATACCCATACGAATTATTCTAAAACTAGTCAATTCTCAAGTATCCGCTTAAAAGACAGAATTCATCCATCAACTCTCCTCCTTTCAGTTAGTTTTCTCTGTGGCATTAAAAATGCTTTTTAAAAAATGAACATTCCAGATCTCAAAACCTTTCTTTCATCCCAGTGGTGAGACCAGAGGACGAGTAGGAACTAGACAAGTGAAGAGTGGAAAAAAGGAGGACAGGTGAACAACTCAAGCTGAGCCACAGCAATTGAAGTAATTCAAAGGAGGGGGAGCCAGGTGAGTGATGAGGTGGGCAGAGATCTGAGATTTAAAAAACTAAGGATTAGAGATTAAAGTCAAATCTACAGAACTTTAATAACTCTTAAAACAGTTTGGCTAGACATGAAAACTATCAATCTCACAAAGATCTCTCCTTATTGCTTTAGGGCACTTCTACTCTTACATTAACTCAGCTGTTTTGGGTGCTTAACAAAGTATGACGTTTTAAAACACCGTGGCCTTTAAAATGAGGCAATTTTGTAAATTTCATGAACTTATCAGGTTAAAATAACCATCCTAACTTTCATCCAGTACTTTATTTCAGAAATGGTATTTAATACTCTGTAGATGAAGCAGAATTAACCTAATCATAAAAAACCCACCTATCAAGGAAGTAAAGGTGCATAAACACTTAAAACTACAATATTGAATTTGAAGGACACTACGAAAATGTAACGAGGGCTTCCCTGGTGGCACAGTGGTTAAGAATCCACCTGCCAATGCAAGGGACACGGGTTCGAGCCCGGGTCCGGGAAGATCCCACATGCCATGGAGCAACTAAGCCCATGTGCCACAACTACTGAGCCTGCACTCTAGAGCCCACGAGCCACAGCTACTGAAGCCCGTGCACCTAGAGCCCGTGCTCCTCAACAAGAGAAGCCACCACAATGAGAAGCCCGCGCACTGCAACGAAGAGTAGCCCCCACTAGCTGCAACTAGAGAAAAGCCTGCGTGCAGCAACGAAGACCCAACGCAGCCAAAAAAACCAAAACCAAAAAACAACTGGTAACAACCTGTGGGTTATATACAAATTTGATCGAAGATGATAATCAATATTAAGTTTCACAGGATCACATAGCTATGCATGTTGGCAGCTGGTGAACTGTGAAAGCTAATAGAGCCAAAGGGCAAAAGTACAGGTTAATTTTCAAAATATGCATTTAAAAAAATTAATTAATTGGTTGATTTTTGGCTGTGTTGGGTCTTTGTTGCTGCACACGGGCTTTCTCTAGTTGTGGCAGCGGGTGCTACTCTTCGCTGCGGCGAGCAGACTTCTCATTGCAGTGGCTTCTTTTTGTTGCGGAACACAGGCTCTAGGCGTGTGGGCTTCAGCAGTTGTGACTCATGGGCTCTAGAGAGCAGGCTCAGTAGTTGTGGCACACGGGCTTAGTTGCTCCGCAGCATGTGGGATCTTCCCAGGCCAGGCTCGAACCTGTGTCCCCTGCATTGGCAAGCAGATTCTTAACCACCGCGCCACCAGAGAAGCCCGAGTATAGTAACATTTTGAGAGAAGTTTTGCAGTGAGGGTTGGATTTGTTTGCCTAATTGGGGTTTGCTCCAAGGGAATGCCTGTAGGGGATCCTAGATGGTGAAACTATCGTACCATTTCTTAAAAAAAAAGAAAAAGTCTCCTAGAAATTGTATATCTGTAAAGAGAAAGGGGAGCGTGACTTTTAAAAAAATCTGCTACATTTTCTACATGCATGAAAACTGGTAAACAAAACTTGGATCTTAAGAAAATAAACAGTTCACTTTGTTAACTACAATTTACCAAAAACTTCAAAGACAAATGATAAGTACATTTCAAGAGATAAATGACAGACCCTAAGTCTTCCTGCCATTAGCTTCCCTCCCTGCTACTGATCCTGTGCAGTGTCACTAGCATTACTCTTTCCCTGACCATGTCACTCTTCTCATAAAATTTTTATCCAGATGGTGAGATGAATGTCAAATTCCTTAGCATATTTGTCTTTCCATATTAGGACCCTAACATCCTTTTCTATCTGTCTCCCATGAAAACATTCCACCGTATGGTCTGTTCCAGTCACATAAAAACCACTTGTATTTGTTCCACCTGAAATACCACTCCAACTTTCCCTACTTTTTTTTTTTTGGCTGCACCGCATGGCTTGCGGGATCTTAGTTCCCAAGGAGGGACTGAACCCGGGCCCTCGGCAGTTAAAGTTCTAACCACTGGACCACCAGGTAATTCCCAACTTCTAAGAAAAGGTAGGTCATGCTCTCCTATCCCCATTTTAATATACATTTTCTATATGAAGTTTCCCCCCAATACTCCAAACCCATCCTGTCAGAAATAATCCCTATCCTCTGCCTTTATCTAAAACATTTAAAACTTATCAGAGTAGGTCTTCCCTGGTGGCGCAGTGGTTGAGAGTCCGCCTGCTGATGCAGGGGACACGTGTTCGTGCCCCGGTCCGGGAAGATCCCACATGCCGCGGAGCGGCTAGGCCCGTGAGCTGTGGCCGCTGAGCCTGCGCGTCCAGAGCCTGTGTTCCGCAACAGGAGGGGCCACAACAGTGAGAGGCCCGCATACCACAAAAAACAACAACAACAAAAAACCTTATCAGAGTATAACTCATGGGAAAACTGTGTGGATATGTGTACTACCAACTCCACCAGATCCTAAAGGCTTTGAGAGCAGAAACTGCACCTTGATTCATCTTTACATTCCAAATAGCTAAAACTTGGTGGGTAGTCATGTTTCTTGGCTTGAATGAAAGGTGCTCCAAATGAAAATAGTGACTACCCAATTCAGGAGAATCACACAACTTCAAAATACGCAAATTTAACTCATCACAACCCCTCCCCTCATCCATATCCATACACAAACACTTCTCTAAGTATTGAATAAATGACATCCTCACCAATTCTGCTACCCAAGCTTGAAACTTGGGAATTACCCTTGATTCCTCTATGGCAATATCCTGACACTAATTAATTAATCCCCAAGCTCTGCTGACCACCCATGTTCTGTCAAACCTTTTCACTTCTTTCCGTGTACTAATCCAGGCCACCCTCATCACAGCTGGAATTCTGAAACAGTCATCTCACTGGTCTCCCTGCCTATCTTCCCCTGTTCCTTTCCAAACCATTCCTCGCTTTAGTCAATCATCTAAGGTACAATTCTGTCCATCCATTTAAAAGAGCTAAAAAAAATTTAAACTCCAATAAGCAGTAACTCCAATAAATCCTCCAAGATTGGCCCCTTGCTCACCTCTACAGTTATATTTCTTGCTATCCCCCAGATAGACGAAATTTACAGATTCCATGACAGACCATCTCTTGTTTTCAACCTGGGCTCACTCTTAGAAACCCTTTATCCTTCAAATCCCAAGATCAGACACCGATTTCCTCAAAAAAAGCCACTAGAGCAACAGTAGCTACAGGTTAGGTACCCGTTTCTCCCACTGTACACCGCGCAAATACAACACTGTACACTGTACATATACAACACTGGTCACACATCAGACTTGAATGTCGTTCTTTCCCCTTATCTACAAACCCCAGGAAGGAAGGGCCCATGTCTTTCTGGATCACCAGAGTATTCCCTGTTTTGAGATGAAATGCCGGGCATACAGGAAACGTTGGTCCAATACAGGACGTTGGTCCAATACAGGACAACTGGCAGCCTGTCAACTCTTTTAAACTAGTATTTTTCAAATTGTGAGTCACAAGCCATAGTGGGTCATGAAATCAATATAGTGAGTCACAACCACCACTTTTTTTTTTTTGGCGGTACGCGGGCCTCTCACTGCTGTGGCCTCTCCTGTTGCAGAGCACAGGCTCCGGACGCGCAGGCTCAGCGGCCATGGCTCACGGACCCAGCTGCTCCGCGGCACGTGGGATCTTCCTGGACCGGGGCACGAACCCGCGTCCCCTACATCGGCAGACGGACTCTCAACCACTGCGCCACCAGGGAAGCCCACGACCACCACTTTTTAAAACATGAAATGCAATAGAAAATATCAGAGTATTATAAGTAGTAAGGCTAGGTAGGATAAATATTGTTTGCTCACTTGCTGAGACAGGGTCTCTGGTTCTCCATGTAAAATGTAGTTCTTACTTGGGTGTGGTCAAAAAATATTGAAAAGCTCTGCATTGCCCCTTCTACTTTTCTTCCTCCTCCTTTAAGAAAGTCTTCTTTTAAGACCCAGATAATGCACTTCCCTGGTGGCACAGTGGTTAAGAATCCACCTGCCAATGCAGGGGACATGGGTTCTAGCCCTGGTCCAGGAAGATTCCACATGCTGCAGAGCAACTAAGCCTGGGCTGAGCCCGCACTCTAGAGCCCGCAACCCACAACTACTGAGCCCGCATGCCACAACTACTGAAGCCCGCGCCTAGAGCCCGAGCTCTGCAACAAGAGAAGCCACTGCAACGAAAGGCCTGCATAACGCAACGAACAGCAGCCCACACTCGCCACAACTAGAGAAAGCCCGTGCACAGCAACGAAGACCCAACACAGCCAAAAATAAATAAAGTGATTAAAAAAAAAAGACCCAGATAAACAAAAAATAATGCTCAACCACATGATTCTTTAGAAAAAAGCCATTCTTATCTTGATCATTTCCAATAAGAATAATCTTATTTCTCATTATGCCTTAAATATTTATGTTCATTTCAATTACTTACATATACAAGACTCCCCTATGTGACAATATATATACTTTTATTTTAACCTCTGCTGCCATATTCTTATACTCTCAAAAAACTTAATCTTTGAGTAGATGATGTATACGCTAACTCTGCACCTTAAAAGTAAGGCTCTGTAAGCCTTACTTTTAAGACCACTCCCAACTTCATACATTTTGTTTTCTCTTTACCCAATCTATCTGTGTACCCATTAAAAAAATCCAGCAGTGCTTTTTTGGGATATATTTAGCAGTAAAGTTAAAAACAGTTAACACTTAATGAAAACATACTATGCTGCAGCAAGCACCATCCTAAGTATTTGACAAAGAATTCTCATTTACTATTCCTTACCACAATCCTACAAGGTGGGTCCTACAGGTGAGGAAGCTGAGATAGAGAGATTAAGTAACTGGCCCAAGGCTCACAGGTAATAAAGGCAGGTCTGGGATTTTAACTCTACTAGTCTGACTCCAAAACAAATTTTCTCACCACTCACTTTTTTCCAGCAGTTTAAATTTTATACTCTCTCTCAATTACTCCTAATTGCCTTTTGGGGCATTTATTTAAAAAGATCTACATCTAGGGACCTCCCTGGCGGTCCAGTGGTTGAGGCTTCACCTTCCAATGCAGGGGGTGCAGGTTTGATCCCTGGTCAGGGAGTTAGGATCCCACATGCCAGGTGGCCAAAGAGCCAAAACATAGAACAGAAGCAATGCTGTAACAAATTCAATAAAGACTTTAAAAATGGTCCACGGGCTTCCCTGGTGGTGCAGTGGATAAGAATGTGCCTGCCAATGCAGGGGACATGAGTTTGATTCCTGATCCGGGAAGATCCCTCATGCCGCAGAGCAACTAAGCCTGTGTGCCACAACTACTGAGCCCGTGTGCCACAACTACTGAAGCCTGCGCGCCTAGAACCCATGCTCTGTGACAAGAGAAGCCACCGCAATGAGAAGCCCACGCACCGCCATGAAGAGCAGCCCCCACTCGCAGCAACTAGAGAAAGCCTGCGCGCAACAAGAGATCCAACGCAGCCAAAAATAAATAAATAAAATTAAAAAATAAAAATGGTCCACATCAAAAAAATCTTAAAAAAGAAAACAAAAAGATCTACATCTAAAAACAAATGATATCCAAATTGTTCAGAAGAGGCTTAAAACCTCAGTGTTTATTCTCTTAAACATTTTTTGAGACCTGAGCAATAAAATATTTTACCATTAAAATTTCAGAAGAAAATTACCATCCATTTCATGAAAAAAAATCATCTGCAAAAGCCAATGTTTTAAATATTTTACACGTGGCATAATTTAAGTTTCAACTTGCCCATTAATTTCTCTAATGCTTGCCACACTAAAAAAAATTCAACTTCAGAAATTCTCTAAAGAGGGACCCTAAAATTTCAAAAACACACAAAACAAGTTGTCTTATTTTTCCATTGATTGTTGGGTGTAAGAACTGGCAGAATAACTCTTGAATTGTTTTTGTAAATATACCAGGAAGAAGCATTTTATACTTCCACTTGTATCTGCAACATTCTTCCTACTCGTTTTCTTTCTTATTTACCACTTAATGTCCTTACAAAAACACCACAAGGCACTAATTTTCAACTTCTCGTTTTAACCCCCCCCCCACTTTATAGAATAGACTAAGGAAAAGGTAGAAAGCAAAGTAAAACAGAGAAAACAATGTCGCAACCAAGGCAGAAACCTTTTCCTCCCTCCCCATCATCCAAACACTGGACATGCGAATACATTTCTTACCTCTGTAACAGAATATGAACTCCAGCTGAAAAAGGGAACCCTTGTTGTAACACATACAAGATTTACAACGTAACAAGTCACCTTAACTTACTATCCACCACAGATAGCTTTCTTGAAGCCCTATAAATGAACTTACAAAGCCTTGAGAGTAAGCAACTGCCAGAGTTCGAGACACTTAGTAAAACGTTTTGCAATTTAGCAGAGAGGTCGGCAATACCTCGCTGGACCAAAGAGCGGTAACTCAAAAACTTCAGAAGCAGAACTCTCATGTAAACGCTAATGCCCGAAAAATAAAATTAAAACACAGTATCACAGGTTTAAGAGCTAACAAAGAAATGATCTCCAAAAAAAAATATTCTAGTTACATGACAAACCACTAAGACACAATGGTGTTGAGAAAGTAAAACTGACATTTAAAAAATCCTTGCCAATGGAATATCACTCAGCCATAAAAAGAAACGAAATTGAGTTATTTGTAGTGAGGTGGATGGACCTAGAGTCTGTCATACAGAGTGAAGTAAGTCAGAAAGAAAAAATACTATATGCTAACACATATACATGGAATCTAAAAAAAAAGGTTCTGAAAGTGTAAAACATAGCTAGTGGGAAGCAGCTGCACTGCACAGGGAGATCAGCTCGGTGCTTTGTGACCACCTAGAGGGGTTGCACAGGGAGGGAGACGCAAGAGGGAGGATATATGGGGATATATGTATACATATAGCTGATTCACTTTGTTATACAGCAAAAACTAACACAACATTGTAAAGCAATTATACTCCAATAAAGATGTTAAAAAAAAATTCCTGTCACAAAAAAATCTATTGTGTACACTAATCTAGTGGTCAAAATGCAGATGTATCTGCCCTGTGCCTTCAAAATGAAAACGGGCATAAAATCCAAGCCAATTTTGACACATGGGTACACAGCAGGGCCACAAAACCATACCAAGACCAGAAGAATCTTTTACCCTACTAAATATGCCAGATCCTAATGCCGTCACACTTCTTTCCAGAGTCTGTTCTTTCAGCCCATACAGCATCAAGTGTTCACAAAGCAGTGACAAAACATGTCCTGTGAGCAATGAAGGCAATATATCATCCTCATCATTCCATCACACATGTGATTATCAAAAACAGGTTCAAGAAATATTTGAAGGACAATGTATTAACTATTCTGGTCAATAATTTTACCAAAAAATTTTTGCAAATGGTTTTTATGATGGGGTGGTAATGGAGGTGGCAGGACAGAAAGGCATTTGATTCCTCAAACAGTTTTGATCTAACCATGCCAAGTTAAATAGTATTTTCAATGTATCAAGTGCAAAGATTGAAACAGGAACATAAAAATGCAAAAGTGGTAAGTCTTTCTCCCCATTCTAACATGTAAAACTTAAATGTAATTCAAATTATTTTTATCAACCTAGAAAATTTTTAGAAGAATCTTTGAAAATTAAATAAGTCATTTTTATTCTGCATCAGTGGATAACCTTAGAAAATCAAATTTTAGGATTTAAGTACTAATTTGTTTTGTAACACTTTAGTTTAGCATGTCTACCCAACTGGGTTCTAATTTTCTTTCCTATAAAACTGGAACATGCAAACACTCTTGGCAGGTACACTTACACTACTAAAACTGCAAGCCTCAATCATTTAAAAAAAGTTTCTGGAGTCTAGAATTTTGGGATAATTTTGAACAGTTCTAAATAAAATTAATCAAGTACGAAGGAATAATTTACATTCACATTTATAAAATATGCGGCAACTCAGAAGTAAAAATGTAGAAATTACAAGTTTAAAATGTAATGTTTTAAAAAGTGAAGAGTCTCTGTTAAAAGTTGACTGCAAACTTATACTACACAGTGCTAGATGCAAATAAAAATCAAAATGTAATGGTGCCCAACTTGAAGTTCACAGGGGGACAGTATATTCTTAATACTCATTTCTCCCCTTCCCCCATCAAAAAATCCAAACTGGTTAGCATTAAAAATTGGATACCAAAGAATTCCTGGAGTAGAATCTTAAGGGGGGTGGGGGCAGAAAAATCAACCTACACTACAAAATTTAGAGAAAGATAAACTCTTAGGACTAAGACTGAATTAATCTCAGTGCTGAGGGTTTTATATTATAAAAACCCACTTGATACATTTAGCACTGTTACAATGATTCAAAGATATTTCAAGTAGCAAAACAGTTTCTGTGCATTAGTCAGGTGAGACAGCACCAAAATGAGTTAAAGTTACCAAATACACAGATCAAATATGGAGACTGCAGCAGTGCACCTGAACAGAGATATTTGAACAAGAGAGCACAGCCTCCCTTTCAGACCTTGCATTACTCTAAGACTAAACTGTTCAAATCAGGAGTCATCAGAACAGTACAAGTAAAAAGTTTTCTCTACAATATTCCCAGTCACTGGCTAACTCAAATGTAAAATCCATTACCATATTACACAAAAACTAAAGAAACAAAACAAAAATCTACAGGTGAAAAATGTGTCTAAAGGTGATCTAAAAGTCCTACCAAGTGACATTTTAGTAAGTACAAAGGAATACAATACTCCATATGTGTATGAATTCTGAGGAAAAAACACAGGTTTTAAAAAAAAATCCCTGAAGACTACAGAAACTTCAAGGAATGAGGACAGATCAAAGTTCATGTACTGCCAACGTTACAAGCCTGAAGCAGAGGAACTCTGCAAAAATCCTCAATCTTTGCAGGTTACCTTAAACTCACTATACATCTTTCTTATAAAAGCAAAGAATCCAAAGCATTTGCCATATCCTTACGTTTTTCACCCACAGAAACGAGCCTACTTAGAACCACACTTCTTTAGAAGTTCTCTACAAACTCAAAGGGTACATTTAACTCCATTATGCACTCTCACTGGCAGATGGAGGAATGACGTTGAGCCTGATTTCTCAGGGAGTTAAAGAGATGCTCCGTAGTAAGGGGGAACATCTTGTAGACTGTCAGATGGCCAGCCATTCTTCATCTTCATTACCCTGGCACCTCAAACAACTAAGACAGCAAAAGAGAAGGTCGGTGGCCATCAGGATAGCATCAAACTAACTGTAAGAAGGGAATGATGGAAAGAAGTCTCCCTGAATTTCTCTTGACAAAAGGGCTAGTCCACAAATGAGTGAAGTAAAAAATTTGAAGAGCTTTTTAAAACTAAAATCTGGATCTCCACATATGTTTAAAGTGTAAAAAAGACAAAACACACAAATACAAAACCTACTGCACATTTAAAATTCTTGTATTATCAGTTCGTTTGCAGTTCATGATTGGGACTCTTTCAACTTTTAATTTTGATTTCCAAGTACATAACTCCATAAAATCAGTTAGTCCCCCATCCAGCCCTCCCCAAAGAGAAAGTAACTGCAAACTGCAAAGAAAATGCCTCTGTCCTCTCTCCCAACCTAAAAACCCCAGAGTTTCAGACGTTTTGGTCTGGCACCAAAGAAATGAGATGGAAAATGAACAGCGCTCCATATTGATTTTTAAAGCGTGTGTGGGGGGGGGGCGGCAAAAAAGCTGGGAATGGTAGATAAAATAATTCATACCAAATTTCGGGTTTGACGTTTAACTTCACGTCAAACCTGAAATCCTGGATCACACACACACAAATAAATAAAACCAAGATTTTTTTATATCCTCATCCTCAACAGAAAATCTCATGTAAAGAGAAATTCTTGAAGAGTAGAAAGCAGAGGAAACGGGACAAGTACGATCAGGAAGAAAAGATTCACGATTCCTCATTTATCAACAACAGAAAAAGTAAAATTGCAAAAAAGGCCCTTACACTCAAATGCACTGGCATTTCCAAAATTAAACTGAATGGGAACAACAATAAAGGCCATTTCTGCAGCACCACTCAATACCTCTAATTCCAGAACACATAGCGATATGACATAGTATTGCAATAAATGTATTAGGAAGGAAAGAAAATGGTTGGGCTACTGGACGCCTTCGACCAGTTCATTCAAACATCTTTAAAATCAATCAAGAGGCAGAGAACTAGGAAGAGAGAGAAAGAAAATATGGACGAATAAAGCTGCGAGAAGAAAAGATTAAGGAGGAGGTGGAAGGCCAGGGTTCCCAAGACTAACCTGTGCCATCGCTGGCGGACGCCGAGAGGGCCGGAGATGAGAGTTTAGGCCGCTTGGCTGAAGGCGGCCCCGGTTCCACCACATTCTCGGCCATTTTTAATTCTTTCGGAGATACGGGCGAGGAAAACGAGAATCCCCGGGAAATCTCTTCTTCAGGCCTGGGTCCCCGCCCGGATCCCTGGGGTGGGCTTGGGGGGCTCCGCCGGCCCCCGAAGGGGGTGGGGGAAGTTCCTTTTTCTCTTCGCCGAATCGCGGTGGCTGAAGAGGGATGCGGGCTCGATAGAAAAGGTAGGGGCAAGTGCGAGGGGCCGGGCCTGAGCCCAGGCCCGGAGGAGGGCACAGGCACACAAATGCGCCGAGCGCGTCCGCTGCGGCGAATCCCCGAGAACTCGCGGCTCTAGAGGCGCAGTCCCCGGCCCGCCACGGCCGGCCCCTGCCCAGCCGAGGTCTCTCGGAGCTCCGCCGCCGCCATCAGCTTCTTCCTCCTCGGCGCTGTCCTCCTCCTTCTCATCGCCACAAGGAGGCGGGGGCGAAAAGGGGGGAGAGGAGGAGGCGACGAGAGACACTCACCTCCTCCCGGTGCCCCCTCCCGGACCTGAGCCCCCACCCTCCGAACCCTCCTCTTGCCGCCGCGCTCCGCGCCGCCGCCGCACCGGCCACTAATGGCCGCAGAGAGCTCGCCCGAGCCGAGAGCCAGGCTGGCGCCGCCGCCTCACATCGCGCGGCGGGCGGCGGAGGCGCGGCGAGGACGCCGGGCGCGGAGCTCGCCGGCGCAGAGGGCCGAGGGGGCCGGGCCGAGCAGCGCCGCCAGCCCGCGCCGACGCCGAGGCCACCGAGGAGGCCCCGCTCTGGCGGGCGGCGCAGGCGGCTTCCTCTCGCGCCGCGCTCTCCTCCTTCGCACTCCCTCCCGCGGAAAATAAATAAATACGGCCGCCGCTACGGCCCCCACCCCCGGCGGCCAGATGCCGGGAGCGCCCGCCCCCCGGGGCTCCGCTCGGGGCCGCCCTCGGCGGCGGGCGAAGGCGCCGCGGGGCGCGGGGTTATGTAATGGTCCCCCCTAGGCGTCGACGCCGGCCCGGCTCCCGGGCCGCGGTGGGGGTGTGTGCCGGCGGGAGGGGGCTGGGGGTCGCCTCAACCCGTGCGCCCCGGGCCCCCTGCCACTGTCTCGGCCCCTGCCGCCTCTCTCCGTCCCGGCTCTCCTCCGAACTCTCGCTCCCGCAGTTCGCACTCAGCCCGGAACCCCGCTTGCCCACTCTCGCCCGCTCCCTCTCGCCCTCTCTCCCCCCGAGCCTAGCACACAAACAAGATGGCGGCTGTTGTTTCTTCCCTCTGCCGAATCCTCCTTACAGGCTAGCGGTAGCAGCGGCGGCCGGAAATGAGCCAAGGGGGGGGGGGGTGAAAAAAAGGGGAGGGGTTGGGCCTCCAGAGGGAGGTGGCAGTGGGCGGGGCCTGGGCCCGAGCCGCTCTCACAATGGGGGAAGAGGACCCGGGGGCGGGGCCGGCTCCAATCACGGGATCCGCCCAAGGCCCCAACGCGGTTGGCGCTTCCGCAAACTCCCCCGGCGTCACCCGGTGGCTCCCTTTAAAGGGGAGGATTTGAAGGGGGGGGGGTCAGGGGCGGGCTCGGTATCTATTTTAAGTCGGTGGACACTTACGGGGGACTGTGTCTGGGTTGGGTCTCTGCGTAGGAGATCGGTGGGAACTGGGGGTGACGGAGCTGGCAGCTACTCGGGGAGGACGACAAGTCGCCGCACAGGTGGCCGAATGGGAACGCCGTGGGGATGGCCCTGCGCCCCGGGCCCTTTGGCGGCCTGACTTCCGAAGCCGGTTGAATTTACCAGGCAGGGGAAACCCCGCCGCCCGGTATTCCAGGCCAGAGACAGTGCGTTCCTCTCCATCGCTTTCCCAAAGGGAAGGGCTCACATCCAAAAATCACACCAATTACGAGTTGTTTCCTTTTTCTCTTAATTTTAGTTTTTTGACAATGGACATATATTATTTTGATAACCAGGAAACAAAAATCACAGCAGTGGGAAGATGTTTTAATACCAGATCTAAATTCATTTCTTACCCACCGTGTATCCACATTACCCCTACCAGTTAGCACTCTCACCAAAGGAGCCTTGAATTATTTTTGTGAACCACATCCAGGACCTGATGACATTTTAGGGTGTTTCTTTTAACCCACTCTCAAACCAGCTTAAAAAAAGATCATGTTTAGGCAGTGCCTTAAAGATAACGTAATTAGGGGAAAAAAGCAAAAACATACTATGCTAAAGGTAATGTAAGGATGGAAAAAATCAAAAATGTAACGATGAAGGAAAATGCTTGAATATAAATAAAATGTGGTGTGTGTGATAACAGTTTTGCAGAGGAGGGCCTTGCCAGCATTCTTTCACATTCCTACAGGTTACAGGATTCCTCTGTGTTTGGCCTTGGGTAAATTGGTGGCAAGATCTCCCCAAGGAAACCCCCAAACCAGTATCTATGGAGACAGTTAATAGCTTTTAAACATATTTCAAATCTCATTGTCCTTAGGTGATGTATGCTTGTCGTCCAGGATACTTTGGTTTTTGTTGGTGCTGTTTATTGCCTTTTAAATGAATGAATAGGAGAATAAATAAAAACCTAGGAGTGAAAATCTTAATGAAGCAACTCAGGTTGCCAGCAAGGATGAATTCTGTCCTGTGATTTCAGGCCTAATTCACCCCAAACTGCAGTGGAAAACCAGGCAAATTGAAAAGGACAGTACCGACTAACCTTAAAGTTGTTACAGGATGGATTCACCATGTTGGGCTAAGGTCAGAACTGGCCTTCAGGAATGATTCAATTATCTTTAATAGTTTATACCCACATTCACAGTAAAGAGGACAGAGGAAAGAAATGTGAACAACACCTGGAAATTTTGCCTGTAATTTCCTCGTGGGAGGTGGCTCATCCGATTTTTTGAAGAGTTCCTGACCTTTGGGAAAAGATTTGCCTAGTTTTGCAGAGGATGCAGCTTGAGGCTAAACAGCATTCAAACAGCCCTGGCCCATCTAGCCCCAAATACTGTGGGACTAGGTATGGGAAACTTATCAAGGAAGATCTGAGGAACATCTCATGAGAAAATTCTGCAGAGAGGAGTCAGGGGCCATGGACCTGCCCGGAAGGGAAGGCTCTGCCTGCTGTGAATGGGGAATTCTGAAGCATGGCACTCCTGCTTTACCCTGAGTTTGACACTGAAGTCAGTCCTATTGGGAGTAGCTGGAGGAATGTTGTCAACACAAAAGGCAATCAAGGTGAAACTGCAGATGTTTTCAAAAATACAGAATTGAATCTTCAGCTTCGATTATATCTAGCCTAATCAAATGAAAATTTAATCAATTGTGGAGTGCTACGTGTAGGTGAAGAGAGCATTCCTGATGAACGGTGCGGTGGCTGGGTGGTGGGAGAGAGTGGGGAAGGGAGACACACCAGACAGTAGAGCCTGGCAGGTAAGAAGTCAGCCAGGACTGGGTTTAAATTCCGGCTCTGTCACTTGGCAGCTGTGTGACTTGGCTCCTCATTGGGAAAATGTATTTCTTGATTAGACCTACTTTACTGCTGTGAAGACTAAACAGGATGATTCATGAATAATGCTTAACACAGTGCCTGGTATACAGTAAGTACACAATACACCTTAGTTGTTTCTGGTCATTCCTTCTAAAAGGGAAAAGGTCTTACCTAACTCAGAGAGTTGCTAGGAGAATGAAAATGAGATCACTGCATGTAAAGTGATTAGCAGTGCCCAGAGCCTGGCGATTGCTCCTGGGCTACCATACTGGCCTCTCCATAGTCAGAAGGAAACATCTCACAGGGTCGTCCAACTCCTTTAAGACATTATCTGTTCACCTCGAAACATCTGATCACTAATCCAGCTTCCCAGGTACCCTGATTGCCAAAAGGAGACCCCTAGAGAGTGGCACAAGAATAGGAGAAGAATGGTATCACCCCAGGGTGAATCCATCAGTTGCGTCTGGTCGAGATGCTACCCATATGACCCACTGGTACGATAGCCTTAGTTCATCCCTGCCCGCTTTCCCCAGGATCTATACCTCTTGTTTTGTGTTTCTTATTCCTATGTCCCTCTGTTTGTCCAGCTGGATATCTGGGGACCATCCATGAATCCACATAGTCCTCCCTATTCCTTCTTCCTCACACCCAGTCAAGTCCTTTGGATTCTACTTCCTGAATTACCTTCCAAATCAAGGATGTTGAACCATGTGCAAGTATTGCCTATTCACAAAAATTAAAAAAAAAAAAATACTCTTGCTCTTCCCTGGTGGTGCAGCGGTTAAGAATCTGCCTACCAATGCAGGGGACACAGGTTCGAGCCCTGGTCCAGGAAGATCCCACATGCTGCGGAGCAACTAAGCCCATGCGCCACAACTACTGAGCCTGCACTCTAGAGCCCGCGAGCCATGACTACTGAGCCCACATGCCGCAACTACTGAAGCCCACATTCCTAGAGCCCGTGCTCCGCGACAAGAGAAGCCACTACAATGAGAAGCACACGCATCACAATGAAGAGTAGCCCCCGCTCGCCACAACTAGAGAAAGCCGGCGTGCAGCAACGAAGACCCAATGCAGCCAAAAATTTAAAAATAAAATAAATAAATAAATGAATCTTTAAAACACAACAAAACAAAAAAAAACCTTTTATAGGTGTGGCCTCAGCAAAGTTTTTCCAAAGCGCTGTCATCAAGAGAAAATTGGTTCATGAACTTGGGTTGCTCCTGCAGATGTGAACGTGGACAGGATTGTGAAAGTGGCCCCACATCCTTCACAAGGAATTATTGATTTATATATTATATACTCTTGTAAAGTGTTGCCGACATTTGCAAGAACACTTTTTTTTTTTTTGTGGCCGCGCTGCACGGCATGCGGGATCTTACCCTGACCAGGGATTGAACCCTGTACCCCTGCAGTGGGAGCACAGAGTCTTACCCACTGGACCACAAGGGAAGTCTCCACATTTTTTTAATATCACACATTTAATAAGATCTGTTCTTTTTTTTTTTTTTTTTTTTTGCGGTACGTGGGCCTCTCACTGTTGTGGCTTCTCCCGTTGCGGAGCACAGGCTCCGGACGCGCAGGCTCAGCAGCCATGGCTCACGGGGCCTAGCCGCTCCGCGGCATGTGGGATCTTCCCGGACCTGGGCACGAGCCCGCGTCCCCTGCCTGCATCGGCAGGCGGACTCTCAACCACTGCGCCACCAGGGAAGCCCCTGTTATGTGTATTTTACCAACGTTTATTTAAAAATTTTTTAAATGGTTAAAATGATAAATTTTGTTTCATATATATATTTTGTTTTAAAATATAGATGTGTATATATATATTTTTTACCACAGTAAAAAACAAACAGCTTTACAATGATGGGGTATTATGCAGTCATTTAAAAACTAGTAGGTAGATATGCAGTACCATAGAAAGATATCCATATATTGCTAAGGACAAAGAGAAAATTATAGGACAGCAAGTAAAGAATGGCTCTATTTTTACAAATGTAATTAATAATAATAATGGGTTAGAAACAGAGTGAATATGTACCCAACTGTTACCAGTGTCGGGGTGAGAGCAGTGATCTGGGGAGATTTCATTCTACATTATGAATTTTGTGGTGTGTGAAATCAGAACCAAAAAGTGTTTTTTCAAAAACCTTCAATAGTTCCTCTTTGCTGTTAGGGTAAAGTTTCATGTTCAAGAAATGGCCCTTGCCTACCTGTCTCATTCCTCTCAACTTCCTTCCTTGCAGGCAAGTGGAATTATTTTTATTCTGTTGTGCCATGCTTTCTCTGTCCCTGGGACAGTCACACGTACATTCTTTCTGTCTGAAACACTCACCGCCCTCATCCCTTTTCCCCACTTAATTCCCAATCACTCTTCAGGTCTCAGCTCACACATCCCTTTTCCTGGAAAGTCCTCCCCCATCCCCCTGAGTCCAGGTTACCGACTCCTCCCATGCCCTCCCATGGTGAGCATCCTACACTTCTAAACTGCCCCCCATTTCACACTGTGACAGTCCCTGTTGGCCTTTCCCTGTGGCAGCAGGAAGGGTGACTATGTGGTCCATCTCTCTCTCCCCAGCTCCTAATTTAGGACCTGATGCATAGTTAGAACGCAACACAAATTTCTTGAACAAATTAATGGATACCATTGACTTGTGAATCTGGTCTGGGTTGGTGGGTCTCCCTGTCCATCCTCATCTGTTTTTCTGCAGTGACAAGGATTTTCTGGCCTTGAAAAAGACATGGTCTTTTTTCTCTGTCCATCAGGGTGCCAGCCAATCTTCCTCTCTCCTGAAATCTTTAATGTCTTGACCTGGATTGTTTATAATTACAACAGAAGGAGAATGTTTGTATTCATTAATGGTCTGGGAAACTGGGGCTCTAAAGCAAGTAAAATGTCCTTCATGAGACCCCAAACTGAGGCAGAGGGAAGGCTTGAGCTCAGGTCTTCCAGCATCACATACAGGCCTCTTAGCATTGAACACTTAGGGTGGGAACAGCTTCCTCATATCTCCGGCACCTCATACAGGAACTGCCACAGAATTCATAGCCAATGAGTGTTTGTTGAATGAATGAATAAAGGAAGAAGAAAGTTCTATACATAAACACACACTCATAGTACCTCTTCTATAAAATCAGAAGACAGAGTGCCAAAGCCACAAAAGCAGCCACAGAACTTGTAATTGTCCATGTCATTAGGCACAGTGTCCCACCATTAAGACTGAAGTGGACGAGCATAGTCTAAGGTAACTGAGGAACTTGCGTTCCTTATACCCTGAAGCAACCTTTACTGAGCATCTTCTCTGTGCCCAGCACTTTGCTGGATATTGTGAATTCCAACATGGGAAAAACACTATTCCTCTCCTCTGGGCACACTATCTGGTTGGAAAGAAACTCATAGAGGTAAAGTTCCTGGACAGAGTGATAGAGGCTCTCTCAAGGCAAACAAGGATGGTTAATTCATGAGCGAAAGCACTTGTCACATTGGTGCCTCTACGCTGCTCACCAAGGCTGGAGCATATGCTAATGGGAACAGCCAGGAAGGATTGGATACCAAAAAAGTGGGCTTGGCCAGGCCACAAAGGACCCTGTGTGCCATGCTGGGAAGTTTGGGCTGAGACCTAAGTCCTGATTTTTTGTTTGGGTTTTGTGGTCATTTGATCTATAAATTAGCACATCTGCACAGTAATTCAGTGAAATATTAAAATATGTTAGTAGTATTGCAAATAAAAATTTGATTGACTGCAAAATAAGAAAAACGATGACCTAAAATTTGCTACTTTGTATTCTAAAAGGGAGCTCCAAAGGATGACAAAAGAGACAGATATACAAATAAGATGTCTTCAATGCCTTGTCCTCCTAAGTTGAGTGTAACTATTACCAAAACGTGTGGGTTTATCAGACTGTGACGCTACCTAAAGGACCTCAAAATAACTCTGCTCTGCGTCTGCGGCAGAAAAGGTTCTGCTCTATTCGGCAGTAGCTCATTCTTTACTATTGTTGCTATGTGACAAACTATTGGCTCTCAGTGTTAATCCAAGCCTGCTAGAGAAGGAGGGGGGGCAGAGGGCTCTGAGAGAAGCACCTTTCCCAGAATCTAATGTAACAGATGTGTCCTGAGCATTTTCAAGTTTCCCGCATGGCCCCTGGCCCTGAAGATACAGATATCCAGTTCAGTTCAGTGACCATTTATTGAATAACTCCTATATGGGAGGCACTGTGCTGGGCTCCAGGGATAGAAAGATAAATAAAATTCCCATGGTTTTGCCCTCAGTTGCTCACTATTTAATGGGAGAGATAGTTTTGTGAACAGGAAACTACAATCTAACATACAAGATGCAATGAAAGAGGCTTGGATGCTGTACAGACACTCAGAGGGGGTGCTTCAGGTGAGGTCAGCTTTGGACATGGTGATGTGCTTGTGGGAACCCATATGGAGATCTCCCATGGACAGCTGGATGTACAGGTTTTTAGGGAAATCAAACTCCGTCCTTGCCCTGGAGGGTCTTGCTATGGAGTGAAAGAAACAGAAATGTGAATATAATAGATCAATTATAATACTCTGTAGTGAAGGCTAACACAGGGGTTCACAAAGTTGATGGTATGACTATCTTGGCCTGGAAGTTGTGATGTCCCTCTAGGAGACAGCCTAGGAGGAGCTGAGTCTTGAATGATTCAGAGTGGTTATCCTTGTTAAAAAAAAAAAAAAAGGAGAGGCTTATGTGAAATAATTGAGCAGCTCCTCTTTGGCTCTGTAGTCTAGGCACAGGTAAGAGGAGAGTGCCCAGAGCTGGCACAGCAAACATAAAGCTTAGAAGCTGGACAATGGCCACTGGTAAAGTGGCTTACTGGGGAGCTGAATGTATCACCTGGTGACATAAGATGTTTTGGGGTGTTGAGGTCATTAGAGGCGGACAAGGCAGCAAACCCAGTGTCCCCCACTCTGCCAACCTACAGATATCTCATTCTGTAGGACTTCAGGTACACGTCCATGAGACTCAGGTGAAATACCTGCCTTGTTCTCCTACCTGCAGCCTCATTGCAGGTTTATTCTTTGCACTACTTCTTTGGCTCATCTTGGCATAAATCATAGTCAGAGCAATTTCAAGTCAAGTCCAAATCAATATTCTCACTCATCCTTGAACATTAATTAAATTCTGTGCTTTGACCCAACTCAGCTTTCTAGGTAAGGGAAACAGACTCTGTAAAGGCCTGAAGTCACTGTTGCCATAGCTAAAAGTGTGTAGAGTAACTAATAGGAGATTCGTGAAGTCATGTATTAATTTATCAAAATTGTTTGAATTGGCACCTCATGTGGCAAACAAAGGGTTAACGTATCCACAGGGCTCTTGCAAAAAGATAAAGGAAAAAAAAGTAGAAAAACATTGGGCAAATAACCCTCCCCAAGCAATAAACAGTTGTGGCTGACAAACCTTAAGGTGACTCCCAATAATTCCCACCTCCTGGTGTCCATGCCTCTGTGTAATTCCCTCCCCTGAAGTGTGGGCAGAAGCTGTGGCTCACTTCTAACCAGTAGAATATGGCAAAGGTAACGGGATGACACTCCCAGATCATGCTGTGTTACATATGACTGTATCAAGAGCAGCCACGTTGAGGAAGCTCACCTGGCAAGGGACTCTGGGTGGTCTCGAGGAACTGCAGGAGGCCATCAGCCAACACAAAGCCAGGGCGTCAGTCATACAGCTACAAGGAAATGAATTCTGCAACCATCTGAATGAGCTTGGAAATAGATTCTTCCTCATTTGAGCCTCCCAATGAAAATGTAGTTCAGTCGACACTTTGTGCGGCCCTGGGAGACGCTGAAGTAAGGACCCAGCTAGGCTATGCCTGGACTCCTGACCCACATAAACTGTGAGATAATAAATATATGTACTGTTTTAAGCCACTAAATTTGTGTAACTTGTAATGTAGCAGTAGAAAACTAAAACAATACAGGAAAGGAAATACCAACAGGACTTTTTTTATGCAAATGTATGTATGTATGTATTTTTGTATTTATTTATTTATTTAAGCCTCGCTGCGTGGCTTGTGGGCTTTTAGTTCCCGAATCCTCGGCAGTGAAAGCGAGGATCCTAACCACTGGGCCACCAGGGAATTCCCCATGCAAATGTATTTTTAAGTAGGTAATATATTAACATGGTTTAGCACTGTAAAAGACAGCTTTTTCGTCCTACTCTTGTCCCCCAGTGACAATCTTTGTTACCAGTTTCTTCCGTATGCTCCCAGAGCTAATCAGTGCACATATGAGGAAACAAATGTATATTTCTTTGCCTTTTTAAAACTATTTTCTTTTAGTTAAGTGGTATTATACATATGCTATTCTGAACCTTTATTTTTATTTTTATATTGTGAAATACATCATACCCACAGAGGAGTGTATGAAACATATACATACATTTTAAAGACAAAGCCAACACATTGTAAAACCGTCATCCAGGTAATGAAATAAAATAAAGCCAGTATCTTAGCAACCCTACCCCTGGCTGGGTGGCCTCTCCTATCACAAACCCCTTGCTTCTCAGAGGACGTAACCACTACACTGACTTCAGTCATTATCATTCCCTAGTCTTTTTATTTTATTTTATAAATTTACATTATTTATTTATTTATTTTTGGCTGCGTTGGGTCTTCATCGCTGCATACGGGCTTTTTCTAGCTGCAGCGAGCAGGGGTTACTCTTCATTGCAGTGCGCAGGCTTCTCATTGTGGTGGCTTCTCTTGTTGCAGAGCACGGGCTCTAGGCGCACGGACTTCAGTAGTTGTGGCATGCGGGCTCAGTAGTTGTGGCTTGCAGGCTCTAGAGCGCAGGCTCAGTAATTGTGGTGCATGGGCTTAGTTGCTCCGCGGCATGTGGGATCTTCCCGGGCCAGGGCTCGAACCTGTGTCCCCTGAATTGGCAGGCAGATTCTCAACCACTGCACCACCAGGGAAGTCCCCCTAGTCTTTTTTTTTTTTTAATTTATTTATTTTTGGCTGCGTTGGGTCTTCGTTGCTGCTTGTGGGCTTTCTCTAGTTGCAGCGAGCGGGGACTACTCTTCCTTGCGGTGCGCAGTTCTCATTGCAGTGGCTTCTCTTGTGGAGCGCGGGCTCTAGGAGCCCGGGCTTCAGCAGTTGTGGCACGCAGGCTCAGTAGTTGTGGCTCGTGGGCTCCAGAGCACAGGCTCAGTAGTTGTGGTGCATGGACTTAGTTGCTCCGTGGCATGTGGGGTCTTCCCGGACTGGGGAACAAACCCGTGTCCCGTGCACTGGTAGGCGGATTCTTAGCCATTGCACCACTAGGGAAGTCCCCCTCCTAGTCTATTTAATATAGTTTTTCCTCCTATGTTTGCATCCTCAGACACTGTACAGTAGTTTAGCTCCACCCATTTTTGACCTTTATATAAGGAGAATCATTTGTGACTTATTTAGCTTGCTTTTTTTTTGCGGTATGTGGGCCTCTCACTGTTGTGGCCTCTCCCGTTGCGGAGCACAGGCTCCGGACGCGCAGGCTCAGCGGCCATGGCTCATGGGCCTAGCCGCTCCGCGGCATGTGGGATCTTCCCAGACCGGGGCACGAACCCATGTCCCCTGCATTGGCAGGCGGACTCTCAACCACTGCGCCACCAGGGAAGCCCTAGCTCGCATTTTTATGCACCTCGGCCATGAGGATGAATGAAGTTGTGAGTTGTTCATTCTATTGTTGTATGGTTTTCCACTGTTTTTAACAAACTACAGTTTATTTTTCCATTCTACTATGGATGGACATTTAAGATTTTACATTTTTGTTCCATTGGGAACAATTCTGCTCTGAAATTCATTTACATAACTCCTGGTATACATGGGCAAGGCTTTCTCAAGGAGTATAGATACCAGGATTGGAATTTCTGGGATATAGGGCATTCATATCTTCAGCTTTTCTGAGCAGTTTATCAGTTTATACTCCTGCCGGCAGTGTATGAGAGTTCCTATTGCTCCACAGTGTATGAGAGTTCCTATTGCTCCACATCATTGAGGACATTTGGTATTGTCAGACTTCTTAATTTTAGCTACTCTGGTGGGAATGCAGTGCAGTCTTGGTGTGATTTTAATTTGTATTTCCCTTAATGCCCATTAGGAGTTCTTCTTTTATGGAGTGCCAGTTCAAGCTTTTGTTCAATTTTCCATTGGTTTGTTTGTCTTTGTCTGATTGATGATTTGTAATTTCCCACTTTGTCGTTGTCCTTTAACTTTGCAAATGGATCTCAAGTATATAGGATGTTCACCTTCAATTATGAAAAGAGATGATAAAACTATGATGGCGTTCTTTTTGTTATCAGATTGGGCAAATATCAAGGAGTTTGATAATATTCTTGGCTGGCATGTGAAGAATGTATAGTAGTACATTACAGACGGGTGTGTAAATTGGTGAACTTCTATGATATCAGCATGGCACACCTAACACACTTTGAAATGTATGTATGGTTTGACTCAGCCATTTCATTTCTAGGAATTTATCCTGTGATATACAGCTGTTCCCCAACTTACGATGGTTCAACCTTAGGATGGTGCGAAAGTGACAGTCATTTAGTAGAAACCATACTTCAAATTTTGAATTGGATCTTTTCCTGAGTTAGTGGTATTTGGGAGAATTGCTCTCTCAGGATGCTGGGCAGGGCAGCAGCTATGGCTCCCAGGCAGCCACGTGATCACGAGGGTAAACACCCAATACACCTACAACCATTCTGGACCCAGACAGCCACTCTGTTTTTCACTTTCAGTACAGTATTCATATAATGACATGAGATAGTCGACACTTTATTATCAAATAGGCTTTGTGTTAGATGATTTTGCCCAACTGTAGGCTAATGTAAGTGTTCTGAGCACGTTTAAGGTAGGCTCAGCTAAACTTGATGTGTTGTAGGTTTAGGTGTATTGAATGCATTTTTAAAAATAAATTTATTTATTATTATTATTATTTATTTTTGGCTGTGTTGGGTCTTCGTTGCTGCACGTGGGCTTTCTCTAGTTGTGACGAGTGGGGGCTACTCTGCTGCAGTGCACGGGCTTCTCATTGCCGTAGCTTCTCTTGTTGTGGAGCACGGGCTCTAGGCACACGGGCTTCAGTAGTTGTAGCGCATGGACTTAGTCGCTGCATGGCATGTGGGATCTTCCTGGACCAGGGCTCAAACCCGTGTCCCCTGAATTGACAGGTGGATTCTTAACCACTGCGCCACCAGGGAAGTCCCTTGAATGCATTTTTGACTTATAGTATTTTCAACTTATGATGGGTTATAGGGACATAACCCCATCTTAAGGTCGAGGAAGGTCTGTATTCGCTTATGTGTGAAATGACACATTCAAGGTTATTCAGGGTAACATTGTTATAATAGCAAAAGATTGAAAACAACTTAAATACCTAGCAGCTAAGGACTGCTTCAATAATTTATGACGCATCTTTACAAAGGAAGATGCAGATTTAAAAAAAATTTATACAAGCTGAAAAGGAATATCTTTCAAGATACATTGTTAAGAAGGAAAATAGCCAGGTGTAGAATACTGTGTATAATATGCTACAGCACCTACAGTATATATGCACATATGCTTGTATTTGCAAAGAATATCTTGAAAGGATCCTCAAGAAAATAGGTATAGTGGGTGATTGGGGAATTAGGGTGGAAAGAGACTTTTTTTTACTGTATGTCCCTTTGCACCTTTTGGATTTTCTACTAGGTGCACATATCACCTAAAAGTAAGTTAAATAATTTTAAAATGTATTGAGCTCCAATTATGGGCCAGTTCTGTGCTAAATCCTAGAGATATGGTGGTGACCAAAACAAAGACTTTGCCTTGTGGAGCTCCTCGTCTAGTGATGGGTGACTGTCCCTGAAACCATCATTGGGGTGATATGTGATGAGTGCTATAATAGGGGACATTGAGGCACTTTGGAGGAAAGTGACACAAAGCAGGGACGTCTAACAGAGCCTTGCAGGTGAGCAGGCAGCCTGATGTTTACGTGAGGAGCAGAAAGAAGAGGGAGCCAGCCTGTGGAGGTGGCTTGCAGAGACCACAGGCCCCAGCAGAGGAAACAGCATTTATGGAGGGAGAGCAGAGCTCTGTCCATTTGAGGAACTGAAAGAAGTTCGGCTCAGCAGGAAGTTGACAAGAGCAGAGCTGGTTTTCAGAAAAAGCCACAGTAGAAGTATGGGGAAAGGATTGAAAGGGGACAAGAGTGGAGTCCAGAAGACTGGTTAGGAAGCTTCTGTCGTCATCAGGTGATAGAGGACAGGTGGCTGGATCAAGATGGTGGCCGTGGGGATAGAAAGGATGGGACAGATTCCAGAGATATGGAGAATATAGAATTTACAGACCTGGTGGTTGGATGACAGGGTGAAGGAGAGAGAGGATCAGTATAACAATAAAGGCTAATATTTGGTAAGGATTTACCACGCGGTAGTACCTGCCCAGCACTTGGCGTGACTCCGTCATTCAGCCGTCTCAGTGATCTGGAGAGGTAGGTCTGCCACGATGAGAGTGTACAGATTTAAAGGAGGTTAAGGAACTTGCTTGAAGTCACATAGGTACTATGTAGCAGAATCAGCATTTGAAGCCATATATCTGGCTGCCAAGTTCATGCTCTCGACCCACCTCTTAAGGGTGACTCCCAGGTGTCAGGTTTGGGCAAATGAGTGGCTGATGACTCTATTTATTGAGAGAAGAAGGTTTGAGGAAGAAAATGGACATCTATTCTTCTAAGTTAAGGTCCCTGCAAGACCCTACCTGAGTAGGTTAAGTACAATAGGCAGTTTTACATATAAAACTGGAGAAAGTTCTGGGCTGGAAATTTGGGTATCATCAGGATACAAATAGTGCCTGAGGTCAAAGGAGTGGATGAAAGCAGACTGAGACAAACTAAGTAAGAGCAAAGAGGAGCCAGTACAGTTTTTTTTTTTAGCAAGGAAGTCACATAATTAAATCTTGTTTATAGGAAGATAACTCTGGTAGCAATGTAGAAGATTGGCTGATTTGGAGACATACGTAGTAGAAAATCCAATACATGTGTTCATGTTATCATTTAATCATCTACCAAGCATCACTACACACTTTGTACCAGGGATCACCAAGCCCAGGGAACACAGAGACAAACCAGACCCTGTCCTTGACCTCGTGAGACTTTGGGGCCAGGAAGGAGTGAGATTAGTGAACCTCGTGTTACAAGAGGAGTAGGCGGGCACAGGGTGCTGTGGGAGCACAGAGGAGGGAGAGGAGATCTAAATCCACCTTGGGCAGGGGGTTCCATAATAGAAGACATGGCTAGGGGTTTCCTTGGTGGTCTAGTGGTTAGGACTCAGCACTTTCATGGCCAGGTTCAATCCCTGGTTGGGGAACTGTGATCTCACAAGCTGTGCGTCGTGGTGAAAAAAAAAAAAAAAAAGAAGACGAAGAAGCAGAAGAAGCAGCAGAAGACATGGCTAGAGGTTCATTACTTCTTGATGAACAAGTAAGAGACACCTAGATGAGTAACAGGCAGACCATTGCAGGCAGAGCCAGCAGGGTGTGTGAAGGTACCACTAACTTAAAATGCTTCGTTCAGTAACTTCATGGGATTAAGTGAGACTGGGGCAATGGGTGCCTGTGTGGAGAAGGGAAGTAGATAAGGCTGGAGACCTGGATAAGCTCCTAAAAAGCTGGGGTGCGCTTAAAGAAGGAGATTGAATTTTATCCTGAAAATAGTGGTAAAACTTTGGAGGTAAGCAGGGAGGTTATGTGATCAGATTTGCCCTTTAGAAAGATCCCTGTGGCTGCAATGTGGGGAATGGGCAGGAGGAGGCCAGATGCCCAGCAAGAAAGATAGCTGGGAGGATGCTGCGGTGGGAGTGGGGAATGGTGATAGTGATCCAGGTAGAAATGATAAGGACTTGAATTCAGGTGTATGTACTACTCAGCTCTCTCTAAGTTATGCTGCATAACAAACAACTTTAAAATCTCATGGCAGGGCTTCCCTGATGGCGCAGTGGTTGAGAGTCCGCCTGCCGATCCAGGGGACACGGGTTCGTGACCCGGTCCGGGAAGATCCCACCTGCCGCGGGGAGGCTGGGCCCAGGAGCCATTGCCGCTGAGCCTGCGCGTCCGGAGCCTGTGCTCCGCAACGGGAGAGGCCACAACAGTGAGAGGCCCGCGTACCGCAAAAAAGGAAAAAAAAAAATCTCATGGCATATGGCAACATATACTTATTTTTCCCTCATGTAACATGAAGGTTGCAGGTTGGCTATCCCTCTGCTAGATGCAGCTGCACAAATCTTTTCTTTCTGGAACCCGGGATGAAGGAACAGCCACCTTCTGAGACATGTTGTTCTCATAGCAGAGGGTTGGAGAAAAAGCCCCCCGGTCAAGCCACACAATTGCGTTTAAAGCTCTGCTCAGTTGTGACAAAGGTCACATACACTTAAATCCCACTGGCCAAAGCATATCAAGTGGCAAAATCCAAAGTCAGTAGGCCAGGGAAATTTGTTATGTGTTGGAGGGAATGAATGATTGTGAACATATAAGACAGTTGATAGCAACCTGTCGTTGAGGACAGAAAGGAAAAATTGATTAGAATCTTGTCATTTGGTGGATTTGATTGGATGTGCCAAGGACTACCTCAGGTGGTTAAGTCAAAGGTGGTACCACTCAGTAAGAAAAGGGATACAGGAAGAGGAACCTTGTAGTAGATGATGCTCAACATCAAATCTGCCTTCTTGTGATAATGGTACCCTGGTTTTGCTTTAAGGGAACCATTCCTCCCCCACTTTCAACTGTTATGCTTCGGGTGAAACCTCTTCCAGCCCCTTACCAAGGGTGGAGCATGTGACCTAGTCTTAAGCCAATAAGAACATTCTGTACCCTTGAACACAATAATTGGTTCAAGATGGGTTCATGACACAAATCTGGTCAATCAGAGCCAGTGAGGCTCAATTTTAGGTCTTTAATTTGCTGACTTGAATGAGAAAGGCCAGAGTTATGGCAGCACCATGGGAATGGAATAGAGCCTAGGAATAGAGTCAGCACAGAGGAAGCAGGGCAGGGAGAAGATATGAGACTGGTTCCTGGTGATACCACCTGAACTTTGACCAAGCCATATGTGGAGCAATCCCAGGGAAATACGAATTCTAAGCATCAGAAACCCAGAGGGAAAAGCTAGAGAATGAGTGGCTCATGGAGGTAAGAATAATCCAAGCAAGAGATAATGTGGAATTGAAGTAAGTCAGTGGCTTTGGAAATGGATAGAAAGACTGAGTGAGAAACATGTTTGAAGACCATGGAATTTGTCGGCTCACAGCACATAGGGGTGAATGGAGAGAAAGGTGAAGATGATGATGTACTAGTAGAGAGCGAGAAATATTTGGAGAGATGGTGAAAGCATTGAGATCAAGAGTACAGGGCTTCCCTGGTGGCGCAGTGCTTAAGAATCCACCTGCCAATGCAGGGAACACGGGTTCGAGCCCTGGTCCGGGAAGATCCCACATGCCGCGGAGCAACTAAGCCCGTGCACCACAGCTACTGAGCCTGCGCTCTAGAGCCCATGAGCCACAACTGCTGAAGCCCGCGTGCCTAGAGTCTGTGCTCCGCAACAAGAGAAGCCATTGCAGTGAGAAGCCCGCGCACCACAACAAAGAGTAGCCCCCGCTCGCCGCAACTAGAGAAAAGCCACGCACAGCAACAAAGGACAAAAGCAGCCAAAATAAATAAATAAATTTATTAAAAAAGAAAAAAGAGTACAGAAAGTGGGGCATTCTTGAGGGTCAAAGAATAGGTTCTATTTTGGACACGTTCAATTTGAGGTGCCTATTGCGGACAGAAAGGCTGGTATGGAACATGGTAAACAATGGGTCAAGAATGGAGATGTAGGGCTTCCCTGGTGGCGCAGTGCTTGGGAGTCTGCCTGCCGATGCAGGGGACACGGGTTCGTGCCCCGGTCCGGGAAGATCCCACATGCCGCGGAGCAGCTGGGCCCGTGAGCCGTGGCCGCTGAGCCTGCGCGTCCGGAGCCTGTGTTCCGCAACGGGAGAGGCCACAACAGTGACAGACCCGCGTACCGCAAAAACAAAACAAAACACACAGAAAAGAATGGAGATGTAGACTCAGAAAATGTCAGTATATAGTTAAGAGTAGAAGCTAAGGGGTAAGTGAGCTTTCCCAGAGAAAGCTGATAAAATTGGAGTGGAAGAGAGTCATAGGCCTTGAAGAATCACATCCTTTAAGGAACTGGCAATGATGGTGGAGAAGTGACAAGACTGAGAGGCATGACTTGGGAAAGGGAAGGGCAAAGTGCTGCCAGCACCAGGGACTCGGGGAGTCCCCGGAAGTAAGGGGTCTTTCCTAACACCCCCCTCTCCCACACAATCTATACTCAATCCATTGGCAAATGTGATCAATTCTATTTTAAAAATAAATCTCAAATCTCTCCCGTTGTCTCTTTCCCCACTGCCAGCATGTGGTCTAAGCCACCATTTCACCTGCATAAGAAGACGCATTCACTGGTCTTCCTGCTGCTACTTTTGCCCCCTGTCAAAGTAGTTCTTCCACGCAGAAGCCAGAGTGATCTTTTCAACACGTTAATTGAATCAAATCACTTCTCCAAGCCCTCCAGTGGCTTCTGCTGTGCTTCGAACGAAGCCCACAGATGACAGGGAACCAGCGGAGGGCTTTAAGTAGGGGAGTGACACAATCAAATTTTTGAGAATTTGGAAAGCATCTGAAAGTTACTGTAATAGGTTGGCGGAGTGAAGAAAGAACAGAAGCAGAGACTCCAATGAGGAAGCTGTTATACGACGAAAGAAAATGTAGAGGGGATGGATTTAGGGAATATTTAGGCAGTTGAATCTGTAAGGTTGGTGGTTGAATGGCTGGCTCCTTGAGGGCTTGAGGTTTCCTCAAGGGGACAATAGTGCTATTAGCCAGGAATAGGAGACAGTGGTGCATCTAGGCAGCTGTATGCTGCAGGGGCAAACTGGTCTGGCTTAAAATTCAGGGTCACCCATCTCCCTGGGCCTTCAACAATGCTGAGAGTATTACCAAGCATCTCTGGTCAGCTCTCTCTCCAGGTCTCCACAAGACTATTGCTAATCTTTCTTTTTTTTTTTTTCTGCTAAACTATGTACTCCTTTGCCTTCCCGTTTTACTCTCAGTAGATGGCCTTGCTTCCTACCACACAGAGCAAAGATAAAGCATCAGAACACAACTCAACCACATCCTTAGGCCTGGTGTCTACCCCTTCTCTGGTTTCAATACTATGGCAGAGGGCTTCACTGGTGGCGCAGTGATTAAGAATCTGCCTGCCAATGCAGGGGACATGAGTTGAAGCCCTGGTCCGGGAAGATCCCACATGCTGCAGAGCAACTAAGCCTGTGCGCCACAACTACTGAGCCTGAGCTCTAGAGCCTGCGAGCCACAACTACTGAGCTCATGTGCCACAACTACTGAAGCCTGCGCGCCTAGAGCTCGTGCTCCACAACAAGAGAAGCCACCGCAATGAGAAGCCCACGCACTGCAATGAAGAGTAGCCCCCGCTCTCTGCAACTAGAGAAAGCCCACGCGCAGCAACAAAGACCCA
The DNA here is from genome assembly GCF_059928025.1 of Delphinapterus leucas. Lineage (NCBI taxonomy): Eukaryota > Metazoa > Chordata > Mammalia > Artiodactyla > Monodontidae > Delphinapterus > Delphinapterus leucas. The sequence goes on along the minus strand of NC_143139.1, from coordinate 94,903,003 downwards.
ACACAGCCAAAAATAAAAATAAATAAATAAATATATTAAAAAAAAATACTATGGCAGAATGGACAAAACCCTCCCTAGATTAGAAGAGAAGTTTGGGAAATCAGAGATCTAGTCCAGAATGATGCTATCCTTCCCTGGTAGCTCAGATGGAGGCATTATCATATATCATTTTTATGAAAAAAATCCCCAGGAGGAAAGCAAATGCGTTTTGGGGACAGAAAGGCTAAGGAATTTTTATCATTTCTTAGGGAAAAGGGCAAAATCATATCAATCAGAGGAAATCGTGTTTTTCACTGGACTAGACAGTGTGGAGTTGGAAGAAATGAATTCTGTGGTGAGAAGGTGAGTTTGCCGTTTGGTAACTGAGGAGCGAAACAGCTACAGCTATAGCTGATACAGAGATTCAGCTGAATGCCTAAGATTTTACATCCCTGTTAAGAGTCCAGAGCACTCCCCCACTACCCTTAATCCCCTTGGAAAGTAGTAGACACCCAAGCAGAAGAAGGTTCCACTGACATCCAACTGGAACGTGACACCAGAAGAGCTACTCTCATGCCTGGAGGGATGGGGAGTCCCAAGAGGCAGGAACGGGGCTCAAAGTGAGGAAGGGCTTAGGGAAGAGGCTGACCGAAGATCCAGAGGAGAGCATGAGGGAGGATCCACTTGACAGAAAGGGAGCCCTTCACTCCTCCCCAATCTCATTTTCTGGGCCCTCCTCCTCTGCCTTCAAAATGCTGAGTGGAGGGACTTCCCTGATGGTTCAGTAGGTAAGACTCCGCTCTCCCAATGCAGGGGGCCTGTGTTTGATCCCTGGTCGGGGAACTAAGATCCTGCAAGCCACGTGGTGTGGCCAAAATAAATTAAAAAAAAAAAAGTGCTCAGCTCCCCAAGACTTAGACCTTGGCCACCTAATACCACTCTCTATCCCTGGGCAGCCTTTCAGTGCCATCTCTACATATGTCCAGTACATGTTTGTTGAATGAATTGTGCATAAATGAAGGTGAAGATTTCTGGAGCAAGATGATGTTATGGGGTCAATTTTGTTCCCCCCAAATTTGTAAAGTCCCAATGCCCAGTATCTCAGAATGTAGCTTATTTAGAGAAAAGCTCTTTAAAGAGGTGATTAAGTTAAAATGAGGCTGTTAGGGTAGGGCCCTAATCCTATATGACTAGCCTTCTAATAAGGAGAGGCAGAGACACCAGCGATTGGAGCACACAGAGAAAAGGCCATGTGAGGACACAGGGAGAAGGGACTGTGATACTGTGATATAAGAAATATATATTTGGTCTTTGTCTCCAGTTCATGGCACAGAATTCCTAAAACCCTGAGTGATGGGGGGAGAGGAGTGTCTTTTGTTATTCATAATAAGCTCCTTTCAATCATACCTGAGTTTATGCTAATGATGTACTCTTGGTGGGCCCCCTGGGTAGCTTCAGGAGCTACCAGAAGCCCACCAAGCTTGGGTAGCCCCTTACCAGAGGAGCCAGCCATGGGATTAGAGAGTTGGAACTTTCAACTCCATCTTCACCCACCCACATCTGGGGAGAAGGGAGGGGCTGGAGATTAATCACCAAAGACCAATGATTTGAGCATGGTTTGGCTGTGTTGGGTCTTTGTTGCTGCACGTGGGCTTTCTCTAGTTGTGGCGAACAGGGGCTACTCTTCGTTGGGGTGCGTGGGCTTCTGATTGCGGTGGCTTCTCTTGTTGCGGAGCACGGGCTCTAGGCACACAAGCTTCAGTAGTTGCAGCACATGGGCTCAGTAGTTGTGGCGCAAGGGCTTAGTTGCTCTGCAGCATGTGGGATCTTCCCGGACCAGGGCTCGAACCCGTGTCCCCTGCATTGGCAGGCGGATTCTTAGCCACTGTGCCACCAGGGAAGCCGGAAACATTTGTTTCTTGAAGTTTCTGTAGGTTAGGAATCCAGGAGCAAATTAGCTGGGTGGTTCTCTCTCAGAGGCTGCAATTAAGGTATCAGCTGGGGCTGCACTCATCCCAAGACTTTACCAGGGTCAGGGGTGGGGGGAGAGGGATTTGCATCTGAGCTCATTCATGTGGCTATCGGCAGGCCTCAAAAGTTTCATTTCCAAAAAAAAATAAAAAAAAAACAAAAAATGAAAGATCCATTTCCAAATTCCCTCAAATTAGGCTCTGCACGAGACAGCCTCACAACATGGCAGCTGGATTTCCCCAGAGTGAGCCATCCAGAGAAAGAGAAAGAAAGCACCCCAGACAGAACCACCATCCTTTCATGAACTAATCCACTTCTCCTGTATTACCTTCCCTAGAAGTGAATAAGTAAATCCAGCCCATGCTCAGGGAGAGGGTGTTACACAAAGATGTGAATACTGGGAGGCAGGGATAACAGAGAGTCATTATAGAGACTGCCCACCACAGGGGGAATGTGCTTACCTCTTTACTTTTTCCTTCTGCCTGATGGCTAGAAGACAGAGATGGTGGCTGGAACTCAAGCAGCCACCTTGTACTGTGAGGTGATCTTGGAAGTGGAAGGTGTAAATGGCACAGCAAAAGGATAGAAAAAGAAGCCAGGGTCCCTGTCATTGTGGAGAACCATTCCCTCCATGTGCTGTGTGTCTCTCAGTTTTTATTTAGAGAAAGAAATACTCTTATGTTGTTTAAGTCATTGTTATTTTGGATTTTCCAACTGCTGTTAGCCAAACCTAATCCTAAGTGATCCAGGTTCTCTTTGGTGTGGCCCTGGAAACTACTCCAATTAGTAAAAAGGGCTGGTTTCTTATTATTTCAATGCTTTAGATATGATCATTACAAGGACTTGCTCTTATTTTTTTTTAATTTATTTATTTATTTATCTTTTTTTTTTTTTTTTGGCTGCGTTGGGTCTTTGTTGCTGTGCATGGGCTTCCTCTAGTTGCAGCAGCTTCTCTTGTTGCGGAGCACGGGCCCTAGGGCTTCCTTAGTTGTGGCACGTGGGCTCAGTAGTTGTGGCTCACAGGCTGTAGAGCACAGGCTCAGTAGTTGTGGTGCACGGGCTTAGTTGCTCCGCAGCACGTGGGATCTTCCCGGACCAGGGCTCGAACCTGTGTCCCCTGCATTGACAGGTGGATTCTTAACCACTGCGCCACCAGGGAAGTCCCCGAGGACTTACACTTGATGTATGTTCGTTGAAATCACTTTCATTCTCTTGCCCTCCCCTTTAAGTTCAGCCCCAAACTGTTCTGTGTTCCCTCACCTTTGACTCATCCTCTCTCTCCTTTCAGCTATTTTCCCATTAAGAGGCAGACACTTGGGGCTTCCCTGGCGGTCCAGTGGTTAAGACTCTGCTTCTGCTGCAGGGGGCATGGGTTTGATCCCTGGTTAGGGAACTAAGATCCCACATGCTGCCAGGAGGGGCCACAAAAATAAAAATAAATAAAAACAAACAAACTAACAATAAAACCCACAGCATTAAAAAAAAAAAAAGGCAGATACTTGAATATATTTGTAGAACGTGGAGAAGAAATTGGCATAGAGAAGGAAATTAAAAATCCAGAAGGGAGTCAGGAATGCCTGGCAGAACAATGCCCTAGAGCAGGGGTCCGCAAACAACAGCTGCAAGTTTTTGTAAATACAATTTTATTGGAACACAGCCCCACCCATTCGTTTACCTATTGTCTATGGCTGCTTTCTTGCTACAAGGGAAGAAAGGCCCGCAAAGCCTAAAATATTTGCTATCTTGTCCTTGACAGAAAGTCTGCTGACTCCTGCCTTCCAGGAGGCAGGGGCGGGGGTTGGGAGCACAGAAGGAGTCAGAGATGCCGGTGAGGCTGGAGAGATAATAAATAGTGCAAGAGAGTGACTGTGGGCCCTAGCCCAGCAGGAAAAGCAGCGTGATTAAGGTGAGGCCGAGAGAAAGGAGAAAGATTCAGGGTGGACAGATGGGGAGGCTGAATGCTTCTGAAAGGCAGAGGGAGTGGGTGTGTGTAACATCCCCTGGAGGGGGATGTTAACGACTAAGATTGCCCAGGTGCTGAGATCCTCATGACAACTGAGGCTTTCGTCCGGACCCCCTGGTCAACCATGAGCACAGATCTCTGGCCCCTTTGCCTTCCATTGTCTGCCCCTGCCCCGGGCCCAGATGCCGAGTTTTCAAAGAGTGAACAGTGGCAGGAGACGGCATGAAGAGACCGAGGACTAATGGCGAAGAGCTGGCAGGAGGAGCTTCAGAGTTAGAGCCCCGGGCGGAGCACGTGAGGGAACCCGGAGGAGCCTCCGCTCCCGCAGCTTCCGGGACACCGCCAGCTTCTCCAGCCCCAGTGAGAGCAAGCTGCTGGAAGTGCGGGTCCAGGCTGAGGGCTTTGTTTGCCGTGAAGGGGGAGCAAAAGGCCGAGGAGAAAAGGAGGGAGGAGGTGTGATGGGTGAGGGAGCTTGAAATAGCCTAGCGTTGAGCAAAGCAAAGAAAGCAAGGCAATGGGTTGGATTTCCACAAACTTAACTCCAAGATCAGTAATATGTAACTATCATGTTTAGAGGATTAAAACAATCAGTGACTAGCTACTGAGAGTCCCTGTAAGAATTAGGAGCAGAAAACCTCAAAACAAACAAAACAAGAATTAATTTTTTCCTCTGGTAAAAGTCCAGAGGTAGTTAGTTCATGGTTGGCATTAGTGATTCCAGCCGGTAGCAGAGACCCAGGGTCCTTCTACCCGCTCTGCTCCGTCCATCTTCCTTTCCTAAGTTATCTCTGTTCCAAGATCTAGCAGCCATAGCATTTCCATTCCAGTCAGGAGAAGGAGGAAATGGGAGAAGGAAGTCCCTAGAAGGACCCTTCCCAGAAACTTCAGCTGCCTTTACGTATCCCATTGGCGAGGACTTTTACACAACTACACCTTGCCACAAGGCAGCCTTGGAAATATGAATTTCATTCTGAGTAGACACATGCACACCTAAATTTTACAGACCAAGTAGAGAATATATACAAGGAAACAATTTTCTCTGCCACATTCCATCCTTACATCTATATATACAAAAGACGACCATACATCCCAGTTTGCATGGGAGAGTCACGGTTTACACTGTTATCCCACATAATTATTAACAGAATTCCTTTTCACTCAAAAGTCAAAAAAAAAAAGGAAAAAGCTTGGTGGTTCCTCAAAAAGTTAAACATAAAATTACCATATGATCCAGCAATTCTACTTCTAGGTATATACCCCAAAGAATTGAATGCAGGGACTTAAACAGATACCTGTACACCCATATCCATAGCAGCATTATCCATAATAGCCAAAAGGTAGAAACAACCAAGTGTCCATCAACAGCTAGATGGATAAACAAAATGTGAAATATACATATAATGGAATACTATTCAGCCATTAAAAGCATGAAATACTGATACATGCTACAACATGGATGAACCTTGAAAACATTATGCTAAGTGGAAGAAGCCAGTCACAAAAGGACAAATGCTATATGATTCCATTTATATGAGTTTCCTAGAACAGGCAAATCCATAAAGACAGAGAGTGGTTACAAGGGCTGGGGAGTGGGAGAAATGGAAGTTATTGTTTAATAGGTACAGGAGTTTCTATTTGGGATGATGAAAAAGTTCTGGAAATTGATAGAGTGATGGTAGCACAACAATGTGAATATATTTAATGCCACTGAACACTTAAAAACTGTTAAAGTGATACATTTTATGTTATGTATATTTTACCACAATTTTTTTCTTAAATTTATTTATTTACTTATTCTTGGCTGCTTTGGGTCTTCGTTGCTGCTTGCGGGCTTTCTCTAATTGCGGTGAGCAGGGTCTACTCTTCATTGTGGTGCACGGGCTTCTCATTGCGGTGGCTTCTCTTGTGAAGCATGGGCTCTAGGCACATGGGCTTCAGTAGTTGTGGCTCACGGGCTCTAGAACACAGGCTCAGTAGTTGTGGCGCACAGGCTTAGTGGCTCCACGACATGTGGGATCTTCCCAGGCCAGAGCTCGAACCCGTGTCTCCTGCATTGGCACGCAGATTCTTAACCACTGCGCCACCAGGGAAGTCCCATTAAAAGTGAAAAAAACCCTTAAGGTATCTACCCAAGAGAAAAGAAAGCATATATGTCCATACAAATACTGACAGTTCAGAGCAGCTTTTTGTAATAGCCAAAAACTGGAAACAACCCAAATGTACATCAAGAGGTTAATGGAGGGCTTCCCTGGTGGTGCAGTGGTTGAGAGTCAGCCCGCTGATGCAGGGGACGTGGGTTCATGCCCCGGTACGGGAGGATCCCACATGCTGCGGAGCGGCTGGGCCCGTGAGCCATGGCCGCTGAGCCTGCGCGTCCGGAGCCTGTGCTCCACAACGGGAGAGGCCACAACAGTGAGAGGCCCGGGTAATGCAAAAAAAAAAAAAAAAAAAAAAAAAAGAGGTTAGTGGATAAACAAACTCTGGTATATGTATACAATGGAATACTATTCAGTAAGAAAAAGGAATACACTCACAATACCTGCAATAACATAGATGAATCTCAAAATAATTATGTTGAGTGAAAGAAGCCATATAAAATAACTTATGCTGTATTTATATATACATTTATATAGAATTCACATACTTTCTAGAAAGTGCACACTACTGTATGGTGACAGAAGTAGATTGGTGGTGGCCTGTTGGGGGGTACAAGGAAGGATAGGGGAGGAGGATAACCAAGGAACACACGGAAGCTTTGGCAGAACTGATGGATAAATTCATTATCTTGATTGTGGTGACAGTTTCATGGGTATATAAAGGTATATACTATGTCAAAACTTTTCAATTTGTACACTTTAAATATGTGCAGTTTTTTATATGTCAAGGATACCTAAATAATATTATTAAAATAAACATGCACACATAATTTCATCAACATGAATAAATAATATTAAAAATAATTTTAAAAGAAGTGTCCTAGTTTGGATGATAAATTAAATGGTCACCCTATATATATTCTTCTCTCCACTTATGAAACACATTCATCTGCTCCCCAGTAGAGAAACTCCCCAAATCCCACTGTGTTCAGCTCAAAGTCTATAACCTAAGTCTATAACTACCCACTGGGTCCAGATAGAGGTGCAACCTATAAGCTAAAAGACAAACTGTCTTTAGATATGTACTAGTGGAGTAGGAACAAGGTAACCACAATAAAAATGACTGTTCTGAAAATGAGAGAAATGTCCACTATCCCCCAAGGACACAGGAGAGGTTGGTGTAGGGGAGATGCCTGTTGGGGCCGCACAGTTTTCAGTGCCTGTTTCACTGCTGGTGCAGGTTTGTAGCCTGGGAATGGCTTCAGGGTTGAGTAGTCACAGATGTTTTCAGGCCAAACTGGTGGTTACTTGGGTAATACAGTAGCACCCCCTTATCCACGGTTTCAGTTTCACTTACACTTTCCCTGGTTTCTGTTAGCCAAGGTCAAATGCCACCCGAAAATATTAAATGGAAAATTCCAGAAACAAACAATTCATAAGTTTTAAATTGCACACCGTTCTGAGTAGTGTGATGAAACCCTGCCCAGTGTACCTTTGTCCCGCAGGGACATGAATCACCCGTTTGTCCAGTGCATCCGCACTGCATATACTTCCCGCCCCTTAGACATTCAGTAGCCTTCTCGGTGATCAGATCGACTACTGTGGCGTCACAGAGCTTGTGTTCAGGTAACTCTCATTTCACTTAATAATGGCCCCAAAGAGCAAGAGTAGTGATGCTGGAAAAAACAGTATGTATAGTGTTCAGTACTAGCCATGGTTTCAGGCATCCACTGTGGGTCTTGGAACTATCCCCCCACGGATAAGGGGGACACTTAGCAGCCTTCCAGACTATTTGCTTCATGTGCAAATGACCACAGTCAAAGACCTCACCTAGATAAAATTTTTAGGCCGGGAGACTTTGGTCTACAAATGAGCCTCTGTGCTGAGTTTAATGGCAGCCGCTTTCAATGCTTCTAAAACAGGGTGGAAGGCAAATTCCTTAATCCCATTTTTTGCCTTCAGGCTCCTGGCCTCTGGGGGAAAGTTAGCCTTATCTCTCACTACTGCTCCTAAGCCACTCCTCATAATTGCCTAGGTTTGAAATACCAAAGCAGAGGGCTTCTTTCAGCCCCGATTGTCTCCATGTTAGCGAACCCTTGGACAATTTGGATTGGGGGCTGCCAGCAGAGTACATTCTTTTCTATCTCTGCTGAAGACTGGAGTGCTTCTGTTTGTGTGTGCCCTGCTCTCTGAGGACTCTTGAAAGCAGAAAACAGCACCCAGTGCACACGATGACTGAATATTCCCTACCAGTTCTCCAGTATTTCTGCCCCATTTGGAACTTGCCTTTCAAGGGCGGCCGGCACTTGTGACCCATCAGTGTGTTGTGAAGTCAAGTGGGTCACAGCCAACTTTTTTTTAATGAGGTAGAATAGAATAGAAAACATCAGATGCCTGCAGCCCAGGGCAGGAATAGAAGCTGTACTCCACGAAATTCCCTGCTCAGCTGCTTCCAGCTCCCTGGGTCACCCTCCATTGCTGATGGGTGGCCTTCAGCTTCAGGCACCAAGTTAATATCTGCAGACCAGGCAGAAAGAAGTTTGTCAAAAGATGGAGAAGTAGGCAAAGGGTACGCCAACAGTCTTTCATTTTCTGTTCCTAGAAGCTGCCATGTAACACTTCTGCTTGTATCCCATCAGCAAGAGTTTAGACACATGGGCACATCTAGTGCAAGGAGGGTGAGAGATGTTATTCTCATTCTGGGTGACCGTGTGCCCACTTAGTGATATTCCAATAGGAAAAAAGGAGAGAGGATGTTTGCTATAAGGCAACTAATAGGATTCGTGTGTAGATTCAAGGCATCATGAGGGATAACCAATTCTTTCTTTATTTTTTAACCAGTGATTTCTTTCAAAACTCTCAAAGCTATTCTCACATGGCTAGAAGAAGACACCTTGTTCTCAGTCTGCATTTGACCCATTTTCACCTCTTTGACCACTGGATATAGTGCTTAAACTTAGAAATAGAGTCAAGATTGCTAGGTTCAAATCCAGGCTACCCCACTTATGAGCTGTGCGACTTTCGTTGGCAAGTTATTTTAACTTAGTCTTAGTTTCCTTGGCTGTAAAATGATGGATACCAATAGCATTATAGCAGAGTATTTTTACGAGGATGAAATATGAATTTGCATGTAAGGAAGCAGAGTGCCAGGCAGATGAGAAGCTCTTAATAAATGATAATTCTAATTTCTTTTTTTTGTGGCTGTTTTGGGTCTTCGTTGCTGCGCGCAGGTTTTCTCTAGTGCGGCCAGCAGAGACTACTCTTCGTTGTGGTGCGCGGGCTTCTCATTGCAGTGGCTTGTCTTGTTGCGGAGCTTGGGCTCTAGGCACGTGGGCTTCAGTAGTTGTGGCTCGCGGGCTCTAGAGTGCAGGCTCAGTAGTTGTGGCGCACGGGCTTAGTTGCTCCGCGGCATGGGGGATCTTCCCGGACCAGGGATCGAACCCGTGTCCCCCGCATTGGCAAGCAGATTCTTAACCACTGCTCCACCAGGGAAGTCCCAATAAATGATAATTCTAATTTATTATTCAATAGCTCCTTGCTGCCTGAAGGCTTAACTACTCAGCACATGAGAGTCTTCTAGAAAGTGTCTGCGGTGCCCCTAGTGGGTCCCATTCCTCATTGTATGGTCTCTCATTTATTTATCTTTTAATAACATTGTTTCCAATTAAAAAGTAATGCAACCCAACAACCTCACCTCTAGGAATCTATCTTAAAGAGAGACTCACATGACTGCACAGAGATGTACCTGATGTGCCACCATTGTTGTAATAGCAACAAACTGGGAAGCAACCTCCAATAAGAGAATATTTTAAAGTTATGGTTGCAGCAAACATGGATGGACCTAGAGACTATCATACTAAACAAAGTCAGAAAGAGAAAAACAAATACCATATGATATCACCTACATGTGGAATCTAAAATATGACACGAAGGAGCATATCTATGAAATGGAAACAGTCTTACAGACATAGAGAACAGACTTGCGGTTGCCAAGGAGGTGGGCAGAGTGAAGGACTGGGAGTTTGGGATTAGCAGATGCAAACTATTATATATAGGATGGACAAATATTTAGGTCCTACTGTATAGCACCAGGAACTATATTCAATATCCTGTGATAAACCATAATGGAAAAGAATATATATATGTATAACTGAGTCACTTTGCTGTACAGTAGAAATTAAACACAACATTGTAAATCAACTATACTTCAATAAAAATTTTTTAAAATTATGGAACAGCCAGAACTCTGGAATCCCATGAAGTCATTTAAAAGTCCTAGACTGGGGACTTCCCTGACGGTCCAGTGGTTAAGACTCCGCACTTCCACTGCGGGGGACAGGGGTTCAATCCCTGGTAGGGGAACTAAGATCCTGCAAGCCAAAAAAAAAAAAAAAAAGTCCCAGACTGACTTCCTCTGACACCACTCTTCCTCTATCCTGTCTCCAGCCTTCCTGAGGGGTTTAAAACATTCCAGCCTTCCTGAGGGGTCTCCAGCCTTCCTGAGGGGTCTCAAACTTTCCACTCTTGTTCTTATTGTAAGACTTCTATGTAAGCCTGTTCTTCAGCTTGTCAGGTTCTGTCCTTGAGAGATTTCATTTGGATATGGCTTTCCCTAAACCACCTCTTTCAATCTGAAGGAGTCCCTCAGCCTATCTCTAGCACATCACCCTGTTTTATTTCTCAATGTAGCACTTTCCCTTAATTAATTAATTTACTGTTTGCCTCTCCCAACTGGAACATATATGCCAGGAAAGTAGTGCCCTAGTCTCGTTTACTATTCCGACGAAAACTGAGCCTGCTGCATAGTGGGAATTCAATAAATATTTGTTGAATAAATAATATTATTTATTATTTTGAATAAATAAAAAGCACTTATTAAGTGCTTTCTATTTTCTGGGCATTGTCCTCCATCCCTTAAGTATATTAATATATATAGAATCCTTACAACAATTCTATGAGGTATTTACTATTATTATCATATCATTTTACAGATGAGGCATTTGCCTAAGGCCAAGCAGCTAATAAGTTGCAGAGCTGAATTTCAACCCAGGGAGTGGGTCCCGATCTTATGACCTTAACCCCTACACAGCATTGCCTCTTAAATGTCAAGAACCAAAATGTACATAATGTAGCTAAAGCAGGGCTCAGGGCAAAATTTATAACTGTAAATGCCTATATTTAAAAAGAGGAAAGATCTCAAATCAATTACTTAAACTTCTGCCTTAAGGAACTAGAAAAAAAAGAGCAAATAAAACTCAAAGCAAGGAGAAGGAAGGAAATAATAAAGGCTAGAGCAGAAACAAATGAACTAAAGAACAGAAAAACAATAGCAAACATCAACAGAACCCAAAGTTGGTTCCTTGAAAAGATCAACAAAAGTGATAAACTTTTAGTTAGACTGACCAAGAAAAAAGGAGAGAAGGTTAAAATGACTAAAATCAGAAATAAAAGAGAGGACATTAATACTAAACTTACAGAAATAGGAAAGATTATAAGAGGATACCATACGGGGAGCTGCTGATCAGAGGGTACAAGCCTTCAGTTATAAGATGAATAAGCCCTGGGGATCTAATGTACAGAATGGTAACTGCCTAATGATACTGTTCTGTGTACTTGAAGTTTGCTAAGAGAATAGATCTTAAGCACCCTCACCACACACACATAAAAAAAGGTAACTGAGGTAATGGATGTGTAAATTAACCTGATTGTGGTAATCATTTCACAAAGTATACATAGGTCAAATCATCATGTTGTATACTTTTTTTTTTTTTCCCATTTTTTTGCCACACCACAAGGCATGTGGGAGGTTAGTTCCCCAGCCAGGGATCGAACCCGTGCCCCCTGCATTGGAAAAACACGGAGTCTTAACCACTGGACCGCCAGCAAAGTCCCATGTTGTATATTTTTAATGTATACAATTTGATTTGTCAATTATGCCTCCACAAAGCCAAAGAAATAAGGAAAAAAAAAGAATACTATGAACAACTGTACTCCAACAAACTAGATAAATTAGATAAAATGGGCAAATTCTAGAAAAGCGCAAATATCAAAACTGACTCAAGAAGAAATTGAAAACAAGAATTACAAGACATCAAATTAATAATTAAAAACTTCCCACAAAAAAAGTCTGGTCCCAGATAGCTTCACTGGTGAATTCTATGAAACATTCAAAGAAGAATTAATACTAATTATGGTAGGTTGAATAATGTCTTCCCCAAAATACCCATGTCTGTCACAATTTGAAGAATCTATGAATGTTAATTTATATGACAAAGGGATTTTACACATGAGATTAAGTTAAGAATCTTGAGATGCGGAGATCATCCCGGATTATCTGAGTGGACCTGATGTAGTAACAAAGGTCCTAAGAGGGATGATGGAAAAGTCAGGGTTAGAATGCCATGTGAAGAAGGAAGCAGAGTCTAAACAAGAAGCTACTACCCAGCTGGCTGTGAGGATGGAGGAAATAGCCATGAGAAGCTTCTAGAAGCTGGAAGAGGCAAGGAGCAGATAGATTCTCTCCTGGAGCCTCCAGAAGGAACCAGTCCTGTTACATCTTGATTTCTCACTTTAGAGTCATTTCTGGATGTTGAATCTGCAGAACTGTAAGAGAATAAGTTTGTTATTTTAAGCCACTAAGTTTGTGGTAATTTGTTACAGCAGCAAAAGGAAACTAGTACACCAAAGAGGAGGGAAAACTTCCCAATCATTGCATGAGGCCAGTATTACTCTGATACCAAAACCAGACAAAGACATCACAAGGAAAGAAAACAACAGACCAACATCCCTTACAAATTTAGACACAAAAATCCTGAACAAAATACTAGCAAAATGAATCCAACAATATATAAAAAGGAAAAAATGAATATGTGTGTATCACTGAGTCACTCTGCTGTACAGCAGAAATTGGTACAACATTGTAAATCAACTATACTTCAATAAAAAAATAAAAATTAAAAACATATAAAAAGAATTATACCATGGTATATAATTATACCATTACATCATGAACAAGTGGGATTTATCCCAGGAATACAAGGTTGGTTTAATATCTTATGCAGAAAAAAATTAACATGTGGAGCTTGAGACTGCTATCCTTAGAAATGCCTGCTTGCAAGGTTGGCCCTTGGCTGGCATCTGGGAATGTGAATTTAAGGACTGGTAAGAGTAGCTCACTATGCCTACACTATTTATACAAATCATGTGGTTTTTGCTAAATACCTGCTTTCCTTCTGGGAGTCTGGAATTTTGATACATGCTAGACAAAGGATGCCTATATGACCAGCCTTTATTAAAAACACTGGACACTGAATTTCAAATGAGCTTCCGTGGTAGACAAGATTTCACATGTTGTCAGGACTTGTTGGAGGGATTAGGCGTGTCCTATGTTGACTCCGCTGGGAGAGCACTCTGGAAGCTTGTGTTCGTTTCCTCTGGACTTTGCCCCTTGTGCTGTTTCTCTTTGCTGATTTTGCTCTGTGTCCTTTCACTATATAATAAAACTTATCTGTGAGTATGACTACATACTGAATCCTATGAGTCCTTCTTATGAATCATTGATACTGAAGATGGTCTTGGGGGTTTGAAAATCAATTAACGTAATACATCACATCCACAGAATAAAGGACAAAGACCATCTGATCATCTCAAAAGATGCAGAAAAAAGCATCTGACAAAATCCAACACAGTTTCATAATAAAAATACTTAGCAAACTAAGAATAGAAGGGAGTTTCTGCAGCCTAATAAAGGGAATATGTGAAAAACCCATAATTAAAATCAAACTTAATGGTGAAAGACTGAATGACATCCCCCTAAGATCAAGAGCAAGACAAGGATGTCCACTGTCATCACTTCTATTAAACGTTGTTTTGGAGGTTCTAGCTAGGGTAATCAGACAAGAAAAAGAAAGAAAAGTCATCCAGGTACTCGCTTCAGCAGCACATATACTAAAATTGGAGCGATACAGAGAAGATTGGTATGACCCCTGCGCAAGGATGACACACAAATTCGTGAAACGTTCCATATATATATATTTTTTGGCCATGCCCTTGGCAGTGAAAGCGTGGAATCCTAACCACTGGATCGCCAGGGAATTCCCAAAGCATTCCATATTTTTAATTATTAGAGAAATGCAAATCAAAACTACAATGAGGTACCACCTCACACTGGTCAGAATGGCCATCATTAAAAAAATCTACAAATAACAAATGCTGGAGAGGGTGTGGAAAAAAGGGAACCCTCCTACATTGTTAGTGGGAACGTAAATTGATGCAGCCACTCTGGAAAACAGTATGGAGGTTCCTCAAAAAACTAAAAATAGAGTTGCCATATGATCCAGCAATCCCACTCCTGGGCATGTATCCGGAGAAAACTCTACTTCAAAAAGATACGTGCAGGGCTTCCCTGGTGGCGCAGTGGTTGAGAGTCCACCTGCCGATGCAAGGGACACGGGTTCATGCCCCGGTCTGGGAAGATCACACATGCCGCGGAGCGGCTGGGCCCGTGAACCATGGCCACTGAGCCTGCGCGTCCGGAGCCTGTGCTCTGCACCGGGAGAGGCCACAACAGTGAGAGGCCCGCGTACCGCAAAAAAAAAAAGAAAAAAAAGATACGTGCACCCCTATGTTCATAGCAGCACTATTCACAATAGCCAAGACATGGAAACAACCTAAATGTCCATTGACAGATGAATGGATAAAGAAAATATGGTACATATATACAATGGAATACTACTCAACCATAAAAAAATGAAATAATGCCATTTATAGCAACACAGATGGGCCTAGAGATTATGATATTAGGCAAAGTAAGTCAAAAAGAGAAAGACAAATACCATATAATATCATATACGTGGAATCTAAAATATGACACAAATGAACTTATCTACGTAACAGAAACAGATTCACAGACATTGAGAACAGACTTGTGGTTGCCAAAGTGGGGGGTGGGGGAGGGATAGACTGGGAATTTGGGATTAGCAGATGCAAACTATTATATATAGAATAGATAAACAACAAGGTACTACTGTATAGCACAGGGAACTATATTCAATATCTTGTGATAAACCATAATGGAAAAGAATATGAAAAAGAATATATATATGTATAACTGAATCACTTTGCTGTACAGCAGAAATTAACACATTGTAAATCAACTATAGGTCATAAAATAAATAAATAAAAAGTCATCCAGATTAGAATGGAATAAGTAAAACAATCTCTATTTAAAAATGACATGATCTTGTGTACAGAAAATTCTAAAGAACTCACTAAAAAACTATTAGAAGTAATAAATGAGTTCAACAAGGTTGCAAGATACAAGATGAATATATGAAAATCAATTGTATTTCTATACGCTAGCAATAAACATTCCAAAAATGAAATTAAGAAAACAATTCAAGTTAAAATAGCAACAAAAAGAATAAAATACTTAGCTGTAGCTTTAAAAAAAGATGTGTAAGACTTGTACAATGGAAATAGCAAAACATAGTTGAATGAATTAGATCAGATGTAAATAAATGTAAAGACATATTCACAGATCAGAAGACTTAACATTTTAAGATTGACTGATTAATTTGCAGATTCAATACAATCTCCACCAAGATCCCAGCTGGCTTTTTAAAGCGAAATTGGTAAGCTGATCTTAATATTTAAATGAAAATGCCAGGGACCCAGAACAGATAAAACAATATTGAAAAAGAAGAAAACAGTTAGAGGACTCAAACTTTCTGATTTTAAAACTTGAGAGGGTACTGGCATAAGCAAAGGCATATAGATCATTGGGCAAGAATTGACAGTTCAGAAATAAACTGTACATTTATGGTTAATTGATTTTCAACAAGGGTGTCAAGGCAATTCATGAGGGAAAGAATAATCTTTTTAAGAAATTCTGCTGCAATAACTGAAATGCACAAGCAAAATAATGAAGCTGGACCTCTACCTCACACCATACACAAAAATTAACTCAAAATGGATCATAAACCTAAATGTAAGAGCTAAAAACTATAAAATCCCTCAGAAGAAAACATAGGACTAAATCTCCATGACCTTGGGTTAGGAAACAATTTCTTAGGTATAACACGTAAAGCACAACACCCAAAAGAAAATAAATAAATTGGACCTCATCAAAAATTAAAAACCCTTGGGAGTTCCTTGGCGGTCCAGTGGTTAAGACTCTGCGCTTTCACTGCAGGGGGCACGGGTTTGATCCCTGGTTGGGGAACTAAGATCCTGCATGCTGCGTGGTGTGGCCAAAAATAAATAAATAAATTAATTAAATTAAATTAAAAGCCTTAAAATAACTATAAGTAGAGTATAACCTTTAAAATTTTGAATCACTATGTTTATATTTGAAACTTATACAATATTTTACATCAACTATACATCAAAAAAAAAGTAAAGAGGCTTCCCTGGTGGCGCAGTGGTTGAGAGTCCGCTTGCCGATGCAAGGGACACGGGTTCGTGCCCCGGTCCGGGAAGATCCCACATGCCGCGGAGCGACTGGGCCCGTGAGCCATGGCTGCTGAGCCTGCGCGTCCGGAGCCTGTGCTCCGCAATGGGGGAGGCCACAACAGTGAGAGGCCCGCGCATCGCAAAAAAAAAAAAAAAAAAAAAAAAAAATGTAAAAACTTTTGTGTCTCAAAGGACACTACAAAGAAAGTGAAAAGGTATTCCACAGAATGGAAGAAAATATTTGCAAATCATGTATCCAGAATATGTAAATAACATTTACAACCCAATAATAAATGAACAGATAACTCAACTTTAAAGTGAGCAAAGGATTTGGACAGATATTTGTTTAAAGAAGATGTACAAATCAACAATAAACACATGAAAACATTTTCAACATCATTAGTCATCAGGGAAATGCAAATCAAAACCACAATAAGATACTACTTCATGCCCACTAGGTTGGCTATAATCAAAGATAGACAATAACAAGTGTTGGTGAGGATGTGGAGAAGTTGGAATCCTCATACATTGACTGTAGGAGTCAAGTCAAAATAGTGCAGCTCTGTGGAAAACAGTTTAGCAGTTCCTCAAAAAGTTAAACATAGAGTTGCCATATGACCCAGCAATTCCACTCCTAGGTATATATCCAAGAGAAATGAAAATATCAATCAACAGAAAAACTTACACATGAATATTCACAGAAGGTTTATTCATAATAACTAAAAGTGGAAACAACATGAATGTCCACCAGTGCATGAATGGATAAAGAAAATGTGGTATACCCATACAGTGGAATATTATTTGGCTATTAAAAGGAATGAGGTACTGATACATACTACAACATGGATGAAACTTTTTTTTTTTAATTTATTTTTGGCTGTGCTGGGTCTTTGTTGCTGTGTGCAGGCTTTCTCTAGTTGCGGTGAGCGGGGGCTACTCTCCGTTGTGGTGCATGGGTCTGTCATTGCGGTGGCCTCTCTTGTTGCAGAGCAAGGGGCTCTAGGCGTGTGGGCTTCAGTAGTTGCAGCACGTGGGCTCAGTAGTTGTGGCTCGTGGGCTTAGATACTCCGTGGCATGTGGGATCTTCCCGGACCAGGGCTTGAACCCCCTGCTTGGCAGGCGGATTCTCAACCACTGTGCTACGAGGGAAGCCCTGGATGAAACTTGAAAGCATAAAACATCACCACTGTAGAGAATGGACTCAAGGACACGGGAAGGGCGAAGGGTAAGCTGGGATGAAGTGAGACAGTGGCATTACATATATACACCACCAAATGTGAAATAGATAGCTAGTGGGAAGCAGTCGCATAGCACAGGGAGATCACCTCGGTGCTTTGTGACCACCTAGAGGGGTGGGATAGGGAGGGTGGGAGGGAGACGCAAGAGGGACGAGATATGGGGATATAAGTATACGTATAGCTGATTCACTTTGTTATACAGTAGAAACTAACACAAAGGTAAAGCAATTATACCCCAGTATAGGTGTTAAAAAGAAAACCACACCACTACAGTCACAAAAGGTAATGTATTGTATGATCCTGTCTTGTTTTTTGTTTTTTTTTGGCCATGCCAAACGGCTTGTGGGATCTTAGTTCCCCGACCAGGGATTTAACCCAGGCCCTCAGCAGTGAAAGTGTGGAGTCCTAACCACTGGACCGCCAGGGAATTCCCTGTATGATCCCATTTTTATGAAATGTGCAGAAATAAGCAAATTCATAGAGACAGAAATCAGATTAGTGGTTTCCAGGGTCTGTGGAAGTTGGGGGGAAGTGGGAAGTGACTGCTAACGGGTACCGGGTTTCTTTTGGGGGTGGTAAAAATGTTCTAAAATTGACTGTAGTGGTGATGGTTGCACAAGTCCATGGATATACTGAAAGCCATAGAATTGTACACTCTTAAGTGGATGAATTGTACGGTATGTGAATTACATCTCAATATCGCTGTTAAAAAATGTCAAGGAGGCGGGCTTCCACGGTGGCACAGTGGTTAAAAATCCGTCCGCCAATGCAGGACATGCGTTCGAGCCCCGGTCCGGGAAGATCCCACATGCTACGGAGCAACTAAGCCTGTGCGCCACAACTACTGAGCCCTCGTGCTGCAACTACTGAAGCCCATGCGCCTAGAGCCTGTGCTCCTCAACAAGAGAAGCCACCGCAATAAGCCCTCGCAGCACAACGAAGAGTAGCCCCCGCTCGCCGCAACCAGAGAAAGCCCGCGCGCAGCAACGAAGACCCAATGCAACCATAAATAAATAAATTAAAAAAAAACAAAATAAAACAAAAAAAAAGGCAAGGAGGCAATCGGGTGTGCCCCAGAGAAGAGAGGCTGGAGCAGGAGAAATAAGTTGGAAGTTATTGGGCCACAGACAGGGATGGGAGAACTCTTACTGGAAAGATGAGTAGAGGGGTAAGAGGATTCAGGATCAAGTCCTGGGACCTTTCATCACTGGAATGAGGAAAGGAGGGGGGTTCAGGAAAGGAGGCCAAATAGCAGACAGTGGGGTAGGAGACAGGCATGTGATGTGGACAAGCTGAGGAGGACTAGTTGAGGCCAAGAGAGGAGAGTGTTTTGAGAAGGGGGAGGGGCCAAGTGGGTCACAGGCAGCGGAGTGGGCAGGAAGGTGCAAGCAGGAAGCAGGGCCCATCCCCAGCTGTCTGCCCCCTTTGGCAAAAAGTCCACAGTGTGCCCCACTGAAGCCTCCCTGAAGCAGCAGGGGGTGTAGTTTGGTGAAGGGGAAGGAAAAGGAGCAGAGTTTGGTGCTCAGCATGCCAAGGACAATCTCAGCCCTGCTGCTTCACTGCCTAAGTGGCCTTAGGAAAGACATGGGGCCTGCTTCCTCACTCCTGAATGGCCTTTTAGGGTTGATGAGGAGATTGAATACTGTACCCTGTGCAAACTGCCTGACACATAGTGGGCACTTTAGTTGTTAAAAGCTCTGGCTCCAAAGACAGGCAGCTAGCTGTGTGATCTAGGCCAGTTTCCTTAACCTTTCTGAACCTCAGTTTTCAGGAGATTCCGGGGTATATTAGTCAAATCCACCTCACTGGACTGTCGCAAGAGTTAGATGACAAAATGCAAGTAAAGCATTTGGCAGGGGGCTGGGACACAGTAAGGGCTCCGTGAAGAGCTGCATGTTCCTTTCTGCTCTCAGCCCTTGCCTTGATGCACGCCTGGGCTGGGTGACAATCGGGGACCACGGGGAGCAGCTCCCACTAACCATCTTCCTGCAGGGCTGGGCCCCGGCCCCTAAACAGCCGCTCAGCTCAGCCAGCCCGGCATCAACGCGCCACCAAGAAGACTGAGACAGAGCAGAGCGCTGGGCCTTAGCTGGAGCGGGGTCAGTGTGTGCATGTGGCCGGGTGGGGGGCCTATAGCCTCTTCCTGGCTGGTATTGGCTCGCAGATCGGCAACATGATCACCGCCTTGACCTCGGGAGGGAACAGCTGCTCTGAGGCCATTCCATGACTCGAGTACCTCACATAAGGCCCCCTTAACCTTGGGCAGCTGCCGCGTCCACGCCAACAGCTGGGCCCCGCGGGCCGTAAATCACTGACGACACAAGCCGACCAGCGCGGCTGGCGGCTGCTGCCGGGGGTGGGAGCGGGGCGGGGGCGCAGGCAGGGCCTCAGAAACACTCCCCCCGCCCCCCACACCCCACCCATTCCATTCAAGCCAAGGGTGGCGGCTTTGTAGCCTTGCTGGGCAAACTTTCGTCAAATCCGCAGAGGTCTTTCGACACAACAGACGCTGCACAGCAGAAGCAATGTGGAGTCCAGGGGGAGGCTACGTGTATAAGCCGAGCCGGGAACTGGAAAGTCTGACATGAAAGTCACTCGATCACACGCCGTGGGGCTGGCGGGGACCGGCGAGCCCGCGTCTCCAGCCGGAGGCCCCTCGCGCGCGTCTTGCCTCGGTCCTGGCGGCGAACACCGGGGCGCAGGGGAAGCCAGCTAATCCCGCGGATTCCACGAATGCGCAGAACACACGCTCCGCGCTGCCCGCCGGCGGCCACCGGGCAGAGGCAGGGGGACCACCCCCCGGGGGACTAGGACACCCGCCCCGGGGTATGTTAGTGCAGGGCACCAGAAGACAGCCTGGATTTTTCCATTATCTGATGAGGGTGCATTCCAGACCGTTCATTCACGTGTTTGCTTTGCTCCCGTGTGATTTGTCTAGAAATGTCTGTAATGGCATTTTCCCTTTGACATCGTAATAGGCAGCGCAAAGGAGAAGCGTATTAACCATTCTCTGCCGTTAGATTCCTCATGGCAAAGAACCGGCAGGTGGTGGAAACAAACGTGGGTGTCCACTACCTTCTGGCAATCGTCACCACTTGTTTACATCTTGAAAAGAATGGAAGGAAAAGTGCAAACGTGGAAACAGTTGTTTTAGGTGCTGGAGTGATTTGCTTTTAATTGTCCCTGGCAAAAGTAATCTGTGGGGTGGGGAGGATGGTAGCCCTGGGTCCCGGTAGTGACTGGGAGGGCTTTCTGGGGGTGTGGGTGATGTTCTGCCATCCATCTAGGTGTGGGTTGTTACCTGGGTATGTTCACTTTATTCACCAAGCTGGACACTTACAATCTGTGTGCTTTCCTGTGTGCTATATACTTCAATAAAATGTTTGCTTTAACAGATGTTTGTGAATGATATCTTCTTATTTGTAAAACATATTTTCAAAGGTACTCATAATAGGGTGAAAGGGACTTTAGTGATTACCTAAACCAATTCCACTGCTGTACTGATGAGAAAGGAAGGCTCAGAATGAAACTAGTCACTGAGACCCACTGAGTCAGAGGCTGAACCAGAAATGGGACCTCAAAGCCCTCTCGCTTCTGTTCCACTGAACCAGGTGACCTCTGCAAGCCTGGATTAAGAAAACTTTTAGAGGATCATGGTTTTTTTAAAAAAGAGTAGTGGTAACATTTTCAAATTTTAAAAATCAATACGCTGTTAGTTTAGTTTTTGAATTGGTTATATGTACGAAAGCTACAGAATTCAAAAGTCACAAAAAAGATTTATGATGCAAAGTGTCATTCTCACTCTTAGGGACTCTGTCCCACTCTGGCCCAGGTGCCACTGCAGAGACTTCTGTGCATCTTTCTGGAGACAGTCTGTGCCTGATTAACATGCTCCTTTCTTATTCACAGAAAGGGAACACACTGGACACACCATTCTACACCTCGTTCCCATCACTTCATTAACACACCCTGAACCCTGTTCATTTCAATACCCTTAGCCCCTGCCCACCCTACCCCACTTTTAAAGGCTATAGAGTGATCCTTTGTATGGACTATTTAAGCAAATCCCCTATTAGTGGACATTTAGACTGTTTCTAGCATTTGATATTAGATCGATGCTGCAGTATATAGACTTTTTCATGTTGTTAGGCAAAAGTGTAAGTAGATTGTGGAATAAATTCCTAGAAGTTGTATTAGTGGATCAAGGGTGCATCCACTTAAAATTTTAGTAAATATAGCCAAATTGCTAGCCATAAATTGTGCCATCTTACAGTCTCATAAACAAGGTATGAGAGCAGCTGTTTCCCTCTACTCTTGCGACACAGTGTTTTCAAATTCTTTGGACTGTGCCGATCTGATAGTTTCAAAAGCGTATGTCAGGCTAATTATGACGTATGTTTCTCTTATTATGAGGCAGACTGAACATTTTTTCATTCGCTTGGATCATTCGTTTTTTCACTATGAGAACCATCTATCCATATCCTCTGTCCATTTTTCTATTCCATTTTAAATTGGGTTGTTGGTTTTGTATTGTCAAATTTTTATTTGGAAATATAATTTACAGAGTGAAAAAAATTACGCCCCTTCAGCACAAAAATCACAGTTATTCTTGGTGTGGTCCTTTCATCGTCTCTTCCAGGGGCGTATACATAGTTTTACATTATTACAACTAATTAATAATATGTAGTGAGTAGTTCCTGAGTGCTAGGCGTTGTGCTAACCAATCATAGGGGCACATGAAATTTCTTGTTCTGCTTTTTCACATAATGTAGCAGGAGTGGTTTTTCATGTTGTGACACTGTCTTTATGATTCTCATGGCTACTTAGCATGCTGTCAAAATAGTGGATATCCTATCATGCTGTTCTCTAATTGTTAACTTTCAGTTGTTGCATCTATTGCCTTATCATTTCTGATTAGTAAACCCTTCAAATCTATTTTAAAAATTAAATTCTTACATTGATGCTGTAAATTGCATCTTACCTTAACATCGAATAAATATCTTTTTTTTTTTAAATGGAAAGATGTGAGAATCGGAAGGGAGCACACACTTTCAAGAACTTTATAAACAGCTAATGGCTATGTACGTGTTTTTTCTCTTTTTATAAATTTATTTTATTATTTATTTTTGGCTTCATTGGATCTTCGTTGCTGCGCGTGGCGTTCTCCAGTTGCGGCGAGCGGGGCTACTCTTCGTTGCGGTGCGCGGGCTTCTCTTGTTGCGGTGGCTTATCTTGTTGTGGAGCACGGGCTCTAGGCGTGCGGGCTTCAGTAGTTGTGGCTCGCGGGCTCTAGAGCGCAGGCTCAGTAGTTGTGGTGCACGGGCTTAGTTGCTCCGTGGCATGTGGGATCTTCCTGGACCAGGGCTCGAACCCAGGTCCCCTGCATTGGCAGGTGGATTCTCAACCACTGCGCCACCAGGGAAGTCCCAAATAAATATCTTTTAAATACTTATAAATATTCAATCATTGTAATTAAAATGTTTGTCTCATGAAGTAGAGGGAAATGAAATAGCAAAAGTAGCTACTGGCAGGGGGAGAGATAAATTAGGAGTTTGGGATTAACATGTATGCACTACTATATATAAAATAGATAACCAACAGGGACCCACTATAGAGCACAGGGAACTATACTCAATATTTTGTAATAACCTATGAGGGAAAAGAACCTGAAAAAAAAATGTATGTATGACTGAATCACTTTGCTGTACACCTGAAACTAACACAACATTGTAAACCAACTATACTTCAATAAAAAAATTAATTTGAAAAAAAATTAACTCGTGGTTATAAAGGGCACACACAAACACACTACATATGCGTACGTTGTTCATATATTACCTACCACAGCTGCTTTTCCATTTGGTGGAAAAGTCTCCCATAATTTAAAATTAAGGATGAAAAATTATGTCACTCTACTTGATGCAAAAAGGTTTCATTTAAAACAAACTTTATTTGTAAGCACTTTAAAAACTAAATGAATATACACACTTTTTAGTGTGACTTTCTCCTCAATATCAATATAAAAAGTGAGTGCAGTTTTCCTTCACATAGCATAAAACTGTAAGAAAAAGAATTACTTTTTCCCTATGCTGCCTTTAAAAGTATGGTTGTGAAATTGAAGTGGCTGCCATTATACATGCTTATGTATGTAAAAGCTTGTTTTACAAAAAGGCTTATTTTTCTAAGTAAAAATGCTTTTTTATAATGCCAAGTTAAAAAAGAAAAATTAAAAATTATGCGAACAGGCTTCCCTGGTGGCGCAGTGGTTGAGAGTCCACCTGCCAATGCAGGGGACACGGGTTCGAGCCCTGGTCCGGGAAGATCCCACATGCCACGGAGCAACTGGGCCCGTGAGCCACAATTACTGAGCCTGCGCGTCTGGAGCCTGTGCTCCGCAACAAGAGAGGCCGCGACAGTGAGAGGCCCGCGCACCGCGATGAAGAGAGGCCCCCACTTTCCGCAACTAGAGGAAGCCCGCGCACAGAAACGAAGACCCAACACAGCCATAAATAAAAATAAATAAATTAATTTTAAAAAATTACACGAACAATATGAGTAAAATCATATTTAAAAAATAAATATACCTAATAAAGGGGAAAAAAGACTATAAGGAAATACACAAAAAAGTGTACAGTTGAGTTACAAAATTTTCTTCTGTAAGGTAATATTAGTTTTACAATGAAAACCAAGAAATTAAAAAAAAATTAATTTTAAGGAGAGAAATGAAATCATAACAGCTCTTGAACAATAATCTGATTTATGGGCCAGAATATTTGGGGAAGAATTTCTGCGGTCCAGTGTACAGTGGCTCGTCCCAAACTACATGGCAGGGCCTTAATTGATTGTTTTCACCCATGCACAGCCAACTCAGAATTCAGACGAGGCAGGATCTCTTTGCCTTGGAATAAAACAGAGCAGAACTGATGTCAGATGTGGGCAGGGACAGATCTGAAAGGGGCTTCCCACCCAGCGGTTAAGGTTCATCTGCTCTATGGGCGGACATCAAAATGATATGGGGACAAGGTAACCCAGCACCATGAAAAACTCATTGTATTAAGTGGTTGTGATTATAGATGAGTCCCCACTTCCATGTTATAGAGCATTTTCTAGTTAAAAAGTGGGTGGTGGGCTTCCCTGGTGGCACAGTGGTTGAGAGTCCGCCTGCCGATGCAGGGGACACGGGTTCGTGCCCCAGATTGCTCTGGTCATTCTGACACAGCAAGTCCACGAGGGCATCTGACCTGATTTTAGTGTAGGAAGGTCTGAACTCTTGCCTACACACCTGGATGGGTTCAGCCAAGACAGACAAAATCCTGTCGGTCCCCAGTATCCCAGAGTGAGGTGACCTGACCCTCTGAGCAGGGGCCCAGGCTGTCACGTGGGGTTATTTCTTTGCTGCACTGGTGAATGGGTGCTCAGCACACCCTGCTCCTCGTATCAAGAGAAATCACCCAGCTCCTTCCCAGAGATTCTCTCCCTGAACACCCAGGGCTCTGCCTGATGGTTTCAACGTGCAAACAGGTGGTAGGTTGCAGTTTTCTCTGTGTTGTGGCTCCGAGGTTTTAATCGCTAACAAATGTGGTTGCCAAGGCAACCACACAGCTGTTTAGTCTCCTGATACTCGTCCACCTAGGTTGGCTTAAGTGGCAGGAGTTTGGGGCTGTATTTGGTGTTCTGTAAACTCTATCATTAAATCTTCTTTACCTCAAAAAAGCACATAGAAATGGCCACCCAGTGCCTGTCTGGGTTCACACTGCTAGGTAGAATTCTCTCTCTCTTGTCTTCCTCCTTGCCTATCAGATGCAGAGATCACCACAGGAAAGGGCCTGCGTAAGAAGGAGGGAGGCATGGTGTGTCCAACGAGAGGCTCAGCCATGAGCCGAGTGGTGGTCCTTCATTCTTGCGTTGCTCTCCACAGCTTGCTGTACAAGCCCCTCCCCTGTTGATGCCACCTGCCCAAGGTCACACAGCCAGCGTGGCACAGCTAGACACAAATTTCAGTGTTCTTATGTCCGATCTG
Organism: Delphinapterus leucas; assembly: GCF_059928025.1. NCBI lineage: Eukaryota > Metazoa > Chordata > Mammalia > Artiodactyla > Monodontidae > Delphinapterus > Delphinapterus leucas. The sequence continues at coordinate 94,877,284 of NC_143139.1, read as the reverse complement.
TTGCTCCTCTTCCTGCACCAAGAGGGGGAAGCTGGGGAATCACAGAGGAGGTGGGTCTCTGGGGAGAATGGGGACAGCAGGGAAGCACTGCTCAGCTATGTCACCCCAGGTGCCAGGCCACATCAGCCAGCTCAGCTTCCTTCAACCCCAGTGAGGAACAACAGCTTCCTGGAGTTCAAACTCACAGAACCCAGTACCGATCACAGTGTGCCGAAATGATCCATTATTTGCCTGCCTCCTTGTAGTGAATGCCTGCTTTTGTTTTCCTAGCACCTCTCTTTCCACTGGGAGACTGACCCTACCCCATCCCATGGTGGGATGGTCACTCCCAGGGACTTGACCACCACCTAACTGTGGGTCTGGGCCCAGTAGTCAAGGTTTGGACAATAATGGTGCCAATCTCAGTCCAGAGTGACTGGTCAAAGGGGCATGTAGCCCAGTCTTGGCCAATCAGTTCTTTCCAGTCCATCTGGCTTAGGAACACCAGGAGGAACAGGGTTCTCCTTTCCAGTTGTAATCTTTGAGGCTGGGGGCTGGGGGTTGCCAGCAGTGGCCTTTCCCACCAGATGGAGAGGGTCTGGCTGTGGCCAGAGGGAATGAGACAAACATGTGAGGAGAAATAGGGACAAGCAGAGTCAGGAAAAGGAGAGCCTTGCCCGCCCTGTGCCATCCAGTCATTTCTAGAGCAATGCCTCCCCTGGGCTTCACTGTTACCTGATCACCCAATTTCTATACCAATTCAAGGGGAAGCCCAGGTGTATATCTTCCGGCTGGGCTGCAGAGTTACCAATGATAGGAATTACCAGAGTTGCTGTATATTCTCAGGATAAGTGAAACACCCCAACATAAGAGAATCAGTAGAGTACAGTGCTAAAGAGCATGGTTCTGAAGCCAGACTACATGGCTTTGCGAATTCACTAGCAGCAGAAATTTGGCTGTATTACTTGACTTCCCCTAAGCTTCATTCTTCTTATCTGTAAAATGGGAATGATAAAGATACATGCATCATAAGTACTCAATATATGTGGGTTGTTATTATACATGATTGTTCTTGTTTGGGCAGATAATAGTACCTGACATGTATAGTGAAGTTTGACTCTGTTAACTTATTCATTTATTGTTTTTTATATTGGTAATATTTTCATTGGAATATTTTTATACGTATTTGGATTATGAAGAACTGTTGGCTAATACTATTTGTTACAATTAACTTTTTTTTTTTGCGGTACGCGGGCCTCTCACTGTTGTGGCCTCTCCCGTTGCGGAGCACAGGCTCCGGACGCGCAGGCTCAGCGGCCATGACTCACGGGCCCAGCCACTCTGCGGCATGTGGGATCTTCCCGGACCGGGGCACGAACCCGTGTCCCCTGCATCGGCAGGCGGACTCTCAACCACTGCGCCACCAGGGAAGCCCCCAATTAACATTTTTTGAAGGCTCACCGTGTGCCAGGCAGCATGCTAAGTCCTCTACATGATGATCTCACAGCAAGTATGGGAAGGAATGTTTACAAGCCCCTCCTCTCACGGCTGCCTCCACAGGAAAGGAGGACACTTCACCCAAATGCCCCCAAAGAACACTTCCAGCCTTTCTGCCCCTTCCTTGCTCCTCCTTAAGGGGAGAGGAGCTAACCCAACAGTCAGAGCTTGACAATCATTTTCTTAGTGGGTGGGGTCCCTTTAAAATGATTGGCAGGTGCCCATTCTCTTTCTTTTCTACCTGTGATGAGCTGTGTGGGACGGGTGGCTGGTCTCATGCACTTGCAGCTTTTCTACTACACCTAGTGGAATGTTGAGTCAGGCCGCACCTGGGTCCAACCGTCTTTTTTTCTGGAGGAGAGAGTAGGAAGGTGGAATATAGGCCCATGGCCAAAGGGGAATTCTCAACACAGTTAACTAAACACCCTGGATTGGAGTTATAGACTGCCTAAGTCAATAGAGTGTTTTATCTAAAGTAACCTATGAAGATTCTGGTATATGGGTTTGGCAATTACAGAAAAGAGAGACTGAGAGAAAAACTAAAGATTGAAGTAATATAGGTTCCACCACCATTCAGCTGTGAACCTCTGGCCCAGAGCCAAGAGGGAAAGAAGATCCAAAGCTGCTATGTCTCCAATCTACTCAATTCCAACACACTTGTCCCATAGCGTGTGGCCCTTTCACCATACTAACAGTGATTCTAACGCCGAAGGACGGGGATTTTTCACAAGACATTAGCCTGCAGATGCAAGCTAACTACTTCCTTTGGTGCTTATCAGTGATCTTCTTTTCTAAAACAGGAGGGGAAATTGGTTGTGCTGGACTCACTGTGGGAGTGCGTCATTGCGTCGGAGCCCCGGAGGGGAGAAGAGGTGAGAAGCATCCCGCACCCCTGAACAGTACATTACTTGTGCTCAGAGAGGGTGAAGCATCCTGCCCATGGCTGCACAGCAAAGTGGCACAGCCTGGATTTGAACCCAGGTCTGCCTGGAAGCACAGCCCATGCTCCTAGCCACTTGACTGCCTCCGTGGCCTAATTTAGTAGTTTACTCACTTAAATGTTACAGAGACAGCAACGTTCAAACCAAGGAAGCTAGAAGGAACAGGTAACCATCTAGCAGAGCCTCTTACCCAATGTGGTTCCCCTTTTTCCAGCATCTTTAGTGGGCAGTCAGCTCATCTCTGTTCAGATACCTCTAGGGATGGTGAGCTTCTCACCTCCCTCCAGGCCAGCCACCCATCTCATTGTTAGAAATGCTTCCTTTTTTTTTGCCCTGCCGCAGCTTGTGGGATCTTAGTTCCCCAACCAGGGCTCGAACCCGGGTCCCCTGCAGTGGAAGCGCAGAGTCCCAAACCAAAATGCTTCCTTCTCATAAAGGTCCAGCTCTGCCCTCTGGATCCTGCCTAACCTGTTTGCCAAATCCACAAGACTGTCTCTCCTTTACTTGAGGGCTGTGTCCCCTGGAGGTTTCGTTTGTGAACATCTACTGTTCTCTTATACGCCAAATGCAGAGATACACACAATGCTATTACTGCCCTCATGATGCTCACAGAATAGAGGGGGAGCCAGTTGTAGACATAGAAACCAACAAACCAGAGGAAGAATAAAGTTAAGGGAGACACTGCAACGGTAGGGTTACACGCAAGCTGGCGAGAGCAGAGACTCCTCCACCGATGTCCTCTCAGCCCCAAACGCAGCTCCTGGCACCCAGCTGGGGTTTAATTAATGTTGAATGAACAGAAGAGCCAGTGATGCCAGGGAAGGGTCCCCTGGGAACGTGTTCTCCAGCCTGGGGCTTGGAGGAAAGAGCTGTATTGGGCCGGGGGAGACTGAGTCTGAAAACCCCAGGCTTTGCAAAATCCGGATTTACTGTTTTTTTTTTGGCTGCGTTGGGTCTTCTCTGCTGCGCGCGGGCTTTCTCTAGATGCAGAGAGCAGGGGCTACTCTTTGTTGCGGTGCACGGGCTTCTCATTGCTGTGGCTTCTCTTGTTGTGGAGCACGGGGTCTAGGCACACGGGCTTTAGTAGATGTGACTCACGGGCTCTAGAGCGCAGGCTCAGTAGTTGTGGCCACGGGCTTAGTTGCTCCGTGGCATGTGGGACTTTCCCGGACCAGAGCTCAAACTCATGTCCCCTGCATTGGCAGGCGGATTCTTAACCACTGCGCCACCAGGGAAACCCCCCAGATTTATTTTTAACAATGAAAACTTGGGAAATCTCATATTAAAACCTGGACTTGGGGGCCCCTCTGGAAAAGTTGGAAGATCTTGCAAACCGGGGTCCACAGCTCCTCCAGGTGACTGTCTCTGTGCTGAGACGCAGTGTTCCTTCCAGGCATGAGCCGCACTCTCCTCCAGTCAGCCGCTCGCACTTACACTTTCCTGCCTGGTCCCCACAGGCAGCTGTGTAGACTCTTGTATTGGATCCACTCCCCTCAGTTTCCTCATTACTCTTATTTGGAAAGCCTTAAATTCAGTGATTCTCAACTTGAAGGATGCGGGAAAGATAGCCTCTTATATGCTGGAAAGATTCTAACACAACTCCCTCCGCCTGTCCTTCCTCTCCGCATGCACAATGAAGGAAACTGTCAGAAGCCCAGCCACACCCCTGCCACGCTGGCAGTGCTGAAGTGTGGAAATTCCACCCACGAAGTTTCCCTGATCCTGAGGGAAGATGTGTAGACTCTCATCTCACACAACAGCATCACCCCCCTCCTCTCTAATCATCACTAGAGTTTGTCACCTAGCAACACAGCATCCATGGGGTAGCAACTGCTCACCAATTCATTCATCCCTTTAGCAGACATTGACTGAGCTGCTCCCACGCCTGGGATGAGCAGGGACTCAAAAAAGATTTGTTGCACTAATGAATGAAGATATGGGGATGAATGAGCCCCAAAAGGAGGTCAGACTCTGGAGAAAAACAGATTTAAAAAAAATATTTGTAATACAGGCCATAATAGATGTGTTTATGCATATTTTTATTCCAAGGAGGAAGCCACAGTCCTGTATAGGGAAATCAGAGAAAGAAGAGGGAGTAGTGCAGTTAGGTCTTGAGAGAGGGCAGGAGTTTGTTAGGACAGGAAGACGGAACAGGAGAACCACGTTCCCGGGCAAAGGAACATCACAGGCAAAGGCTCTGAGGTGTGGAACTGCATGGCAGGTCTGAGACCACAGAAAAGTTCAATATCAATAGAGCAGAGGATGTACCAAGATTCCTAAAATCTATATCCACAAAGGTTCAAGCTAGTCCCAACGCTCAGACAACAAGATCAGAGTTCTTTTGAGACAGAAGGTAGACTCGTATCCATGCATGGCCCCCCCTGGGCACAGGGCCTGGACTGCCCTGGTCAGGAGAATGTTTGCAGAATAAAGTTGAAGATGAAACAGAACCTGGAAGGGAAGACAGGAACCATCCACATACCAGGCACAACCAAGATGCTTCCTTGGTGCTTCCCAAATACTTTTTTAATTAATTAATTAATTTATGGTTGCGTTGGGTATTCGTTGCTGCGCGGGCTTTCTCTAGTTGCGGCGAGCAGGGGAGGAGGGGCCCATGGAGCTTGGACTCCGGCGAAGCCATCATGACGGCACTGCACCCCACCCCCATTTCCTCAAAGCGCCCGTTGTTCCTATGCACCCCTAGGCTTCCTGGTGCAAGCACCCAAGACTCTCTACCTAAAGGACTTTCTCAGGGGCACAGGAACATGCTCAGTGAGAATGCGGGAAGTACGGAATTGCCAGGACATTAACACTTCCAGGGCAGCCCTTAAAGTATGGGAGGTGGAAGTTAGTGGATAAATACCATGCTTCCCTAATCCTAATGTAGGACAATCCTGAGGACTTCTCTGCACACCTCCCAGAGGGAGTCTGCGATGGAGCCCTAGTTGCCCACAGTGGTAACCACTCATTAATGCACCCCGTATATCAACCACACCCCCTGTACATCAGCTTCCTTACCGTCCCCGTCTTACTTTCCCACTACTCTTACTGGGGTTTCATGGAATCATTTTCAGAATAAGCTACCTGCTCTCCACTTCATGCTCCATGGGCCCCTCCTCCAGGTGTGTAGATTCTACAATCCCAGCCCTTGCCCTCGTCCTCCCAGGCCCAGGGGAGGTATCTGTTTCCTGCAGTTACTATCTCAGTGTTACCTGTGTTCCACCCTCACCTTTTCAGTCCTTCAATATCTGTTGAATCAATTTCCTCCATTCATTTCTCCCTGCTAAATCTGCGTTTGATGGAATCTAAAACAAGATGTTACCGGAAGTGGCTCCAGGAAGTAAGCTCTCAGAATGGGATTTTGGGATTGGATCACTTACCAGTCAGATGGCAATGAAGACCCTGTTACTGATGTTGAGTGGGATGGCGATAACCCGAAACATGCTGGGCCAGCACAATGACTAAGACTCTCACCTTTGGTAGATGGGGGTGGGGTTCAGGTGGAAGAAGCTCACTGGTATCTGCAACGACGCTATCACTTGAAAAACACGAGAGTAATGGATTATTATAAGGATTGTGGGGGGACTTCCCTGGTGGTCCAGTGGTTAGGGACCCTAAGCCCTCACTGCCGAGGGCTCAGGTTCAATCCCTGGTCAGGGAACTAAGATCCCACAAGCTGTGCGGTGCAGCACCCCCCCCCCCAAAAAAAAAGGACTGTGGGCCTGGTTGGCTCTTTTAACTGCCGCCCAGAAGGAAGAAAACAATAGGCTCAAGTCGGTCCACTATCAACTCAGAGCACAATGTGAAAGCCAGCAAGTCTCCGTAGTGACATCTAAAGAGACCCGAATCTCCTGTAGCCAGAGGAAAGACAGGGCTGAAAATCAGGCCCAAGATTTTATTTATGAGTTACAAAGGAGGCTGAACTCACAGCCCCAGCAAGTCTCCTCTGCTAGGGACTGGAAAGGGAAGGAGTGGGGCTCTGAGGCCTGGATGTGACATTTGAGTAGATGCAGCTGAGAACCTAAAGCACCCAGATTCACCATAACCACCCTGGACAGCAGGACCAGCCCCCCCCCCCCTTCACTGGAGAAATCAGCTTCCCATTACCTGGAGACCATGCAAAGGCTTCATTGGAGGCAGATGTCTTACACGATGATACTTGTCCTCCTTGAGATCTGCTCTTTCCTGCCCTTAAGCATTCTAGGACAAAAACTAGGGTCAAGTTTTCCCAAAGAGCTTCAGAACCTGGCTAATATTTTCCAGCAGGAACAAGGAGAACATTCCTGGGAATGGATCCTGCTAGTGGTGGACCAGGGAGGGTGGTGCCTGGAATTATAAGGCTGGAATGGGGAGAGTTTATTGATGTGAGGGGAACCCTCTCATGATTCAGGATTTAATATTCTGGCAAGGACTTCTGGAGCCAGTTCTGGTACCCTTTGGAATGGTCCCTTCAAGCCTGGAAACAATGATGCCCTACAGAAAATTAGATGGTAATGCTGGCCTTGCTTTACCAGTGTAAGGAAAAAGTCAAAAGCTGAGAGAGGTAAGCATGTTAGGAGGGATTACGTTAAACCAGTGAACCTGACCACGATCTCTAGAAGACACTGTCTTCACTAAAGCAGTATGGAACGTACCAGTGAGAGGTCAACGTTGTTGAGAAACTCAATGGTAGCCATTCTCCGTGGGCCAGGGTTTACATAAAAGATGCAGCTGTGTACCTGGGCTCCCTAGTGCCAATATGCATGATAGGATTCTGAAATAGCAGAGGCCAAGTGGTAGCACTTAACCAACAGAGGCAAGACACGCACAATGACTGTAATGGGGAGCAAAATGGGAATGGCAATCAGGTGGCCTTTAACGCAGAGATCTTGAGGTGATTGATGGCTTTGGCAGATGGCTGATGTCAGGCATTAAATTGGAAAAGTCTAAATCTCTCACCTATTTAGCACACATTAGCTGGTTTTTATGCCCAGAACCCATCAAATGAAGGCGAGGCCAAGTCCCCTCAAGAAAGGACCCTGCAATAATACCACAACAAGTAGTATATAGCTTCTCCAAAAGGACTTTTAATCATTTACCAGAGTAACTGTACAATACAGAACAGAGGAATGCCAAGATCTTCTGAGGGCTCTTAGATATGGGTCTGAGCTGACACTGATACAAGGAGACCCAAATACCATCACGGCTCCCTTGTTAGAATGGGGGTATATGGAAGCTGGTGATACCTGGAGTCATGTTCCTCTGGTCATTTCCCAAATCTCTGAGTGAGTAATCAGAATGGATATACTTATTAGCCAGCAGAACCCACACATTTATTCCTTGACTTAGAGAATAAGGACCCTTATGTTTGGAAAAGTCAAGGAGAAGTCCCTGAAACCGTTGGAGTTCTTTCCTTGGCCAACATCATATATCAGAAGCACTCCTGCATCCTAGGTGGAATGGTAGAGATTAGTATCCTGTTTAATTCACTGGTCTAGCCCTTGTAAAAGCCAAATGGATCATGGTAGATGACAGTGGATTATTATAACCAAATGGCAGCCCTAGTCACAGCTGCTGTGTCAGATGTAGCATCTTTGGTGTAATAGAGCAGCAACACAGCCTCTGGCACTTGGTATGCAGCTAATGATCTGGCAAGTGCATTCTTTTCAACGGGCAAGAAGGAGGCTCAAAGCAGACTGCATTCACCTGTGATGGACAGACGGCCACCCTCACAGTCTTACCTCAGGGCTCCGTTAACTCTTCTGCTTTCTATCATCATATAGTCCTAAAGAATCTTGATCAACTGGACATTGATCTTACGATACACCACATCATCTTTTTTTTATTTTTTATGGTACGCGGGCCTCTCACTGCTGTGGCCTCTCCCGTTGCGGAGCACAGGCTCCGGACGAGCAGGCTCAGAGGCCATGGCTCACGGGCCCAGCCGCTCCGCGGCATGTGGGATGTTCCCGGACCGGGGCACGAACCCGTGTCTCCTGCATCGGCAGGCGGACTCCCAACCACTGCGCCACCAGGGAAGCCCTACCACATCATCTTGAAGCTGCTTGTCTGATAGGATGTTAGAATGATCTCTAAAAGGCACAGCTGGAGTGTATAGCTGCTATACTCCTCTGTATGTGGTCTGTAACTGCTCACAAGGTTAATAGTTATTAATTCCTCCTTCCACTACCCACCCTGTTTCTTTTGCCCTCAGCCAGGACTTCATCAAGTTAGGGTTCTCTACCTGGTAGAGTGCCTTAGAACCTGAGGTCTAAAAGCAATTAAAACAAAAAGGAACTTCATGTCTAAACGGTTTTAATTCTCAGTGGTCCTGCTTTTTGGGTTGCTTTAATTTCCCATTAACTCTTGCTACTCGACATGGAAGTAATAAGAGGTGTTACATAGGATCCTCTGGGTTCCAGACACAGTTTTGCAGCCCCCTTTGTAAGTAACAACTTGCTTTGCTAATTGGGGTGAATCATCCCAGCCAGTAGATAACCTCTTTCTTTACCAGTTGGGAAGTGCCAAATGCCCAGATTCCAATTGAATGGAACCATAGCCATGTCCCCTAATATTAGGAAATATTCCTCCTTTGGGAACTAAGACCTCCCATCGAGCTTAAATGTGTGGGAGCAGGAACTGAAAGTAGGTATAACAGTGAGAGGAGCTGCTCCTGTTCCAGACCTTCAAACAGCACCACGTATTGACCACATGTGTAAGAAAGCACGTGTAAGACACACTCCCATCCTTTCAGGGTGTTTTTCTCAACTGGCATCAGAACAGAACCTTCAGTAGGTCATTCCACCGTTCTTTCAGGCCAGCCGCTTCTAGGTGATGGGGTACATAGTAATACTACTGAGTTCTACACACGCATGCTCACAGCAACAATTCTTTTGCTAAGAAGCCATTCCCGGGTTTCCCTGGTGGCATAGAGGTTAAGAATCCGCCTGCCAATGCAGGGGACACGGGTTCGAGCCCTGGTCTGGGAAGATCCCACATGCCGCGGAGCAACTAAGCCTGTGCGCCACAACTACTGAGCCTGCACTCTGGAGCCCACGCACCACAACTACTGAGCCCGCATGCCACAACTACTGAAGCCCACGCCTACAGCCTGTGCTCCACAACAAGAGAAGCCACCGCAGTGAGAAGCTGGCGCTCCACAATGAAGAGCAGTCCCCGCTGGCCGCAACTAGAGAAAGCCCCATGCGGCAGCAACAAAGACCCAATGCAGCCATAAAAATAAATAATAAATAAATTTATTTAAAAAAAAAAAAGAGGGCTTCTCTGGTGGCGCAGTGGTTGAGAGTCCTCCTGCCGATGCAAGGGACACAGGTTCGTGCCCTGGTCTGGAAAGATCCCACGTCCGTGGAGCGGCTGGGCCCGTGAGCCGTGGCTGCTGAGCCTGCGCGTCCAGAGCCTGTACTCTGCAACGGGAGAGGCCACAGCAGTGAGAGGCCCGCGCACCGCAAAAAAAAAAAAAAAAAAGAAGCCATTCCCTTGATTGGATACACTGCTGCGTGAAATACCATGAAAGTGCAAAAGGAATTCCAAAAGACTATGGATGGTGACACTGGGAGAAGCATTGCTGATGGGAAAGGCAAATCCTATGCAGAATGCATGTTTATTCTAAAACTGCTGCCCCCTCCATAATGAAAGGGGTCCAGTATAACCAGCCTACAGGCAGGTGGCTGGCTGGTCCCCCTGGGGATGATGGCATGCAGGGTGGTAGGTCAGTGCTGGTCTCAGCTGTTGGAAGGTTAAACACTCAGGAATGACAGGAGCCAGATCAGCTTGTCGAGGGGATGGCCTTATTAGCTGTACATATTCTCCATCCCTGTCACATGGACCCGCTTGAAACAGGGTGTCCAGGGAAAGAGGCTGACCGACAGCTGCAGAATGTGTCATTTTGTCCACTTGATTATTGACATCTACAGTAGATGTCCCCTGAAGAGCATTCACATAAGACACAGATATGGGGGACTTCCCTGGCGGTCCATTGGTTAAGACTCCACGCTTCTACTGCAGGGGGTGTAGGCTCAAACCTTGGTCAGGGAACTAAGATCCTGCATGCCACACAGCACGGTCAAGAAACTAAAGAAAAAAAAAAAAGGCAGATATAAATATGTCCACACTGTGCCCGTTCAGAGCGTTCCATCCCTATACCTCTTCCCAAGATTCCCTGTTACTCATCTTCCAGTCCTGTTCCTTCAAGTCTCTGTTAGCCACGGCCCGTAAGTCTAATTTCAGGTCATCTGTAAGTCTAGACCATGTGGACAATTAAATATTATGCTTCAAGTTTTGCCCCTTAGGAGGATTTCTCTTCACCATTGTTTTTCAAGAACACTCATGATTGGGGTTGTAATGCTGGTGGGGTGACAGGTGATGGGGAACTTTATAATGGAAGGATCAAGCTGAAAACACCCGACCAGTCACAAAGAGAGACAACCTGGCTTTATGTGATGCTTTGGGAAGTTCACATCCATTATAAGGATGCCATCAGCAAAACTCAGAATGTGCGAAATTCTAAAAGACAAATGATCTGGTTTCTTAAAAAATTTTTCAAGAAAGGAGAGGAAATGTTATAGATTAAAAGAGGCTTAGGGCTTCCCTGGTGGCACAGTGGTTGAGAGTCCGCCTGCCAATGCAGGGGACACGGGCTCATGCCCCGGTCCGGGAAGATCCCACATGCCGCGGAGCGGCTGGGCCTGTGAGCCATGGCAGCTGAGCCTGCGCGTCTGGAGCCTGTGCTCTGCAACGGGAGATGCCACAACAGTGAGAGGCCTGTGTACAGCAAAAAAAAAAAAAAAAAAAAAAAAAAGAGGCTTAACAGACATATCAATCAAGTGCAATATGTGGACCTATTTGGACTCTGACTGTAACAAACCAATTATTAGAAAATCATTTATGGGATAATCAGGAAAATATGAACACTGGTGACTGGATATTAGATGATATTAAGGAATTATTATTTTTTTAGGTATGATAATTATGTTGTGGTTATGTTAAAAAACAAAGCTCTTAACTATTAAAGATTGAATCCTTACCTGTTAAGAGATACATATTGAAGTCTATTTATGATTGAAATAGAATGAATTGTAAGATTTGCTTTAAAATAACCAGGCAGGGGCTTCCCTGGTGGCGCAGTGGTTGAGAGTCCGCCTGCCGATGCAGGGGACACGGGTTCGTGCCCCGGTCCGGGAAGATCCCACATGCCGCGGAGCGGCTGGGCCCGTGAGCCATGGCCGCTGGGCCTGCGCGTCCGGAGCCTGTGCTCCACAACGGGAGAGGCCACAACAGTGAGAGGCCCGTGTACCGCAAAAAAAAACCCCCAAAACCAGGCATGTATATGAAACAAAATTGCATGTTGATAATCATTGATGCTGGATGATGGGTATGAGTCCATTATATTATTCTACTTTCGTGTAAGCCTTAAATTTTCTATATTAGACGGTTGTTTCGTTTTGTTTTAATGTATCATGACCTTATGCTCTCTTTGGCCTCATTTCTCTAGTTTCTCTTCACATCGAAATTTCTTCAAAGATTAATCACTCCCTCACTCCTGTTCTCTCAATTCTCTCTGGTTTGGTTTTCAGCTCTGTCGCTCCTTTTGAAATTATTCCTGCCGAGGTCACCAAGGGTGTCCCTGTTACTAAATCCAATGGTCACTTTTCTATTGTCCTCCTCTTCCTTGACCTCTCCGTGGCATTTTACACTTCTGATCCCTCCCTCTCGCTTGGAACACTTTTCTTCCCTTGACTTCTGCGAGGCCACTCTCCTGATTTCCCTCCAACTTCAATGGCTACTATCTATACCAATTCCAGTCCGATTCTGAATACACTACAGGTTCTCAACTTCCGGATTTAAATCTCTAGCCCTGCTCTCATCCCTAAGAATTCTCTTTCAACACCTTCCTTTGTGGTATCTCCACTTGGATATCTCAATGGCAGCTCAGGTATAACATGGTCAAACTCCATTTTGGTTTCCCCTATAGCTGCCGCTTCCCCAGTCTTCCTTATCACATTTAAAAGCACTGCCATTCATCCAGTTTCCCATCCTTGAAGCCTCTCTCCTTCAAGACCCCTGTCTAATCCATCAGCAAATCTGGTCACTTCTACTTTCAATTAGTGCCCTGAATCACACCTCTTCTCCCCAGCTCCCTGGTTCCTCTCTGCTCAAGCTCTCACCTGGGCAACCTGATATCCCAGAAAGCATTGCCAGGGCTTTCACCCATCATTTCAGTCTTTCCACTCCTTCCACTGTTTAATCTCCTTTATCTTTATGTTCATCTCCACTCCTTAACGTTTTAATCTACTCAATTTTTTAAATGTTTTCTAAACAAACAATGGGCTTTCCATCAGAAGCCGGTATAACTGAAATCTGGCCTGATGTCAAGGATTTGTTTCACAATGACAGGCAGGGGAAGTGGGTGGAGAGTGAGGGACAGACAAAACCAGACGGTCTGAGTTGATCATTGTATTTGAGTGATGCGCACCTGGGGGCTCATTTTACCATCATGACTTTCGTTTATGATAAAAACGAATATGACCGACTTCTCCATAACTTTATGGACAGGAAGTCTTACCGGGCTCTTCAGGTCAGACCTAGTGGCTGTGATCTCGACCATTTAGTGAGGGCTGACTGTTATTAACTGCTATTAGCGCGGCACTGATCCTTCCCGAGCTCCACCAGGGCAGGGGCCCAGCGCTCTCCGGCGGGCTCACGTCTGCAGCGCCCGCCCCCGCCTCGGTGCCTGCTCCAGGCCGGTGGCCAGGACACCTTGGCGGCAGCGGAGCGAGGACGCCGCTCCTTCCAGGCAGAGGCCCCGCACGTGCAGCCTCAGGGACCCCGGGCACCAGCCTCCCCCGCCCCCACCGCGGGCACGCGCCGCGCCGCGCGGGGGGCCGGATGAGGACTGAGAAGGCAGGATGGCTATGGGAGTCAGCGAAGGTTAAGGGTCGACGTCCGGACAGAGCCCTGGGGTGAGGGTGGACGGGCCGAGGGGATCTCGAGTCGAAGCCAGAACAAAGGTTGAAAGAGCAGAGCCCGAGGGCGCGGCGGCCCACCCAGAGCCGGGGCTGGAGGGCGGGTGCGGCCCGCTCCGCCCGGGTCCAGGTGTCGGGGTGTGGCCGGACCGGGCCGGCTGCAGCCGCCCGGGTCACCCTCCTCGGCGGAAGTGCCCCGGGGGGCCGGCGGCGCCGGACGAGCCTGGGGGCGGGGCGGGGCGGGGCGGGGCGGTACTCCGGGCCGCCTGTCCGCGCCGAGCCGCTCGCCGTCGCCTTTGTGTCCGGATCTGGGCGAACGAAACCATCCCCGGCTTGCTTCCGGTCCGAGTTCCTTTTTCAGACCCGCTCCCACCCACTCCGCCCGGGCCCTCGGAGGCCGGAGGAGAGACTCGGTCGTTTAAAAGCAGATGTGACCCCCGCCCGCGCCGCCTGCGGAAGTGGCGCGGTGCCCGAACCTGGCCGGTCCTCCTCCCCGCCTTCCCCGCCCCGAGGCAGCTGTGCGCGGGCCCGGGCCGCACAGCGAGGCGGCGGGGCTGTGCCGTGCGTGGCGGGGCCGCGGCGGGAAGGCAGAGACCGGGTGCCGGCGCGGCTGCGGCGAGGAAACCCCGCAGAGCAGGAGGCCGGGTGCTGGAAGGTCCGCCCCCATTATTCGGGGCCCGGGGGTCGAAGGCACGAGGACGGAGTAGACAGGACGCTGCCCAAGGGGCAGGCAGCGCTTGCACACAGGATCTGTGATGTCAGCAAGCCGCCTCTCTGTGCCTCGGCTTCCCGGTCTGTATAATGGGAATGGCATTTGTGCGGGGTACCTGCGGTGCTGGGCAGATCGCCCCTCGGCCTCCTTGCTCCTGAAGGAGATGCGCGCACAAATCTAGCAAAGGTGCCATAATACGCTTCCACGAGGGACAAACCCAGTTACACAGGTTTTCGCTCCGTCCTGCCATTAAATATTCTGAGGCTTCTGGCACCGGGCCCGTGCTGGGCGGAGGCTGCCGTGATGAAAGCAGGAGGCTGGGCCTGGAGGAGCCAATAGAAGAGACTCTTTCTCTCTGGCCAGGAAGTGGGCCCTGGAAGCCTCCGGAAGCCAGCCTGCCTGCCCTGGGTCCTTCCGTGTGCCCGGGCCCAGGGCCTCCAGGTAGTGCCATCCACTTGGAGTATCTGCTCCCTGAACTGGTTTTAGAAAGGCACGTGACCTGAACACGGTTGGTGCTTCTAAATGATGATAAGATTACTCGGTGTAGACTGTGAGAAGCCAGACCCTGACCCTTCAGTAGGCTGAAAGATCCTTTTCTGTTGCCACCTCTGCATTATAAAGAGCTCCAAAGCGCCCCCCCCCCCCCCCCCCCCCCGTTCCTCCACAACTTTTCTCAGTCCTGCAGTGCTTAGTGCCTGGTGCCTTCCCTCAGTCGGTACCAACACTGGCTTACTTGGTCTTATCCAGGGCCTGTGCCCAGGCTGTTCAGTAGGTGAATATTGAGTGAATGGAAGAAGTCTTCTTTTGTCCCCCCCTGCACGCACCCCACAAGATGTAACTAATTAATAATCCCACCTACCGTTTACTGAGTGTCTGTGCAGTGCCAGGTTCTATGCCAGGTGCTAAGTTCATGCTCTCCTATAAGAGGGGGCATAGACAGGTCACTTGGGCAGTGCAGCCAAGCCCAAGCCGGACGCTGGCGTTGGATGGACTCTGCAGGCAATGGGCTGCCCAGCCTGCTCGGCCAGGCTTGCACAACTCCAGTGTCAGAGAGGCCTGATGTTCCCAGCGCCGGCACCTGGGTGGTCATTCTGGAAGCTTGCAGGACCATCAGTTCAGCCAGGGTCCAAGTCCTACTGATTCTACCCCTAAATGTCCCTCAGCTCCATCCAGGTCTCACCACTTGTCCCCAGATCATCATCCAGAGCACCCTTCCCCTCTGACTTGCCAGTTCACCCTTTTTAATCCATCCCTACCCTACACCTTCTGGAAAAAGCAAATTCCGACCTTAGAACCCCAGGGAGTGGGTTCTTTGCCCTCTGAATAAATCCACACTTTGGGGGACAGCTCAGGAGGCTCTGGCCAGCCCAGGCTCCATAGTTTTAGCCTGTTCTTCAGCCACCCCGCTGCAGGCTTTACGATGCAGCAAAACGGAACACTTCTCACTTCCCTGCCTTGCCTCAGCTGGGCCTTCCCTCTGGGGTTCCACCATCCACACCTGCCTCTCCAGGGAGAGCCCAGTGGTCCGGATGCTGCCAGATCGAAGTCACCTGTTTGCTCTTCTGGTTCCTCTGCAAGGACTGTGAGCTCCTAGAGGGCAGGACTATCATTTCGCACAGACTCCCTAACGTCCAACACGGCGTGTGTTGAGTGAGTCGAATGAATGACACAATAAGTGAATGAAGGGGCTGCATATGAGGCCAGCCTGTCCCCGTGGTCTCCAGTGAGTTTCCCAGACACACCTCAAGCAAATAACCCTAACCTGGTTATACTCCACCCAACAGACAAGATCAAGGGCAGGTCGAGGTTGGGAGCTATGAATCCAGGAAGCCCCAGGCCTTGCCACAGGGCACTGCTGAAGGCCAAGTAAATCCCATCCCTCCCTCACCTCAGGCCACCCTGTTGATGATCCCAGAAAACTGTCCCGCACCTCAGCTCCGCTGCATGAGGACACCTCTGGGCTTCCTGTCAGACTTTTCTGCAGAGGACGGGAGGGATGGGATTTAATATTAGCTAACATTTACCACCTGCCAGGGATTTGCGAAAGGCTTTCTATGTATAATTTCATTTAATCCTCACATTCCCACTGTACAGTTGGGGAAAGTGAAGCACAGAGAAGTTCAGCAACTTGTGAGGATAAGAAGTTTCAGAAAGTGTCAGGGCTGGGATTTGATCGTAGCTTGTCTCCCTCCACTATGATTTGAATTTAGGATAAACAGTGGGCCTTTCTTGGCTCACTGGCTTGCAGGGGCCATGGGCTACCTGGTGATAAGCTGGTCTTCCTTCCCTCTCAGTGCGGTTGAGAAGCAGAATCTGAGGGAACCTGCAGAAGTGACCTTGTTACCACAGTAACAGCCCTGTCACTGCAGCTGGGATTTTGCAGGCAGGATATCAGCCGTACCAGCACATGCCCCGCCTGAGAAGTTCAGGCAGCACCAAAGGGGCTGCACCTGTTAGGGTTCCAGGGCGGTGAGTGGGGCAAAGCCACAGAGGTGGGCCCAGGGGTGAGGGGCCCTGCTATATGGTGTCAGACTGAGGCAACTTCCAAAATATACAACATGCAGGACAGTGCCCATCGTGGAATAATTGCTTTTCTACTCGAAAACCTTCAGTAGCTCCAAATAATCTGCTGTGATTTACCCCTTTGGGATGAATAGGATGTAGACTGGCCATAATGTGTTTTCTCACCATTAAAAACAAACATCTAGGGAGTTCCCTGGCGGCCCAGTGGTTAGGACCTGGCGCTTTCACTGACGTGGGCCGAGGTTCAATCCTTGGTTGGGGAACTCAGATCCCGCAAGCGTGGCCAAAAAATAAAATAAAAAAATAAAAAGCCATCTAGATTCTAGCTCTGCCATTCCTCTCCCATCTGGGCTTCTTTCTCACCCCCGCACCCCATGGATCCAGCACAGACCTACTTTAATTTTCACCTTGACTGCTGTGATAATTTTTCCCTTATTCTCCCACTACAAGCATCCGTTGGCTCAACAAGTATTTCTTAGCTGGAGGCTGTGCTTATAGCTGGGGACTCCAAAGAGTAGGCCCACTCCTGCCTCCTGGAACTGGTGGTCCAGCAGGAAGTGCCTGCAACACCAGCCATTGTCAAAACCCAGTGTAAAGATATGGGGAGCTCAGGTGTTCCTGAAATGCTCAGAAGGACAAAGGTGAGCTAGGGGAGGCATGGGGTGAAGGGCAGAGAGATGAGAAGCTTGAGGGCTGGGCAGGGCTGGAGCCCAGAGGGCATCATACACATTACACTGCAGGCAATGGATGCGGGGTCCACTGAGGGCAACAGGGAGAGGCAACAACTTGTCCAGTTTCTTTTTGTTTTTGGCCGCACCACGTGGTGTGCGGGATCTTACTTCCCTGACCAGGGATCGAAACTGTGCCCCCTGCAGTGGAAGCATGGAGTCCTACCACTGGAACACCAGGGAAGTCCCAACTTTGTCCAAGTTCTAACTGATTACCCCACCATGGGCTCACCAGGATAGCCCTGGGACCCGATAACAATTCCAGCCTTGGTCTCCCTTGTAAAAAGGGGGGACTGGGTGAGATAGTCTTTCAAACCTTTGAACAATTTTAAACCCTGGAGAAAGGTCAGATTTGCAACACAGAAAGTTTTCTCAGGCTGGGGAAAGGCTACGCCAGGCCTCTCTCGCTGCTTCTCCCTAATCCATCCTAGGATACCTGAGGGTACAATAAAGGGCCCACACCCCCTCCCCATTAACTTGGAATGTTGGACTTTTTATTTTTCAAAGTAAATTAGAAGCTTAATATATAATGGAATAGAGCTTCAAAATGTCAAGTCACTATAACACTAGGGATACTTTAATAGGAGGTAACTGAAAAAAACAATCTTGGAACGTTACAACCACAGTGAAAATGGATGAACTATATCTGCATAGACCAACCAGGAATGAGCTCTAAAATGTAGCTGAATCAAAGAAGGTTTCAGGAGGGCCTGTGGAGTATGAACCCATATGTTTTTTGTTTGTTTTGTTTTGTTTTTGGCTGCATTGGGTCTTCGTTGCAGTGCACGGGCTTCTCATTGCGGTGGCTTCTCTTGTTGCAGAGCACGGGCTCTAGGCATGTGGGCTTCAGTAGTTGTGGCCCGCGGGCTTAGTTGGTCCGCGGCATGTGGGATCTTCCCGGACCAGGGATCGAACACTTGTCGCCTGCATTGGCAGGGGGATGAATAACCACTGCACCACCAGGGAAGTCCAATCCCATATGTTAAAATTCTCATTTTTTTTCCAATTGTAAAATGAGGATATAAAATAGTGGGACCTCACAAGTTAGTTGTGAGGATTTAATGAGGTTATGCTCCTATGACAGGAACAACGCCTGTAACTTGGTAATCACTCAATAGATGTTAGGCATTCTTACTGTTCTTAAAATTATTTTGGAAACCGTTGGAAGTGTGTACTCCACAGTCATAACAGTGGTTGGTGACCCAGACATTATAAGCAAGTAAACACTCACACAAACATGTAATTGTTTTTTTTTTTTAATCTGCATGCTATTTTATTTCCATTAGAAAAATATTATCTATATAAAATTTGGTCCAGTTTCTTCTCCTTTACCTCTACCGTTCAAACTTAAATGCTTTAATTTTACTCAAGTAAAAGCAGAATCATGTATCTGACATGAGAACTAAATAGTTCACACCATTAAATTAATAGAGTCTAATTGAATTAGGTGTGCTCTTTATTATTTCTCAGGAATAGTAACTCATCTTTCCTACATGCTATTTCCCTTTACTTTTATTTTTCTGAGTAACTATGTAATGTGTGTCTCTTTTCCCACATCCAGTAACATGAGTGTTATAGAAGTGTAATTTATAACATCAGTAACTAGATTCATCATTAATCTTCAACTCATGTTCAATTCCCCTTATTATATGGTATTTCCATAATAACTTCAGATATTTCAGTCAACTGTACACTTTCCAACAAATACTGTAAAAAATAAGATGTTAATTTAAAAACATTATTAAAATTCCAGACTGAATAACACTGGGCCCACTTAGAGCGATGCTGTCACGAGAGGTCCTTGGACAGCTACTGCTTCAATCTCAACACGGCCTCCTTTGGGCAAAGCAGCAACCTGGTAAGCAGCTCTTGCAGGAAAGCTACTCTGGAAATATTGCTTGTAGATGTCATTGACAGTATTGAAGTCGTTTATGTCAGCCAACAAAACAGTTGTTTTTACCACATTCGTGAAGTCACAGCCTGCTGCTTTCAGAATTTCACCCACATTTGTAAGAGCTTGTTTAGCCTCTTCTGCCACCCCTCCTGGCACAAGCTCTCCACTTGCAGGATCCATGCCTAGCTGTCCTGAAATGTAAATGGTCCTGTCGACTAACACAGCCTGACTGTAGGGACCAATGGCCGCTGGGGCTTTCGCAGTGCTGATCACCTTTCTGATCAAAGACGACATGGCTAATCCTTTTTCCTTGCCGCCCCTTGAAGACAACTACCACGTATGCTGCTTCTACTCATGTCTCACGGGTCTCATGTGATTGTTAATTATGATAAACGCAAAGCAGGAAAACGGACCTGAGGGACAAGTGTGGGAGTCAGCAAGCAAAGGGGAGGATACAGGCTTTGGGGTCTCCTACCCAGACCACGAGAATTCAGTACTCAGGAATTAGGGAAAATGAGACTTCATGCTGAAGGGAGAAAGGTTACTAAAAAGAAGCTGAGAGGGCTTCCCTGGTGGCGCAGTGGTTAAGAATCCACCTGCCAATGCAGGGGACATGGGTTCGAGCAATGGTCCCGGAAGAGCCCACATGCCGCGGAGCAGCTAAGCCCATATGCCACAACTACTGAAGCCCCCGAGTGCCCATGCTCCCCAACAAGAGAAGCCGCCGCAATGAGAAGCCCTCGCACCACAACAAAGAGTAGCCTCGCTCGCCGCAACTAGAGAAAGCCCGTGAGCAGCAACGAAGACCCAAGGCAGCCAGAACTAACTAACTAAAAGAAAATTAAAAAAAATAAAAGTAAAAACACCTGCAATCTACAACCTAGAGATAACAGCTATTAACATTTTGTAGTCTACCAGTGTCAGTATTTTAAAAAAATATGTGTATGTGCCTGTGTATTTTACTAAATTTGGATTATACAATGTATAATCCTTTAGCAACCTGTTTCTATCATATATTGCCATACCAGTAAATAACCGACCAGTGGATACTTTTTAAGTCTTTTACACCCTGGGTGCTGCAGATGCAGAGTTAAGCCTGATTTCCCACCTCCAAGGGAGCTGCGATCTAAGGGAGTGAGCAAACGCACCCCTGTGACTCAGTTTGCCCCTCTCTACAATGGGAGTGCCCTTTCTACCTCCCAGCTGTACAGTTTCAAGGACAGAATATTCACTCTGCTGCCCAGGCCTCCCTTCCAAGGGAGACCTGGACTTGATTCTAGGCAGGGAACAACTGCCAGGATCCATCCTGGTGGCCTCCAGGCCTCTGAAGGACAGTGCCCCTTGCATAGTAGGCACTTAAAGTAATATATTCCCTAGCTCCACTTCAGCGCCCGGGGCCTCATTGAATTATCACTACTTTATTGTCCTTCGCATGTTTCTCTGCGCAGCGTTCCTGCCTTCCAGGCTGCAGCAGGGACTCCTCCGGGGCCCAGACCGCCCCCTCCCCCACCCGTGGCTGCAATGTGGTTTGCAGTCGCCTTTCTAGCTTCCCCGGCAGACCCCGGGCTCCTCAGGCCCCCAGCGCCTGGCAGAGGGTCCCGCCCAGAGGAAGTTCTCATAAATGTGTGTTGACTAAACAGGAAAGAAAAGCCATCGGCGTGCAGGACCAGGAGGGCGTGTGTTTAATCAAACTCCAAACCCCAATACCAACTCCTCAGGGACGCTTTACAAAATGGAGCGCCGAGAAGTTGAGGATTAGTTGGCCGAACTGTTCCCCCCTTTCCTTGGGAGGCGCAGGAGGAAGGATGAAGGGGGAGGGAGGGGTGCTGGTTCTGGGCAGGAGGAAGGGCCCCTTCGTCCAGCCACTGTGCTCCGCTCCGTGAGTCCCTGGGGTTGAGAAAGGGGGCAGGAGGCCCCGGGCGGGTGTCTGGGGCTGGCATCTCCTGTGTGGTAATCGTGATTGCTCCAGAGCCAGCACTCCCCCTCGCCCACACTTCCTCCCAATCTTCCCACCCCTTGGCCCTGGGCCCGCACCCCGGCCTCCCTCCTTGGGGCTTGTTTATCTACCTGGCCAGGTGCGGGATGCTGTGAGGTGTGCTCCTTCGGCCTCGCTCAGCCTGGGGGCCAGGGCTATAGCGTGGGAAGCTGTTTTGTTTCTGCTGTAAATGAGGGACATCAGTTCAGATGGTCTCCCCTTTAGTAGAGTTAATGAGTTGCTGGGGAGAGGGAGCCCCCTTGATCAGTTTACAAAGCCCGGGGGACACGTTGCCCAGACCTTAGGACCTGAGCTCCTCGCGGCAGGATCCAGACCCACCTCTGTGAGGGTCCCCAGTCGGCTGTACAGGGCCTGGACTTTCAGCGGGGAGGGGTGCCGGAGGCTTGGGAAATATTTGCTGAATGAATGAATGAGTGAACCATGTTAAGTACAGCTGCAGTGACCACAGGGTAAAGTAGAAAAGAGCAAGAATTCCAAAGCCAAGCAGACAGGCCTGGGTTCCAATCCGTTCTCTGCCAAGTATAACTGTGTGACTTGGGAGAGCTGTCTAACCAGGTTCCTGTAAAACGGAAGCAAAAGCATTTTACCTTCTCTATGAGATTTGAGTGGCATCTTTGTAGGGTATGTGGCACATAATAGGCTTAATAAACGGTTACTATTGTTGTTAGTATTGTTTAGTAATTCGAGGAATGTGCATCAAGCACCTACTATGTGCCGGGTGCTTTCTAGGTACTCGGGCTGATCAAACTTTCTAGGTACTTGGAGTTCACTGAACAAAACACAAGACTCTTCTCCTCACGGGGTTTGCATTCAGGCAGAGGAGAGAGAGACAATAATACAGAGTGAAGTAAGCCAGAAAGAGAAAAACAAATATCACATATTAATGCATATATGTGGAATCTATAAAAATAGTACAGATAAACCTGTATCCAGGACAGGACTAGAGACACAGACGTAGAGAACAGACACGTGGACACAGGGCGGGAAGGGGAGGGTGGGACGAATTGGGAGATTAGGGTTGAAACATATACACTACCATGCGTAAAATAGCTCACCCGTGGGAACATGTTATGAAGCACAGGAGGCTCAGCTCGGTGCTCTGTGTTGACCTAGATGGGTGGGATGGGGGCGTCCAAGAGGGAGGGGATATAGGTACACATATAGCTGATTCACTTCATTGTACAGTAGAAACTAACACAACATTGTAAAGCAATTATACGCCAGTGAAAAATTTTTTTTAAAAATACAATTGATTTTTGTAAAACAAAACAACAACAACAACAGCAACAAATGAGTAAATGAAGCCGCGTGTTTGAAAGTGATAAAAGCCAAGGGGGAAAAAAAGCAGAAAAGTATGGGGAATGAGGAGTGCAAGGGGTGGGGCTGGATTGTCATTTTAAATAGGGTGACAGAGTGGGCCTCATTGAGAAGGTGGCGTTTGAGTGAAGAATTTAGGTGAGGGAGACAGATGTGCCAGTATCTCAAGGAAGAGTATTTGCACAGAAGGCACATGCCCGAGCAAAGCTCCCCAGGTGAACCGCGCCTGGTTTGGCTGGGGGCGGAGTGGCGTGGAGGCAGTGAGCTGGGAGATGACGTCAGAGGTCAGGCGGCCAGATCCCACGGGGTAGTGCGGGCCATGGTGAACTTGGCTTTTACTCCAGTTGGAAAGGGGCCACTGCAGGGTTTTGAGCAGAAGAACAACGTGATCTGACTTACATTTTAAAAGGATAACCTGGGCAGCCAGGTTGAGCATAGACTGAACAGGGTGAGGGGTGAGTTTGGGAGAACAGGGGCAGAGGTCCTGGCGGGGCAGTGGTGGTGGTGAGAAGTCGTCGGATTCTGTATTTTGAAAGTGGGGCCAGCTTGGTTTCCTGAGGGTTTGGATCTGGAGTGTAAGAAAGGGAGGAGACCCGGATGACAGCGGTGCTGAGCCTGAACTAGCAGAAGGAATCAGGTGCCACCAACTGAGATGGTCAAGGCTGCAAGTGAACCGGGTTTGGGGAGGAGATCCAGAGCTCAATTTGTATGTATTAAGATCTAGATGCCAGACGCGCGCACAAAGATGTCTAACAGGCTGCTGATGTGAAACAGAGTTGTTAGCGCTGCTGTGACTATTTTCCTCCACTTTCACACCCAGTCCTCACGCCAGCCAGTGAGGACGGCAGGCAGGGGTTATTCCCCCAGCTTGACAGAATGGAAATCCTATAGAGTGTCTACCCAACAGAATCAAAAACAGGTATTCAAACAAGTACTGGTACATGAATGCTCACAGCAGCACTATTCACAGTCGTCAAAAGGTGCAGATAACTCACATGTCCAGCAGTAGATGAACAGATGTGTAAAATGTGGGATACCCATACGATGGGATATTATTCAGGCATAAAAAGGGATGGAGGACCAATACACGCTACAAGGTGGATAAACCTCAAAAACATTATATTAAATGAAAGAAGCCAGTTGCAAAAGACTACATATTATGATTCCATTGATATGAAGTATCCGGAATAGTTAAATCTATAGAGACAGAGAACAGATTAGTAGTTGCCAGGGACTGGGGGGAGGAGGAAATAGGGAATGATTACTTAATGGGCACAGGGTTTCCTTTGGAAGTGATGAAAATGGTTTGGAATTAATAGGGGTGATGGTTGTACAACACTGAAAATGCACTAAATGGCACTGAATTATATGCTTTAAAACGTTTACATTTATGTTATGTGAATTTTATCCCAATGAAAAAAAAAAACCCTCTATGAAGAACCTGATGCCAGGCTTATAGCACCCTGCACCATGCAGTGACTCCCACTGCCATTTTTCCGGAAGCCTGTGAAGGACTATCGCCAGTTCCCCATCTCCCTTCTGAGTAAAGTAGCCCAGCGAAGCAAAGGAATGTATCCCCTGCAAGGTACAGTTTACGGCAATTGGATTTTCCAAACTCCAAACCAGGGAATCTGGTCTGACAAGCATGGAATGCACATCTGAAATCAGCCCTGCCCTGGAAAACCTGTGTCTGGGGGTTGCTGGTGTTCCAGGGAAGCTGTACTTCCGGGTCTGTTCCAGTGGGGAAGGAAGGAGCAGAAGTGGCCAACCTGGCTGCTCAGAGCTGCCCTATTTAACCCTTCAGGTTCAAGGCTCCTGAGCTGGAAGGGACTTTATGGATCATCTATGAGGAAATGGAAACTCCAGAAAGATAAATACCTTTTCCCAAGTACCCCAGCCAGTAAACGGCTGAGCTGAGACTAGGAGGAAGGGAGCCATCGTGGATGTGGCACCCACTCCATGTCCAGGAGCCTCAGGGACATTACCTCAACCACTCTGGCGAACAGCTCTTGGCAGCTCCATCTGCAGATGAGATTCAGGGAGGTTTAGGGACCAGGCTGACATCATGCATCTATTAAGAGGCAGGGCTGGCAGCTGAATAGAGGTCTACCTGACTCTTACAATCTGTAATTTTTGCTAGGCCTTTATCTGTCTTCACATGTGTATCCCCAATACGGAGGAAATGGATGAATGAACCAAGCTCTTTCCAGTCTCCCACACCTCCATCCAGCTTCACCCTGATCAGAGTTAACAGATGCTCTGGGGCTGTCACATGGTTGCCATGGTAACTGAACTTTTAGAACTTTTAGAAATAGCAGCTGCAGGCAATCCAGGACAAAACCAGTGAATCCTTCTCTTGCTGCACTAGTTAAGGCATTTCTGTCCAAGCTGACAAAGGTTAACACAAAGCAGCAAAGACGAGAGATTCCTTAACGTACCTTATTGTTCTTGACCATCCTTGTTGACCAAGGACCCTTTGTTTGCCCCACCACTGCCGCCTTCACCACACATCCATGGTTTAAAAAATGGTATCTACTGAGGACATCTCCCTGTAAGTGGTAATGAAATTGTAACCCCGCTCTTTATACATCAACAGTTACAGAGCTACCACCCGAGCTTCACATCAGCAGGAGACAACCACCATCCCCCTCAACAGGGTTGATAGCATTTTAGCCCAAAGTCAGAAACTTGACAGTTTTATGAAGTAGTGCATGCCTGTAAGGGTTTGGACTTTTTGAAATATGGAAAATAGCTTCTTGAGTCCATTCCAAACAAAATAAGAAGTGAGAATGAGGAAATAACCACAGCTACAAAGAACCTTAAAAGAGTTGTGATTATTTTGT
Source organism: Delphinapterus leucas (assembly GCF_059928025.1). Classification (NCBI taxonomy): domain Eukaryota; kingdom Metazoa; phylum Chordata; class Mammalia; order Artiodactyla; family Monodontidae; genus Delphinapterus; species Delphinapterus leucas. The sequence continues at coordinate 94,851,893 of NC_143139.1, read as the reverse complement.
AAATGAGAAAGCCTGAACTAAACGGGTGGTTTTCTAGGAAACCATAAATTACCAAAATCAATCCTTGGAGACCATTAAATTTTAAACAGAGCAAATATCACATAAGAAAATGAAAATGTTATTAAAGAGCTGTTCTCCCATACACAAAGGGGAAAAAAAGTAGCAAGTCCAAACAAGACTTCAGGTGAATTCAACCAAAACTTTAAAGAGTGATGAATAAAAATGCCATTCAAATGGTTGCAAACCCTAGAAATTATAATATGAAAGCCGCTACATTTATTGAGTCCCCATGTGGCAGATACAGTTCTGAGTGTTGTGTTCATTTAATTCTCACAATAATCCTGTTAAGAAGATAAATTATTGTTCTCATTTTAGAGATGAAAAAACTCAGGCAAAAGCAGTAAATAAATAGTTCAGGGTGACACAACTAGTAAGTGGCCGATCCAATTTTTTTTTTTTTTTGCGGTACGTGGGCCTCTCACTGTTGTGGCCTCTCCCATTGCAGAGTACAGGCTCCGGACGCGCAGGCTCAGCAGCCATGGCTCACGGGCCCAGCCGCTCACGCGGCATGTGGGATCTTCCCGGACAGGTACACGAACCTGTGTTCCCTGCAACAGCAGGCAGACTCCCAACCACTGCGCCACCAGGGAAGCCCTGGCCGATCCAAATTTGAACCTAGTGAGTTTAGTTCCAGAATTCACTTTTTAAATTATTATTTTTAATATTTATTTATTTATGGCTGCGTTGGGTCTTCGTTGCTGCGCGCAGGCTTTCTCTAGTTGTGGCAAGCGGGCGCTACTCTTCGTTGTGGTGCACAGGCTTCTCATTGTGGTGGCTTCTCTTGTTGCGGAGCATGTCGTCTAGGCGTGCCAGCTTCAGTAGTTGTGGCACGCGGGCTCAGTAGTTGTGGCACACAGGCTTAGTTGCTTTGCAGCATGTGGGATCTTCCTGGACCAGGGCTCAAACCCGTGTCCCCTGCACTGGCAGGCGGATTCTTAACCACTGCACCACCAGGGGAGTCCCCAGAATTCACTCTCTTAACCACTATGCCAGGTCAACTCTTCCAAATTCCTTTTATGAATATTACATATCAGTACCCAAATCTGTCAAAGATAGCACAAGAGAGGAACACTACAGACTATCTCATTTATGAATATAACAGCAAAAGCTGTAAACCTAATATTAGCAAATAAAATCCAGCCACACACAAAAAATTATGTACTACAGCTGAGTAGGGCATACCAGGAAAACAGGGTGGTTCAATATTAGGAATACCATTAATATTATTCACCATATTGACAAATCATTGGAGAAAAACCGCATGATGATTATGACATAGATGTTGAAAAGATATTTGAAAAAATTCAAAAATCCATGCTTGATTTAAAAAGAAAATCCCTTAACGATTGGAAGGGAAGGATGCGTCCTTAAAATACAATTACACCCCCCACACACATACATATATACCTCAAGCCAGAAAGCCAACTTGTAAGAGTAAAATATTAAAAGACTTCTCATTAAAGTCAGGACAAAACAAGGATATCCACTACCATCACTTTTTTTAAAATTTATTTTTATTTATTATTTATTTATTCTGGCTGCACTGGGTCTTCGTTGCAGCGTGGTCTTCTTTAGCTGAGGCTTGCGGGCTTAGTTTGCAGTATGTGGGATCTTAGTTCCCTGACCAGGGATCGAACCCTGGCCTCCTGCATTGGGAGCACAGAGTCTTAACCACTGGACCACCAGGGAAGTCCCTACCACCACTTTTATTTATCAAATGAAGAGGAATAAAGATTAAAAAAGTGATATAATTATTATTTACAGGTGATGTGATACGATTATATTTTAGAAAACCTACAAAATTCAACTAAAAAGTTGTAGCACAAGGCTTCCCTGGTGGCGCAGTGGTTGAGAGTCCGCCTGCTGATGCAGGGGACACAGGTTCGTGCCCCGGTCCGGGAGGGTACTACATGCTGCGGAGCGGCTAGGCCCGTGAGCCATGGCCGTTGAGCCTGCGCGTCCGGAGGCTGTGCTCTGCAACGGGAGAGGCCACAACAGTGAGAGGCCTGCGTACCACAAAAAAAAAAAAATTGTAGCACAAAGAGAATTCAGTAATGCATCTAGGTACAAATTTCATATACAAAAATCAATAGCCTTACTAGATATGAAAAAGATTGTTTTGAAAATATAATGGAAGACTTACATTTTGACCCAGCAATCCCACCTCTGAGAATTTATCTTACCAACATACTTGTGCATTCATTCATTCATTCATTTATTCTGCAATTATTACTGAATGCTTACTTATTCAGTATCAGATACTTTTCTGAGTGCCAAGAATACAAATAAATGAACAAACTGACAAAAACAATACAAAACAAACAACAAACCTTTGTAATCTGGTGGTAGGAAACAGATAATAAATATAATTTTATTTAAAAAATTTTTAAAGCATTTATTTATTTGGCTGAGCCCAGTCTTAGTTGTGGCACATGGGATCTTCATTGCCACATGCGGGATTTTTAGTTGTGGCATGCAGGATCTAGTTCCCTGACCAGGGATCAAACCTGGGCCCCCTGCATTGGGAGCACAGAATCTTAACCACTGGACCACCAGGGAAGTCCCAATAAACATAATTTTAAAAGTAAATGATACAGTGTGTTAGAAGATGGTGATTGCTATCAGGATAGGGAAATTGGGAGCACTGGGTGGTCATGATGGACCTCCTGGAGAAGGAAGGAGGTAAGGGAGTGAGCCATGTGAATATGGGCAGGGGGCAGGCACAAGTTCCTGGGGTGGTATTGAGCCTGGTGTGTGCACACAAAATGAGTCATGTGTGTAACAGCAAAAGATTCAAAGAATAAGTTATTCATCTATAGGGAACCATTTAAGCAAAGGTACATCTACCAAAGTCTAAGGAAACTCTCTATGATGTGAGATGGGAAGATCTCCAGGATATATTGTTTAGTGGAAAAAAGCAAGGAGCAGAATAGATTATAAATTATGCTAGCTTTGTGTACCCAATAGAGGTAAATCAATGTTAGAAAGATGTCAATTCTTTTTCAAATAATTTATAAATTTAATATGGGCTCCCCGAAAAGGAATCAGAAAAGCTAGTTTTTAAGAGCTAAGAAAATTCTTTAAAAGGAGAGTAAGGAGGGGGGCTAGCCCAACCAGATATTAAAACATATTGTAAAACTATGGTAATTAAAATATTGGGTTGGCCAAAAAGTTCGTTCAGGTTTTTCCATAAGATGTTACAGAAAAACCCAAACGAACTTTTTGGCCAACCCAATATTTTTGTATGGGAACATGAGTAGAGATCAATAGAATACAATAGAATATCCAGAAACAGATCCAAATACACACAGGAAATAATAATTATGTAATAAATTGTCCTGGGAATGTTGAATAGCTTTTCAGAAACAAATATATTTGTATCCTTCCTGCATTACTTACACTAAAATAAGCTACAAAAGATATAAATGTAAAATATGAAACCATAAAAGTACTGGATTAAAAAAAATTTATAATCTTGCAGTGGGACGGGCTTGCTTAAGCATGACTCAAAACTCAGAACTCATCAATTCTGACCGCAATAAAAGTTTTTAAATTTTCCATGGAAAAAATAACAAAAGACAACAAACCAAGCAATAACTTATGCAACACATGTAACAGACAAATTTCTGTAACATAAAAACAACTCCTATATATCAAAATGCAAAAGTCTATGATCCTATAGAAAAACAGTCCCCGGATATGAACAGAGTTCACAGAAATGGAAATGAACATGGCTCTGAGATATATATATGTATATATATATATATACATATATATATGTGTGTGTGTGTGTGTATATTTTAAAATTTTTATTCATTTATTTATTTTTGGCTGCATTGGGTCTTCGTTGCTGCACGCGGGCTTTCTCTGGTTGTGGCGAGCGGGGTTACTCTTCATTTCTGCGAGTGGGCTTCTCAATGCGGTGGCTTCTCCTGTTCTGGAGCACAGGCTCTATCCGCATGGGCTTCAGTTGAATAGTGTTGATCTAGACTGAAACAAATGCTCCCTTCAGCTGCTAAGTCACTGAGCTACAGGGCCTGGAGGACTGGTCCTTCCGTATCCACCAGGACCACTGTAGGAGCCACCTGGCCTCAGCCTTCTGAGGCCCAGGCACGGATGTTCATCCCACCGTGCCTGTCGTCCTCGGTCACTGCCCCAAATATCAGCTCTTTTGGCCGTTTCTTTTCTCCACACTGCTCTGTAATTCCCCTCTTGTTTTAACAACCCTCTGCTCTCCACCTTCTGGAACCTTTTTCCTTGGCTCTTTGGAAAGCTGATTCTTGGGCAAGAAAATCACCTACACCCTCACTCTTCTGCCGGCACAGCCTAGGGTTTACTCTGGGGCCCAGCAGGTAAAGAACACGTGTGAAGTGTGAAGGTCAAGGGGTGAATGCCGGTGCCCTCACTGTGTGGTGAGAACTGGGCAAGCTGGAGAGTTCCTGTGCCCTGACCCAACTCCAGGCTGACTGTCGGCACGTAAGAATGTGGACCCAATAGGGCCAGACCTTCAGATGGTTCAAGAGAGGCCAGAAACCCTCATATACCCCTGACGGGAATGTAAAGTTGTACAGCTCTGCCGAAACCGTTTGGTGGTTCCTTAGAAAGTTAAACATAGTGTTACCATATGACCCAGCAATTCCACTCCTAGGTATATACCTCAGAGAACTGAAAATGGTTCACACAAAAACTTGGACATGAATGTTCATAGCAGCAACATTATGTCCAAGAAGTGGAAACAACCGGAAAGTCCATCAAGGGATGAATATATGAACATGTGGTCTAGTCATGCAAAGGAATATTGTCCAGCCATAAGGACAAATGAAGGACTGACACGTGCTACAACATGGATGAACCTTGAAAACATGTTGAGTGAAAGAAGCCAGACACAAAAGGCCACTAATTGTATGATTCCGTTCATATGAAATGTTCAGAATAGGTAAGTCCATAGAGACAGAAAATAGATGAGTGGTTGCTAGGGGCTGGGGGAGAAGGGAGAATGGGGAGTGAGTGCTCATGGTACAGGCTTTCTTTCAGAGATGATGAAAATGTTCCAGAATTAGATAATGGTGATGATTATACACCTTTACAGATATACTCAAAACCACTGCATTGCACACATTAAAATGGTGAATTTTATGGTATGGGAATGATATCTCAGAAACAAAGAGAAAGAGGCCAGCAATCTGGCTCTTTGTGAGAAACCTGATATTTTTCATATTGACTTAATTTTTGAGCAAGCAAAGCAAAGTAAGGTTTGGCCTGTAGGCTACCAGTTCAGAACCTCTGAACAGAAATCACGCTCTGCTGTGAGGTGGCCCCTTCCTAGCACCCCTCCCTCGCTCAGCGGTTCCTTTCTCCCTGCTTCCTGGCTCCTCTTGCACCCGCCCCAAGGCTTCTTCCAGACCATCGTCCTTTCCTGCCTCCTCTGAAGTCCTTGTCTCTCAGCTGTGCTCATTCACTGACAGCTCACTTTCTATCTTCCTCTCTCCCCCAGTCCCTCCTTTGTTCTTTCTTTTTTAAATATTTATTTATTTGCTGAGCCGGGTCTTAGTGGCAGCACGCAGGACCTTTGTTGCCGCGTGCGGGGTCTTTTGTTGCACGTGCGGGATATTTAGTTGCGGTATATGGGCTCTTAGTTGCAGCAGGTGGGATCTAGTTCCCTGACCAGGGATCAGACCCGGGCCCCTGCCCTGGGAGCGCAGAATCTTAGCCACTGGACCACCAGGGAAGTCCCCCTCCTTTGTTCTGCTCTCTTTGTGTCCACATCTGAGCCCCTCCCTACTTTCCAGCTGTTTGTTCGTTGCTCAAACTTCCTGTTCTTTGACTCCACTCCTGTCCTCACTTCCTTCCCCTCCCTCGCCGATTCCACAATTCCCCACCTTGGCCACTCTCTTGACAACATTCTGACTTCTCTCAACCTGCCTCTCTGTTGTACCTGCCTGGAAGCCCCAACTCTGGGTCAGTCTGATTGCCCTTCCTCTCCCGGGGAGCACCTGGGCCCTGAGCTCTGTTGAAGAAAATCACAGCACCACAGAGTCTGGTGCCATCAATTCATGGATGGTGACTATAACCGGGCCCACAAATACCGTACACCAACGATGCTGTCCTCCTCGTTGGCTCACCCTGCCACCCTCCACAGTGGCTATTGAAAACCCTCGCCACTCTCCCCAAACCTCTGACCTCACCCTCTATTCCACACAGAAACTGGAGGCCTTCAGACAGGAACTCTCCCATCATCCGGCCACTGATGCATGGATTTGACAGGTATTTAAGAGGTTAAGTTGATGGAGATTGGCGGTAAGTTGTATAGATGAGGGAGAAGGGAGATCAAAGGAGACGCCCATGGGGAGCTCCCTGGTGGCCTAGTGATTAGGATTCTGGGCTTTCACTGCAGTGGCCCGGGTTCAACCCCTGGTCAGGGAACTGAGATCCAGCAAGTCGTGTGGCACAGCATGGCCAAAAAAAAAAAAGGAGAGAGAGAGACGCCTATGTTTCTTACTGGAGCATAGATGGATGTGGTGCCGTTTATGACATGGGGAAGACTTCACAGGAAGAGGCAGAGGAAGAAGGACAGGCCCTGAACCAGAAAGCAGGAGGGAAATCTGGGGAGTTTGGCATCACAGACATCAAGGCAGATACCAAAACTGAAGTTACAGAACGTGCGATGGGCTGAGCGCAAACCTTTGCCACATATATAACAGATTCGTCATGGAAAATACAGAGGCTCTTGAAAGAAACAGGAATGAAAAACAACCCAATAGAAAAGCGGGCAACTCATATGAAAGGGCGATTTGCAGAAGAAAGGATCCAAATTTTCAGTAAACATATGAAAAGATGTTCGATGTCCCTAGAATTAGAAGAATGTAAATATTATGGGTTGAATTGTGTTCACTCCCCCCTGCCCCCAAATATGCTGAAGTCCTAACCTCCAGTACCTCGGAATATGAACTTATTTGTAAATAAGGTTGTCACAGATATAATTAGTTAAGATGAGGTCATACTGGAGTGGAGTGGGCCCCTAATCCAATATGACTAGTGGCCTCCTTATAAGAAGAGGGCCATGTGACAACAGAGACCCAGGGAGAATGCCCTGTGGGGACAGAGAATCAGAGTGATACACCAAAGACTGACAGGCACCACCAGAAGTTAGGAAGAGGCTAGGAAGAATGGTCCCCTATGTCCCTAGGTTTCAGGGGGAGCACTGCCCTGTTGACACCTCAATTTCAGACTTCTTGTCTCCTGAACCATGAGACAATACATTTCTGTTTTTTTTTTTTAAGGCACTAGGTTTCTAGTACCTGGTTACAACAGCCCTAGAAACTAATACAGTAAATTAAAATAACACTGAAATGCTTTCTTATTTTTCCCATCAGCTTGGAAAAACAAAAACAAAAAAGATGATAACATCCAGTGCTGTCAAGGACATGAGACAATTCCCCCCATGACTGCCCACTGGAGTGGAATTTAGTGATGCTTCATGGGAGGGCATTTGGCAGTAAACCGTCAAATAAAAATGAAAAGGCCCATGACCTAGAACTTGGCAATTCCTATTCTTTCTGTCCCTGGAGAAATACACGTGTTCGCAAAAGAGTCGCGTGTAAGAATGTTCTTTGCAGGAATTCCCTGGCTGTCCAGTGGTTAGGACTCCGAGTGCTTTCACTGCTGGGGGCCCAGGTTCAATCTCTGGTGCAGGAACTAAAGTCCCGCCAGCCGTGTGGCCAAAAAAAAAAAATGTTCTTTGCAGTACTGTTGTAATGGCGCATCCATCCTGTCCACTGGTAGAGAATGCTTACATAAACTTGTCTCTTCTCAGGGAGGATTCGCTGTGAAGTTAATGGAGCTTAAGCTTCAGGGCCCCTCACTTGCAGCAGCCCAGGAGAGAATCTAGCAATTTCTCAATGTAACTTTGTAATATTTTTCTGAAAGAGGTTCCCCGCAAATGCATAAGCTTCAGGATCCAAAAAACTTGAAACTGCCCCATCATACTATATAATGCATGGCAACAGTTAAAAAGAGATGCGGCATGGGCTTCCCTGGTGGCGCAGTGGTTAAGAATCTGCCTGCCAATGCAGGGGACACGGGTTCGAGCCCTGATCCGGGAAGATCCCACATGCCACGGAGCAGCTAAGCCCATGCACCACAACTACTGAGCCTGCGTGCCACAACTACTGAAGCCCATGCACCTAGAGCCTGTGCTCCGCAACAAGAGAAGCCACCGCAATGAGAAGCCCACACACCACAACAAAGAGTAGCCCCTGCTCACTGCAACTAGAGAAAGCCTGCATGAAGCAACGAAGACCCAAAGCAGCCAAAAATGAATAAATAAATAAATTAAAAAAAAATAGATGAGGCAGACAACAAGACAGTGGAGGGTTTCACCAAGTGCAGGTCTGAATTCTTACAGAGAAGGACTGAAAGTGGCAAGTTGGTTTGTTATTGGAAGTTCCTGTTGACCTGGGTGGGCAGTTTCAGTGGAATGATGGGTAAGAAATGTCAGATTGCTAGGAGGGATGGTGACAAAGTAGGGACTGTGAATGTGGACAGTCCTTTCAAGAAATCTGGCTGTGAGGAGAGATGAGCTGCAGGAAGAAGTCTCATGAGGGAGGAAGAGGCTTGAGCCACTGTGTTGAGGAAAAAGAACCTGGTAGGCCTGAACATTGAGGTTAACAGCAATTCTGAGAGTATTTGTCATGTGGTTGCCTAGCTTCCAAACACTCTTCCAATTTGGGTCATTATCTCAAGCCCCCATCTCCTATCATAGGAGCAGAAATGGATCAGACATCACCCCCTTCCACCCTCCCAGAGTAGCTAGCCAAATTTTTTGAAATATTTGATTTCTACTACTGCTTGCTTCAACTGGAATTTCATAAAAATTGGTACTTGATCTGACACAGTTTGGTATGGCATGCTTGCACGGGCTTATTTGTTGTGGGTTTAATATGAACCCCCATCTTGTGCTCTGCCATTCAGGAACCCAGAGCCCTGAAAGTCTGAGGCGTCCTGGACAGATCCCTTTCCACTGTGAGATAATCCACCAAATAGGAAGATTCTTATAACACTCAACACTTTGAGATTTGGGTTCCCTGTGTAAGAGGTAAAATGATTGAGACTTCGTGCAAGTCTAAGCTTGCCTTTGACTAACTGTGCGCCTTTAGGCAAGACTCTTAAATGCTCTAAGCCCCAATATCCTCATTTGTAAAGGGGGATAACTGTACTCCTACTGATGAGTGAGTACATCCTACTGATGATCTGGGAGACCTGAGACTGAAGAAAGAGTCCGAAATGGTCCTTGTGAACAAGTTGTTATGTTTTATTCCTGGGACCTCAGAAATGGGGACTGAGAGATCAGGGCCTGTGGCCAGGGCAGCCAGTTTTGGAGGCCAGTGCCTGATGAGCTGGGCGAGTGTGAAGAGCCCTGCCCAGTCAAGACGGTGACTCCACCAGCCACCCAAGCTTCTCTGGAGGACAGGTTAAATGCAAGACTTACACAGAGACTTGGGCAGCAGAGTGACACAGAAACCCAGAGATGCGCAGAGATTAAAGCCAAAAGTAGAAGTCTGCTGCAGTGGAAGCTTTGAGCGTGCAGAACTCATGAAGTAGTAAAGGCGGAAAGGCAGTAGGTGGTGGTAGCTGCAGACGCTATTGGTGCCCTGCCCCGCAGCCCCTCCGTCCTTCTTAATTTACCTGTAGGTACAGGAGATGCTTTTCTGCATGCACGTTTTTTTAAATAATTAATTAATTAATTTTTGGCTGTGTTGGGTCTTTGTTGCTGCGCGCAGGCTTTCTCTAGTTGCGGCGAGCAGGGGCTCCTCTTCGTTGTGGTGCGTGGGCTTCTCATTGCGGTGGCTTCTCTTGTTGCGGAGCACGGGCTCTAGGTCTGCAGGCTTCAGTAGTTGTGGTACGTGGGCTCTAGAGCACAGGCTCAGTAGTTGTGGTGCACAGGTTTAGCTGCTCCGTGGCATGTGGGCTCTTCCTGGAGCAAGGCTCAAACCCGTGTCCCCTGCATTGGCATGTGGATTCTTAACCACTGTGCCACCAGGGAAGTCCCTGCATGCACTTTTTACCTCTAGTATTCTCAGGGCTCTGCTTCTCAGCTTGAGGGTTTTTTTCTGGAGTTGTGGGGACTTGCTCAGCCCTTTGTGCTGGGCAGCCCAGAAGGGCCAGAGATTTGAAACCTCTAGGGCAGTGGGAGTCAGTGGATAAATGCCCCAGGAGCACAGCGCTGTGCTGAGTTCTGTGAGGCTCCTCCCAGTGAGACTGGGCCCCAGCTGCCCACAGAGGCTTTCCTCACTTCCTCCTCCCTTTCACTTTCTGTCTCACTTTCCCTTTCCCTTGCTGTGCTTCCGGGAATCTCCTCCAAAATAAGTTATCAAGTTCTTGTCTCAGGGTCTTCTTTGGGGGAATGTGAATTTAGACAGTAGCACTAGAAGAGAGAAGCAAAATGGAAGCTCTACTTCAGGTGCTTTTGGTGACACCAAAAGCATAGGCAATGACATTTTTAAAAAAAAGATAAATTAGACTTCATCAAAATTTAAAACTTCTGTGTATTAAGGGACATTATCAAGAGTGAAAAGAGAGCTCACAGAAAGGGAGCAAGTTTTTGCAAATCATATATCTAACAAGCATTTAATATCCAGTTTATATAAAGAACTCCTACAACTCATCACCAAACAACCCAGTTAAAATGGGTGTGTGGGGGGGCACTTCCCTGGTGGTGCAGTGGTTAAGAATCCGCCTGCCAACGCAGGGGACATGGGTTCGAGCCCTGGTCTAGGAAGATCCCACATGCTGCGGAGCAACTAAGCCCGTGTGCCACAACTACTGAGCTTGTGCGCCCCACAACTACTGAAGCCCGTGTGCCTAGAGCCTGTGCTCCACAAAGAAGAGTAGCCCTTGCTCGTGCAACTAGAGAAAGCCCGCGCGCAGAAATGAAGACCCAATGCAGCCAAAATAAATAAAAGTTATTTTTAAAAAAATGGGTGAGAATTCCCTGGTGGTCCAGTGGTTAAGACTCTACACTTTCACTGCCGAGGGCATGGGTTCAGTCCCTGGGTGGGGAACTAAGACCCCCCCAAGCCACGTGGTGTGGCCAAAAAAAAAAAAAATGGGTAAAGGATTTGAATAGACATTTTGCCAGGGAAGACATGCAAATAGCTAATAAGCACATGAAAATATGCTCAACATCATTAGTCATTAAAGAAATGTAAATCAAAACTACTATTGCTTCACACCCCCTAGAGTAGCTATTATTTTTTAAAAATGGAAGATAGTAAGTGTTGACAAGGATGTTGCTATGGATCCAGTTGTGTCTCTCCCCCATCGCTAATTCATAGTTGAAGGCATAGCCCCCAATGTGACTGCATTTGGATATAGGCTGAGGGAATTTTTTGTAAATATTTATTTATTTATTTATTTGGTTGTGTCGGGTCTTAGTTGTGGCACTCGGGATCTTCGCTGTGGCATGCAGGATCTTTCATTGTGGCTCGTGGGCTCAGTAGTTGAAGAGCTTGGGCTTAGTTATCCCACAGCCTGTGGGATCTTAGTTCCCCGACCAGGGATCGAACCCGCGTCCTCTGCATTGGAAGGCAGATTCTTAACCACTGGACCACCAGGGAAGTCCCATAATGGAGTTAAAGTCAAATGAGGTAATAAGGATGGGACCCTTATCCAATAGATTTGGTGCTCTTTTAAGAAGAGGAAGAGAAATTCTACTCAGTGCTCCCTGGTGAGTAGAAGGAAATCCAAAAAAGAGGGGATATATGTATATGTATAGCTGATTCACTTTTCTGTACAGCAGAAACTAACACAACATTGTAAAGCAACTATACTCCAATAAAAATTAATTTCAAAAAAACATAAAGAGGAAGAGAGACCAGAGTTCTCTTTCACTTTCTCTGCCTAAGTTCATGCACCACAGAAAGGACATAGCCAGAAAGTGATTATCTACAAGCCAGACAGAGAGCTCTCACCAGAAAGCAAATTTGCCAGAACTTTGATCTTGGACTTTGCAACCTACAGACCTGTGAGTCATACATTTCTGTTGTTGAAGCTGCCAAGTTTGTGGTATTTTGTTATAGCAGCCTGAGCAGACTAATACAGCTGTAGAGAAATTAGAGTGCATTGCTAGTGAGAATGCAAAATAGTGCACTGCTGTGGAAGACAATTTGGCAACTCCTCAGAAAGCTAAAATTTAACATTTCCACTTCCAGCAATTCCACTTCTAGGTATTACCCAAAGGAACTGAAAGACGGGCCTCAAAGAGATATTTGTACACATCATGTGCATTGCAGCAGTAGTCACGATAGCCAAAAGATGGAAAAAAACCAAGCGTCCATCAGCAGGTGAATGCATAGACACAATGTGGAATGTACATACAATGGAATATTATTCAGTGAAAAAAGGAATGAAATTCCAATATGTGCTACAGTATGGATGAACCTTTAAAACTTTGTGCTAATGAAGTCAGTCAGACACAAAAGGACATATATTGTATGATTCCACTTATATGAGGTACCTAGAATAGGCAAACTCATAGAGACAGGAAGTAGAACAGAAGTTACCAGAGGCAGGAGGGAGGAAGGAGTGGGGAGTTACTGTTTAATGGGTAGAATTTCTGTTTGGGATGATGAAAAATTTTTGGAAATAGTTGGTGATGGTTATACTATGTTTGAGTGCACTTAATGCCACCAGATTGTACCCTTAAAGTGGTAAATTTTATGTCATGTATATTTTATGTCATGTATATTGTATATTTTATCGCCATTTTCAAAAACTTGTAAAAAACAAAAACAAACAACAACAAAAGCATGGGAAACAACCCAAGTGTCCTTCAACAGGTGAATGAATAAGAAAACTGTGGTACCTCCATGAGATGAAATGGATAAAATGGAACAAACTATGCACACACGTGATAACTTGGATTAATCACAGAGGTATTATGTTATATTAAAGAAGTCAGTCTTGAAAGATGACATACTGTATGACCCCATTATATGACATTCTTGAAAAGACAACACTGTATGGATGGAGAACAAGTCAGTGGTCCTCAGGGATTAGAGGCGGGGGAAAGAGAGCGCGAGGGAGGTTTGGGGGGCAATGGATCGTGGTGATGATTATACTAATCTGTATATACATTAAGACTCGTAAAACTAATCACCAAGATGTTTTACAAAGTTCAGTTCATTGTATGATAATTTTTTTAAAAATGAGTGACTCAGGGCTTCCCTGGTGGCGCAGTGGTTGAGAGTCTGCCTGCCGATGCAGGGTACACGGGTTCGTGCCCCGGTCCGGGAGGATCCCACATGCTGCGGAGCGGCTGGGCCCGTGGGCCATGGCCCCTGAGCTGCGCGTCAGGAGCCTGTGCTCCGCAACGGGAGAGGCCACAACAGTGAGAGGTCCGCATACCGGAAAAAAAAAAAAAAAAAAAAAAAAAATGAGTGACTCAGATCAAGTGACCTGTCCAAGGTCACATGACTCCTCGGTGTTGGGCTGGGATGTGGACCCAGGTTTATCTCCTTCCAAGGTTGCCTCCTCTCCACCAGCCCAGGCTGCCTCTCCAAGGGCTAGTGTGAGGGAAACATGAGATAATGGAATGAAAGCCCTTTGTAAATGGTTAAGGGCTACACAAATGTCAGGCCTCCTTATCAATCAGGGAACATGGCTGTTCCTCCAAGCCCCAACTTAATGAACAGCATTATTATTATTGATTTGTACATTCAACTCTGACCTTCAATATATTAAGAACTGAGCTTCTAAAAAAACAAAGCAAGCAAAGAAAAAACAACAGGTGGCATCTTCACTCCTTCCCTAAAGGTCATGTCTCTAGAAGAGAAAAGAGCTTAAAAGAGGAATATCTGGCCACAGTTTAAAATAAAAAGACTGCCTACTCTGGGTCATGGATGACAGCATTGCAGGGTGGGCAGGCCTCTGCAAGTATGAGCTGGAAACATCATCACCAAAGACCAACAGAGGGTGAGCTGAATCCCCTGGGTGCAGGTAGGGGGAGGGTTCAGTGTCAACTGTGGGCCCGGGGAAGAGCACACAAGTTTTTGTGTCAGACCAACCTCAATGAAAAGTTTGTCTCTGCCATGATTCCCTACAGTGAGAACTTACATAGTCATTTAAGCTCTCTGAGTCTCATTTTCCTGATCTGGAACATGGTCCAGAGCAGCACTAATCTCAAAAATAGATTTTATTTTTGTGACGATTAAGTGGATGGTAAAGTTCCCGTCTATGGCTGGCACATCATTAACAGTCAATGAATAATAACTAGTCATAAAAATAAACATCAGCAATAATTACCAAGCTCTTAGACTTATATATAAAAAGATAACACAAAAATAATTTCAAAGCCAACCACAACTATTACAGGAATCAGAAAAAAATACATCTACACCATTGGTTTAATACTCTTTCCCAGTAGATCACCAAACCCTGATCAGACAGTTGGCTTGGTAGGCATGAACAAAATAAGTGAAAGAGCAGTTTATTTGTTCATTCCTTTGTTTTTTTATTCAACTAGTGAAGGCACTGTGGTAGGTGCTGGAGATTCAGGGGTGAATAGGACAGGTGAGGTTTTTGTTCTCCTGGAAATTCAGAACCAGGTAAACAAGTGATCACATAAGAGACCAAGACAATGTAGATCACTAAGTGCTGTGCAGACAATAAAATGGGTTGATGTGATAGAGTGAATGGGGTGGCAGGGAAGTCCTCCTTGGGGAGGTGACAATTAAGGTGAGTTTTGAGACCTGGAGAAGCCAGCCATGCAGAAATGTGGGAGAGCCCCAGGCAAAGGCCAATGGCCAGGTGATGACTCCCAGAGGTGGGGAGAGGGATGGAGCTCTGCGAATACCAGAGGGAATGACATTCTTAGATGACCTCGGGAAGGAAGCCAGGGTTCAGCTCACCTGGGGATGAGCTGCTCTGGGTAAGAAGTTTCAATTTTAGTTAAGTTCAATGGGCGGCCAAGGAAGAGCTCTTTAAAGTTAGTTAGATGATGCATATATTTAAAGCAGACTAAGTTCTCCAAACAGAGGTTAGCTTTGTCAATGGGCTGTTACTAGTCGAAGCCTATTGGCCAAGACTGCTTCTTCTGCAGAGAGTAGGGGTGGGCACTGCCTACTTTTGCCTCAATGAGGCTCCAGTTTTAGGTTTCCAAGATTAAGCCCCTTTAGGAGTCAACGTGTTATTTATTTGGATATATTAACACCCTCAATCCCTTTACAGTCCATTCTTGCTTGCCTAGGATCCGCTTTTTCTCTGTCTGCCCGTCAGTAATCCCAGCTCTGAGCTCTTCGATGTTAATTTCAGCAGGTAATCTAATTTTCTTTGTTTCTCACTTTTCATCCCTAGGTATACCATTTTTATTCTTCTGCCTATTTAATTTTTTTTTGGCCGTGCCACGAGGCTTGTGGGATCTTGGTTCCCCCACCAGGGATGGAACCCGCGCCCCCTGCAGTGGAAGCATGGAGTATTAACCACTGATCTCCAGGGGAGTCCCTCTTATGCCTATTTTAAAGATGAGGATGCCAGGCTCAGAACCTTGTTCAGAGTCACCTCGTGTGTTGGTAGCAGAGCCAGGATTTTAACCTAAACTCATTTGACCCTTCACCATGGGAAGACAGTGGGGATGAAGAAGGCTTTAGGGAGAAACCTGAGTAGGAGTGTGAAAACACACAGATAATGCTGTGTACTCAGGAGGACAGGGATATAACGAAGTAAGATATAATGACAGCAGAGGAGGTGCTTGGAAACTCAGGTAAAGCAAGAGAGAGAGAAGGGCTCCAGAGCTTTACAGCATCTGCCATCTTTATAGCAACACACGGTGGGTAAGTAATGAAGACTGAAGTTGTCAGTGTGACACAAGGGGCTAAACGCAGTCTCAGGTGTCTCCAAGATGCCCCAGGATGGGAGTGGAGACAAAGAGCCCAGAAACTGACTTTGTTTAAAAGCAAAGATCCGATAGAAGCAGTGATTAGGTAGATCAGATGAGATTGTGTATATGAGAGCATGATGGAAGTGGTGAATTGTGAGGCTCATCCTTCAAGAGCTTGAGTCACTGATCTTGGTAAGCAGAGCCTTCCCGAGTCTGAAGACAATTTAGCATCTTGGGGGGGATTCTTTTTTCCTTAGTTTAAATGTGAGAGAAAACATAGCAAGGATAAATGAAACATGGTTATAAACAACCCACAGTGTAATCTGCCTAAGTGCAATCTCATTTTTGCATGTTGTATGTATTTTTTACTGAGGTATATTGTAGATTTCTTTAATTGCTGCGATCACAATGCCCATGATAATTCTATTTCCTTTCGGCATCATATAATAAATGCTTTCCTGTGTTTCTTATCAGTTGGCACAATTAAAGAAAATATACTACCCCATCGAAGTCCCATCGTGTAATTATTATTCCACTTGATTAGTGTTAGAGCATTTCCATATGTTTATACCTTTTGGGCAATTGTATTTTTAAAAAGTTCTAAAATTCAGTGATGGGAATTCCCTGATGGTCCAGTGGTTGGGATTCCACCCATCCACTGCAGGGGGCACGGGTTTGATCCTTGGTGGGGGAACTAAGATCCCACATGCTACGTGGCGCAGCCAAAAAAAATAGTAATAGTAAATAAAATAAAATTCAGTGAGATTTAAACATTAATGGTATAAAGAAATAAATAGTTGGCAAAAGTAACCTCCTTCTTCCTTTGTCTTTGCCATGTTCCCCAACAGCTTTGGATGAATGGAGATGCCTTCTGCAGACCCTTGAGAATATAGCTCAGAAGATTCAGGGAACATGAGTTTGTTTAAGGGGCAGACTCTTTAGA
Source organism: Delphinapterus leucas (assembly GCF_059928025.1). NCBI lineage: Eukaryota > Metazoa > Chordata > Mammalia > Artiodactyla > Monodontidae > Delphinapterus > Delphinapterus leucas. The sequence goes on along the minus strand of NC_143139.1, from coordinate 94,835,016 downwards.
CAATATAGAACTGGGCCTTCTGAATTATGCTTTTATGAAATTTTCTATTATTAGGGCTCCTAAATCTTTTCTTTTTTAAATAAATTTATTTATTTATTTATTTATTTATTTTTGGTTGAGTTGGGTCTCCGTTGCTGTGCGTGGGCTTTCTCTAGTTGCAACGAGCAGGGGACATTCTTCGTTGCGGTGCACGGGCTTCTCATTTTGGTGGCTTCTCTTGTTGCAGAGCACGGACTCTAGGCACGTGAGCTTCAGTACTTTTGGCTCACAGGCCCAGTAGTTGTGGCGCACGGGCTTAGTTGCTCCGTGGCATGTGGGATCTTCCCAGACCAGGGATCGAACCCGTGTCCCCTGCATTGGCAGGTGGATTCTTAACCTCTGTGCCACCAGGGAAGTCCCAGGGCTCCTAAATCTTGTAGGTGAGGAGAGTAACGGCCTCATTTCAACAATTCAGATGATGATCAAGGCCTGAATAGTGGAGGCAGAGCGGGTGAGCTAGCATCTGAGTGATGTAAAATTGAAGTACAATAGATAGGATATGTAACCACATGGATATTGGGGATGAGGGTCGAGGTGGCATTAAAGATGACTTTAAGGTTTCTAGACTGTTTAATGGGATGGCAGTGTCTTTGAGCAAGATAGAGGCTGTCAGTTACAGGAGGAGGAGTTCGGCAGAAAATAGAATAATTATCAAGACATCTGAAAACAGTTTCATTCTCCTGTAAGTATAGGATGATAGGTTCTACTTTTGTGTAATGGATAGTTTCACATCTCAGAATGCAAAATGTGGATGCAACTAGTCTGAAAAATTGCTACTCTGAGCTTACTCTGAGTAAAGTAGAAGAAAGGGGACACTTTGGTGAAAGAGACCATGCTGTTTCAGACTTCATCACAGCCTGGGTTTAGCTAGAAATATGGCCTTGCTTTGGGGGAGATTTCAAAAAGTGCAGAGAAAAGAGGATGCCTCAGTGCTGGGGGCCCTAATGGGAGGCTAGTGCCCTGTCTCTGTTTAGAGGAGTCTAGGGGAGGACCAGCCTCTCAGGTAACCTGGCACTGAGACAAGGGAGTAGGGAGCTTGACTGGGTTGGTTAGGACCGAGGTTCTTGGAAGGAAGAGGTTCAAGCAAGTCCAGCAGAAGCTACAACACAACACTGGGATCGAGTCAGAGGAGCTCATGCCAGGCTGGAAAGAGATGAACAGAGATGGAGATGTGCTTTGGAGTTCCAGGCCGTGTGTGGCTCTACATACCATGGGGTGAAGGCTCAGGTAAGAGGGCAGGGCAGTGGGCTCAGCAGGGGCAAGAGGCCCACAAAAGGTGTTCCGACAGTAGGTTGAAAATTTGTCCAAGTAGGAAGAAAATAATGGGTATCAAAAGAAAAAATGCACTACATAGGGCATCAACTCTTCAGTGAGTTCTTTGCAAGGAGATTGATCATGGGACTTCCCTGGTGGTCCAGTGGTTAAGACTCCACACTTCCACTGAAGGGGGCAATGGTTCGATCCCTGGTTGGGGAACTAAGATCCCTCATGCCAAGTGGCACGGCCAAAAAAAAGAAAAAGGAAAAAGAAAAGAAATTGATCCAATATGGGACAAAAATAAAGGAGAGAAAAGACAGGCAAAGGACTCTTAGAAGAGTGTTCTGTTGGCTGAGGAAATGAGTAAAAAACATCAGATGACATTATAATAAAACGATGGGCTTTTTAGGAATGTTTCGAGAATGAAAAGGAAATGGTGTGGGCCTACCCGTTAGGGACAGGAGGAGATAATGATGAGCGTTGAAAACCAAAGACCTGGCTGATTGTTGTAGCAGAGTGGATACGGAGAGAATGTTGGAGAGCTCACAGCACCACAGGGGATGTTGGGGAATTAATCAGGCTCAGAAAATGGGTGGCAACTGGGGCCACGGCCAAAATGATGCCACAAAACTAGTCTGGGGAGGTGTTGGCTATTGAGGCTGTTAAACACCGGATGCCACCACCCATTTGGCCGTCTGCACTGGGACTTGGGTGCTGCCCACAGCTGTAAGGGATGGCAGGTTGAGTATCTGACGGAGGTTAGCTACCCTACCTTGCTCCAGCTGCACAGAAACTGGAGGAGCCAGGATTCGGCATGCTCAACGTCTACGATGGGAAGTGAACTCTGCATCCTTCAAGGTGGGGCTTTCTCAACTAGTGGAGGGGGCATCACACCAAATTAAAGACTCGTTTCAGGTTGTAGCAAGGAGACTAATGACAGCATGACCAGTCAAGGAACTGCAGTTGTTTCAGAGGAAAATGAAGAAGGCGCGGGCCCCGTCAGTGGCGGTGGGAATGGAGAAGAGGGTACAGACTGTAGTGAGAGTACAACAGCAGAGTGAATAGAGTTTAATGACTACTTAGATGCAGAGGCGGAGAGGAGAATATCTAAAATGCCTTTGAATGCCTATGGCTTCATGAATTGGATGAGTGGCAGTGCCATTAACCAGGCTAAGTCATCCAGGAGGAGGGGTATGTTTTGGGAAAATGACAGGTCAGTCATTTTTGACAGGCTGAGTTTGAAGCGTCCAAGAGACGCACAGCCAGGGAGAGACAATGGACACATTTGGGTGCCATGTTCCCAGACAGTAACTATGCAGTGGGGTGCTGGTAAATGACTAGCAACAGGCTTTCCGGAGAAAAGAAATTCTGATTTGTAGCATTTCTCAATTCTGTGGTGTAAATACAACCACTATGGCCCATTTCTAGGTATCAATACAAGGTTACTAAGAGTGGATTTGGGGGACTTCCCTGGTGGCACAGTGGTTAAGACTGTGCTCTCAATGCAGGGGGCCCAGGTTCCATCCCTGGTTGGGGAACTAGACCCCACATGCATGCTGCAGCTAAGGAGCCCACGTGCCTCAACTAAGGAGCCCGCCTGCTGCAACTAAGACCTGGCGCAACCAAATAAATAAATGTTAAAATAAATAAATAAAACATTAAAGTTAAAAATGAAAACATTAAAAAAAAAAAAGAGTGGATTTGGGAAGAGATGCACACAATCAGTTGTCAAGAGGCCACCTGGGGGGCCACTATGGTGACTATGGGTGAGGCTAAGGTCTCCCAGACAGGGCAGAACCCGGAGAACAGAATCTTCAGGGACGGACTGAAGAAGAGGGGCTGCCGGAAGGAATCTAAGAGAGAATGGGCAAGTCAAGATCAAGCCCCGATCTGGGCCCTGTCAAGCTCTCCAGAGGTAGCTTCCACCACTCATTCATTTTAAGAAAATCTGCTAGACTGTAAGCTATTTGAGGGAAAAGACTTTGTCTACTTCAGCTGTGTCCTCTAGGTTTGGAACACAGTAAGCGCTCAATTAATTCCACTAATATCTTAGGGAAGAATTATGTCCACCAGTTTCATGAGGCAACACAAGAAAAACTGAATTGTGTTACAAGGAGACATTTTGGCTCAATGTAAGAAACACTTCCTAGCAAGTCTTGCAGACGTAGACACCTTGTTTGGTCTGCCCCATACCACTCCCATTCTTCTGGGAACTGTCACTCTACCTTTCAACTCTGAGGTTCTCAAGACAGTCACTATTTTCTAAGTGAATCTACCGATTAGTCTAGGTGTCGGCACCTGACACAGCTGGGATTTTTGGAATCAGGACTTGGAGTAAGTCCCTTTCTTGTGGCAGAAACTGGGAGAAGAGGTGACAGAAGAGGTGTCAGCATCCAGGGTTTTCCTGCCATATATAAAGCTAGTTTCAGGGGTTCCCTGGCGGTCCAGTGGTCAGCACTCTGCGCTTCCACTACGGAGGGCAAAGGTTTGATCCCTGGTCAGGGAAGTAAGATCCCGCAAGCCGAACAGCGCAGCCAAAAAGAAAAACAAAAAACAAAAAACCAAAGCTAGTCTCTGCGAAACACAGGCAGGGAGAATCCCAGCAGCAATGCCTCAGTTCTATTCACTCATTCTTAGGTCCAGCTAGTTTTCTGTCCCTTTCTCTTATTACAGGACATAGCCCCATAGCCCTCTCATAAATGTCCCGTGCCTTAGAAGCTGGATTCGGGTACCCTGCAACCAAGGGTCCCAATGAATACCCAAGCAGAACTCTCCAAACGTGTAACGCCACCTGTGTGAAAAGTGCTGTGCTCTTCACCGCTCAAGTATTCATGCAGTTTGAATGGCCACTTGAAAAGGGTTTAAAGGAGCGGATTTCTGCCGAGGGTGGAAGCCCTAAAGTAACGGTGATGGCAGCAGCCACCTCTCCGTGAGCACTTGCTCTGTGTGGTGGCAAAGTGGGGAAGCTGGGCTCGATCAGGTTTGAATTCGAAGTTCTTAATTACTAAGCTAGAGGTTCTCAAACTTTTTAGTCTCAGGATCCCTTTATGATCTTAAAAGTTGAAGACCCCAAAGAGATTTGGTGTGGGTTATATCTATTTACTACAGTGGAAATCTTACCGAGAAATTTAAAAGATTTTAAAAGAACAAAAACCCATCACATGTTAACGTAAATATCTTTATTAAAAGTAACTAGTTTTCAAAACAAAAAATTAGAAGAGTGGCATTGTTTTACATTTTTGCAAATCTCTTTTATATCCGACTTAGTAGAAGACAGCTGGATTCTCACCTCTGCTTCTTCACTCAATATGTTGCTTTGGTTGAAGGATATAAAGAAAAGCTGGCCTCGTACAGTCATGCAGTCGGAAGAGGAACTTTGTGAACCTGCTGAAAGGGTTTCTGGAACCCTCGGAAGTCCTCAGCCTATACTTTGAGAACCACTGCAGTAAACTAACCTGCCTCTCAGTTAAAGACTATATAGCCATTGAATTAGTATTAGACCTGGCAGTTCTTTCCATGGCCAAGGCATTTTAAACAAATTGCAAAGGGTGGTGGTGGGGAAGGAAACTTGAATTCTCCTGTTAACTCAATTTTAAATGACATCGATTTCCAACTTGAGTTCACAGATTACTCCTTTGGCAGCCAAGATTACTTATTAGATTTCTTCAAGTTTACTTTTCTAAACTAAGAAGAGAAAGCAACATGTCATACACAAAGTTAACATTTGTATAGTGTTCTTAACAGTTCACAAAGCCTCTTCCTGTGCCCACATGACGCCATTTAGTCCTCAGCAGCCACTTTACAGAAGAAGAGCTCGGAGCAGAGAGGCAACTTGCCCAACACTGCCATCAGTAGCCGGGCTGTGGACCAGGCTTCCTCATGACCAAGAGACATGCTCGCAGGACAACTCTGCTCTGGCTCTAACGAACAAACACCTCACTTTCAAAAGCTGGCTTTCCAACCTAGAAAGAGGGGTCCTTTTATGTTCACTTTTTTCACATACACAAGAGGCGGCATCTGTTCTAGAATCCAACTGGATTTTATTTGACACAGAATACAATATGGGTGCAGGAATAGCAAACTGAAAAGACAAAGCAGAAAAAACACAGTTCTATCTAATTTATAATTAAGTAACAGGAGGGCAAGTCATTAAGTGGCTAATCATACAGTTGAGCTTGATGGAACAATTCTCTTTTTCTAGTGCCCATACCTGAAAGACAAGGTAAATTATTTAATTAATTCCTTAGTAATTTCCTGTTTGAGACTATAAAACCTGCTTAAATATATCCACAAACTTGGTTAAAACTTTGAAAAGAAGTAAGTGACCACAAGTGTGTGCCAAGACCGGGTTACGACCCCGGTCTCTGCCCCTTTCATCTTACCGGCCCCTATAACATCTTACTTATCACCCCCTTCTTATGACGGTCCCGCCTCACCACGGACTCAGCTGCACCCACCTGACTCCTTCCAGCTACCAGGCAGACACCAGGCAGTAACAGGGAGGCGAGAGGGAGAAGTCAGAGCCGGTGCTTGTGAAAGGGAGCTCCACCTGTTTGCCCCAGGCAGTGGCTCAGACAGCATGAACTCTTGGCCTCCCCTACCTGTGGTGGCCTCTTCACCTCAACTCCAGTCCTCAGGTAAGTTTAGGGTAAGGCAAATACAGAAACCAGTAACTGAACAGCCTTCAATTTCAAAATCTATCACTAGTTCCAATTATAGCCCTGAGTCCACTCAGCAGTGCAGAAAGAGAACTGTGGAGAGAAACTAGGTATGGATCTCAGGTCCTTTCTGATTTCCCCAGAAGCCAAAAGTTGGCTCTAGCAAGATTATAAACAAGGGCAGGAAATTTCTTCCACATATAAATGGATTTCTTTTCTTCTTTTTTAAAAAATATTTATTTATTTATTTATTCACTAGTCTGCAGCAGGTCTTAGTTGCGGCACACAGGGTCTTCATTGCTGCGTGTGGAATCTTTACCTGTGGCACGCAAACTCTTAGTTGCGGCATGTGGGATCTAGTTCCCTGACCAGGGATCAAACCCAGGCCCCCTGCATTGGGAGCGTGGAGTCTTAGCCACTGGACCGCCAGACAAGTCCCTAAATGAATTTTGTGAACACAAAATCCTTCATTATTATCTTACTTAATAATCTTTTGTCGTGGTTCTTTGTGGGCAGTTCACCTCTGATTAAAATACTTTGTTATATGAATGGAAACCAGGGCACTAGAACTCTGCATCACTGCTTCCATCATCCTGAAGGGGTACTAGATTCTTTAAGCACTTCACGTAAGAAATTCACTTAAATATTGTCTAAAAAAGTCCTCATAGGGTAGAGCTCCAGTGTGTGTTAGGGGGCTGGAGAATAACCCGGAAGTTGTCCATCAGATTTAAGCATGCTGCAATTTGCTTCTTATGAATTTGTTTTCCCAGTGCACTGATAACCATGGCCAGGCAAAGTCACCAGCTGGATACAGTGACAGTGTCAAAGCCCAACAGGAGGGTTCTTTACACCCCCCACTTCTTAGGCTCAGCCCCAGGCACATGTAATGGGCTACATGAGACAGTTTTGGTCCAAGACAGAACCTGGAGCCTGCTCCAGGGCAGAGCCAATTACAAAGGCCTCTTGAGAACTTAGAACAGTGCTTCTGCCTTGACATGTATTACTTGTCATGTCATGGCTCCACTCAGAATGCAAGCTCCCCAAGGACAGGGAAGGACTGTCTCACACATTTTTATACCTTACACATTACTTAGCATATACTTTGCTGAAAGGAATGTGACGGTATGAAGACATTGAGTTATTTGGCAGGTTTCTTAAAAAATGAACATGCATTTCACTTTCAAAATTCTTTACCAAAATAAATAAGTCTAAAAACAAAATAACTGTACCAATAAGTGATTTGTAAACATTTCACAAACTAAAGAACCCTATTTATTGGTTTTTAAACATAAGAATATTCTGCTAGCCAAAACTCATATTTAAGTAAAAATCTCCCTTTTCATTAAAAATTTGATCAAGAAAATGACTGAAAATTCAACAGATAAAAGAGCGTTTCGCACAAAAATATAATAGGCATAAAAATATATAAAAAGTAGCCCAATTTCACTGAAAATTTTAAAAAATGCAATTGAATACTAATTTTCACCTGTCAGTAGCTAAGATGGAAAAGTTTGATAACAGAACATTGGCAAGAAATGGAGAATGGGGCCTCCTGCTTCACTGTTTGTAGGGACTGTGAATTAGCACATATTCTTGGGAAAGGAAAATCTGACACTATCAAAAATAAAAACATACATACTCTTTAATCAGAAATTTCTCTTTTAGGAATTACTACTACAGATATAAAAAATTCTACCTGTATATCCAAATACATTCAAGTACATATACGGGGACACTCGGGAAAGCCACTAAGAAGCTGTTGCTGACGGCCACCTCCAGGAAAGAGATGAGGAGAACAAGGTGAGACTCATCTTTTGTGGTAAACCCTTTGACCACTTGAATTTCTGAAAATTTACATGTCATGTTTTATTTACATACTACTAACAGCCACAACAATAATGATTTAGTTGAGATAGCCATAAACGCTGTATCAGAATTAATCAGCATGAGATAAAACCAATGAAACATGATAGGTGGATATAATTCTAGCCCAAAGCAAAGACACCTGACATTAGTTAGCCTCTGGAGCCTTATTACTGATGTGATTTTGGAAATATTTAATAGTTTGCAAATTCTCATATTTTCTACTTTCATAGAACCTGGATAGTTGGGAAACTCTAGGCTGCAAGCTTCTAACGTGGATTCACCTATGCATTTTCCACATAGATGAGTCCTTGTCTAACTAACCAAAAGCTAGTTTATGAAAACAAGGCATGTTCCATGTCTCCATTTTCTAAGACTGTGCACCCTCCAGCTTGACGTGAGTCCAAGAATGATACTGACCACAAAGCCCAACCTTAAAACGTCAAAGCATCCAGAGACACCTACTTTTGGAATTCCCACTCTCTGTTGTCCAACGGACACACCTGCCGTGTTTTGAGCCAGCGGGAGATGCAGTGGAAGTGAAAAGCATGCTGGAAGAAAAGATACATTTTATTAAAAATAATCCTGTGAAGGCTCAGCTCTCTGATGACAATACACCTCAAGTGCAGTGGGGTAGTTACACACAGGGGCTGGAGAAGAGTGATGGAAGGCAATACACAACGGGAGACAAAAGGTCAACAACGGGTTACACCTTGGTTAGGTATGAGGCTAAGTCCAGTGAAACATGTCAGAAACATCATTCCTACAAAGGGAAGAGTGCATTTAGGAAGCACAGCAGTGTTCTAGCAGTGAGCTCTCTTTCCCTAAGGGAAGATGGAGTGGGGCTTCCTGGTCCTATGCGGCCTGTAGGGGGGGCTTACTCTACTGGGGCTCACGCAGGGAGGCCCTTGATCACACGTGGATTTCAAACATTCCCCCTTCTTGGTCCCCAGCTGCCCTCCCCACCTTGGAGAAGGGAACCCCAGGAGCAGAGGCATCTACTCAGTGTGGGTAGTGTGCCATCCCTGACATCACCCAGAGCTGAGAGGGGCACTTCCCCGACCTTCCACACGCAGCTCAACTCTTTCCAAAGGACTTTATTTCCCCATTTGTTTATAGGTGTATTGATATGACAACAGCCTGGTACTCAGTGAGCCTTTAGTGGGTGAGAGACTGTGTCTTAAAAAGGAATGAGATAAAAACTTAGGGTAAAAGGAAGTATTACGATGGGCACACTGCACGCAAACAGCTGAAAGAGCATCGAAGGGCTTATTCCATGATCAAGACAGGAAGTAAAAGGGCAAAAGTACCAAGACTACTGGGAACTGACAGGGAGCGAGGAGTTGGCCTTCGGATATGGGGAGAAGGAAAGTCCGTGTGCAGCTTTTTGGTATGCATTAATGACGTGCAGACGCTAACCACAGCACCTCTGCAATGGATGTTTATCCTCTGCCCCTGCTCGTGTGAGCAGCGAACTCGGATGGAACAAGAGTCCCCTCACCTGAGCCATGATGGGTCGGCTGAGTGGGGACAGGGGAGAAGTGCTGACGCCCCAACACACCATGAAAGCTTTGGCAGGCTTGGCTTAATAACAGCCCTGAACTCTGGTCAGCGTGTCCCCCCAAACATACATGGAACTTAAGAATCACAATGTGGATTATCATCTGTGAATTGTCTTTGCACAAAGACAGAAAGAGAATTCAGTGACAAACACTAGAGTCCACGGCTGGTACACTGGGGCTACTCAACAGGACAAACACTCTCCCAGAGCAGTGGCCCTCTGCAAGATCCCTTTCCTCCTGACGCTCACACAACTCATTATTTCTGAAAAAGAGAAAAAACAAGATTTCCAAAAGGCAGCAAGCGGAGGCATTTTTCTCAATCCCCAGGCGGTGGGGACAGGCTCACCTAAGGGCGTTCAGGACACCCTTCTCCACCTCCCAGCTGCCCCGTTAGGCACCCTGCAGCAGTACAGGGTCCTGTACTCCCCAGCCACCTCCGAAGACAGACGGAGAGACAGGCTGCAAATGAGGCTGCAGGGCTGGTGACAGCATCCCTGAGCGCCCCTGTCCCCAGCTTTCTTCCTGTTAACCATCTAAGACAAACTGGTGAGTACACTGAGCAGTCCCAAAATACACTGCCTGGTGCTTCACGCTTTGCAAGCAGTCTGTAAACATCTATTACCTCACTGGAGCCTCCAGCAACCCAGGCAAGCAAGCATGACGGCTATTACTATCTTCATTTTACAGACAGGAAACTGTCTGTATAACCAGAAGAGTTAAGTGACTTGCCTAATTCATAGAGCAGGTTAGTAGAAGACCCAGCACTAGAACCTGGGACTAGTCCAAAGGTTTCAGGCACACCTGCTGGCTCTTCTTGGTGGCAGGCTCTCTGAGCTCGACTCTCCTGAGCTGAATTTAAGGAGAAGCTCACTCCTTTTCCTTCCACCACAAAGTGACAAGGTTCTTAGTATACGCCTGGATGCCAGGGAGAGCAAAGAGCCCGATAAGCTTTATTCTTTATCCCCATAAATAATAAACACTGTCCCTTGGCCAGAGGCTACTGTGAAACTGTCGAAGGGCCCCGACAGCATGGAGAAGGTGCCCCACAAGGTGTAGGCTGGGAGGAGAGCCTCAACCCGAGGGAGAAAAGTACTGATAGCTCTCTCTTCAGGAACTACAGCCACCCCAAATTTTATTTATTTATATTTATTAACAAAGACGCTTACTGCATGCAGGAGGTGTTCCAAGCAGTTTTTTTTTTTTTTTTTGAGTAGAGAAAGGTTTACTGCAGGGGCATGCAAGGAGATGGGAGGCTCATGTCCCAAAAAAACCCCAACTCCTCTAAGCACTTTTTAACATAAAATCACTTCATCGTGATTGTGACACTATGCAATCTACTAACAGCTCCATTTCATACGATGCTTAGAGAGGCCAATACCTTGCCCAAAGTCACCTAGCAAGTCCCAGAGACAGGGAATGATGGTCTGACTCCAGAGCCTGACTTCTTAGGCCTGTGTCATGCTGGGAGCCCTCTGTTCCCTGGGCACAGGACGCCCAGACAGGACAATTTTAGCTCCTATGACGGGGACTACATGTCTATAAGGATGAATTTTTAACACGTGCTGGAAATAACATATTCGATGTCTATTATCCTTCACAGCTGTCACTCCCTGGAAGGCCGTACATTCAGTCCAGGGATGCTGTACAAAACATTTCTGGCATGAGCCACATTAAAAAAAAACCCAAATCCTAACTTAGTACATTTGCCACACCTAAAACACACACACACACACACACACACACAGACACTCAATTTATTCACCTTAGTTCCACAAGACACCTAGCCTTTTAAAAATGTGTTACGAAAGTAAAGATTTCCACTAACAGAATATTCCAAAGACTGTACCACAGGCTTTGAAGGCAATTCCCAAAGATGAATCCCCAAAATGTTGCTGACAAAAGTTGGTACACTTTATAAGTAAGACAAACTACTGTCTCTGCAATAACTAATAATTTTTACCCTATAACAGGTGAACAGTACAATGCTTTTAAATCTTTTTTTTTTTTTTTAATATTTGTGTACCTTTTGGGAGAAAAGTGGGCTAGTCATTTTTTTCCTAGTTAGTTTCAAGACTGGCAAAGCAGGAAAAGTGGTACTATGTTTACAAGCCATGCTGATAGGGAAAGATGTTTCCTTACGTTACAGACTCCCCACGCAACGGTGCACTCTTCAGAAGTAGCAGACGCCTGGTTGGCTTGACACTCTATGCCTGTGGGAACAAGAGCAGACAGCACTGGACCCCGGCAACAACCTTTTCACCTACAGCTGCCCTACCTGCACGATGACACGATGACACGACTGGGGGTGGGGGTGGGGGGTTGGTGGTGATGGCATAAACATGAACAAAATCTCAAGTGGTTAATTAGTCATAATTGTTTTTTAATGTATGTGGAAAGGGGTGAAGAATAGAGAAGGCAGAGATATGACTTAACAGCATGCTTTGCAATGAATCCTTCCCCTTGTTCAAAAACAGAGTAACGAAGGAAAGAGTACTTTTTAACTCTGAACATAACCTGACTTGTCCAAATGACAGTGATTCCTCCTAATCTGGTAAATTTAGTAAATTCTTAAAGCCACCTCATAACTCTTACTGTTCTGAGAACTGGCATCTCTATTCTTGGTGAATGCTTCCTCTCAGGCCCTTACAACACCCAGGTTTGCCACATGAAAGCCTAGCTGGGGGACAAGCTCTAGTCCCTAAAGGAGTCAGGCAGACATATGGAGCTGGGAGAGAGCAAGTAAAAGGGGGTGAAGAGGCCTGTGGCGAAGTGCAGTGTACGCTCTGCATGAGGACGTCAAATCTCAAGTCCTTAAAACACCGTCAACACAGCAGATCTGTGAGGCCAACGGGTTAGAGGAGATTCAGGGGTACCACTTAAGCGACACTTATTGCCCCTGAGGTGATTCTCACCAGTGAATGGAGCAAATTGCTGCAAATGTATCCGAATATCAATTTCATAGAAGGGGAAGGGAGGGAACTTAAATAGAAAAAAAAATCTGACTGAGATCCAGAAAGGATGAGTAAAGCTCTATTAGGGATAAATATTCAACGAACAAGAATTACTAATGTGTAATTTGCTTTCTCTGAAGGTGGTAACTAAATGGAGTCTCCCTTCTGAAGAACAAAAAGCTTCAGGAAAGACTATTTAATGAGACAATTACTTCAAACTTCCACAGGCGGAAAATACTAAAATTGTATGAAAGTAATGCTGAGATGTTAATGCATACATTTGGTCTTAGGGGAAGAGATATACCAGAATGTTCTTTCCCCCACCCTTCAAAAATATGAAAGGCAAAGGATCTGAAATCACAGAAGTTGCTTATGCTACCCAGATTCACACTACAAAGAGAATAACTGGTTTTCCTTCTGATAAAAGTGGAGAATCTAGGGCCTATGCCATATATTCAAGAATGTATGGGGGCTGTGAATGCACCCTATTCAGAGAGATGGCAGAGAAGATAAAATCTGATGTCCTTCAAGTTGGATCATCTCACTTAGATGAGGACTATGTATTAAGAAATTAGCTAAGCAAGAGGCACAATTATTATTATTTAAGTAAATAATGAAACTGTTTCAAGGTACATTATCATGTTTAAATTTTTCTAGGTCTGCGTATTTTTAAGGGGCTGTCGTTCTATGCCTAGTGCAAAGTAGGCTTTCAGTATCTGAATAAGCAAACAAAAAACACTTCTATAAATAGAGAGAATGGGGGCCAAATATACATTTATTCTTATCAGAAAACTCCTAACAAAGAACAAAAATATATTGTACAGCACAGGGAATATAGGAAATATTTTATAACAACTTTAAAGGGAGTATAATCTATAAAAGCATTCAATCACTATGTTGTACACCTGAAATTAATATAATATTGTAAATCAACTATACTTTAATAATAATAAGAAAAGATCAGAAATAGGATTGCAATACAGAACGTCAGATAAAAGGGGATAAGGCATGAAAAATTACTAAATACAAGTGTAAAATGTTCTCAAAGATAAAATGTTTTCAAGCTTTTGGTCCAGAGGCTGAGCACTGGGGTTTAGTCATTTGTTTAAACAGGGGAAGGAATTGTTCTCTGTCAGCCTAGAACAGACAGAAAGGCAGCACACAACAGGTGTGCAAAGGCAGAAGTTGACTTCATGTGACTTATAAAGCTTGAGGACTTTTATATTTCAATACAAGAGCATTACAACCAGAGGACTGCTAAGGAAGCAATGGCTGCTTCTTGGAAGTGAAGAGATTTCACACTTTGAAAATATTGATGGACCTGTGGTTTTAGGAAAAGACTAACTTAGGGGCAGAGGCTGGGTCTAAGCACTTCTGGATGCCCCCTTCATCTGGAACAAGATTACCTGAGGCAATGGAGAAAATTACACCTAGCAGATGGTGTTCTCTAAAAGAACCAAGAAATAGGGCAATGCAAAATAAGTATGAAGCTATAGTAGGACAGGTAGTAACAATTTGGATTCCAAAGAGGAAGTCTTTAGATCAAGAATGCTTTGTAGGTGAGTTCAACTGGAGCACAGCCATAATCACTCGTTTATTTACGGCTCTGTATACAATTATTCATTTAATGCCAGACCAGAATTTATTAGAAAATGGCCATTGCTAGATCAAGATTCTTATTTTCATCTTTAACAAAAGTGTCTTTTTTTTTTTTTTTTTTGTGGTTCGCGGGCCTCTCACTGTTGTGGCCTCTCCCGTTGTGGAGCACAGGCTCCAGACGCGCAGGCTCAGCGGCCATGGCTCACGGGCCTAGCTGCTCCGCGGCATATGGGATCTTCCTGGAACGGGGCACGAACCTGTGTCCCCTGCATCGGCAGGCGGACTCTCAACCACTGCGCCACTAGGGAAGCCCCAAAAGTGTCTTTTTACAAGCATCATAATTCATCTATTTTTGAAAGGAAGACAAGCCCAGTTGCAGCAACCAGATTTCTCTTTAGTGTCTGTAATAAACAGAAGGGTATGCTCCACAAGGGTAAAGACCTGATCTCAGGTCTTTTATCCTAGACCTTGCAAAATGCCCAGGATATAAATATTCATCAAATGAACATAAGACATGACTTGAAAATACTTTGTTTGTTATAGGAATTCAATGTCCTACTTCTGCATCTGACATTTAAAATATATGATAAAGCAGGTATCTAACTAAAAGCCCACATTGACCCCTCAAGTGTTCAACACTAAGAGAAGATAGAGTATCAGTGGCCTTTGTCTGTCACCATCTTCCCAAGAAGTGCATTCTCTTGCATCCAGAGAGACACACAATGACTTAAATACAGAGGTTAAAAACAAGTCAGGATTACAGAAAAGAGCCCCAAGAAAGTAAAATTTTCTCTGGGCACAACTCCTTGTGAAAACGCACAGCAAGGAATTGGCAAGCACGTAATCAAAAACCCCACCCTAGCATATTTAACACTGTGCATGTGTTTTTCTGTGATGGGTTCCTTCTCTCTGCATTAAACATCATGGTAGCTGCTGATCTGCTTTGACTGTTGTGTGAAAAGGTAAACAGGGTCAAAACTCAAAGAAACCAAGGGCAGTAAACTACCAACACATGCCATGATTGTTTTCCCGCACAAAATATTTGATTTGTGCTTTCCAAGTTGCAATGACCACAGACTAGTCTCCTATTTTGTGTTTTTATTATTCACTGAGCAAATATCTAGTGAGAACCTATTATAGTTTATCACTAGATATAGTAGTATTATAGTACGAAACACTATGCTAGATGCTAGGAACATATCAGTAAATAACATGGAATTATAAAGAACCAACTAAATTAAATGACTGCTACAAAGGAAACTATAGGATGTCTTGGAAATATTTAACAGAACTGGCATAGCTTGTGTTTGTGTGTATGTAAGTATGGTCAGGGAAAACATCTTTGAGCAAGTTCAAGGTGAGCTCTGAAGACCAACTATGGGTTAGTTCTACATTGCCCAATAAAGTAGCCACTGGCCACGTGTGAGAATTGAGCACTTGAAATGTGGCTAGTCTGAAATGAGATGCTCTGGAAGTGTGAAATACACTTTGAAGACTTAGTACAAAAAAAAAAAAGTAAAACATTTCACTTTAAAATGTTGATTACATGTTGAAATAAAAATATTTTGGATATAGTAGGGTAAATAAAATACAAATCATCTGTTTCTTTTAACTTTGTTAATATGAGTACTAGAAAACTTTAAATTACGTATGTGCTCACAATTGAGGCTTACATTTAGATTAGACAGTGCTGCATTAGACAAAGATAGGGGGAGAAGAGGTGAAGAACATTTCAGCAGAGGGAACAGGATATGTAAGGGCTCTAAACAAGAGCATGGACACTTGAAGAATGGAAAGAAAGTCAGAGGAACCACCAGAGTATGCAGGAGAGTGGCTCAAGATAAAGTTGAAGAGGCAGGTAAGTCATTTAAAAAATAAGTTATAATTTCAATTCGAGAAAGTTGCAATTTCTTTGCCCTATTCCTGATCTCAATAACAAACCATTTTAGTACCTGGATGAATAGTGACTGTCCCTGGTGTGATCAACATTCTTGCCCCTATTACTACCAGGATACTAAGTCCACTATGTGTTGACCACTATGTGTAATGAAATATGTGGAAATTTAAATTAAATTTCTTTAGAGCAATTAACTGCCTATTTAGATGTCGGCAGTGATGTCCCCTTAACTACACTTGGGCTAACACTGAAAATCCATACTCAGGCTTCTTTTCTTCATAAATCCCCAGCAAAAACTAGTTCTAACAGAACATTTTAGCTCAAAGTTATTTTTCTTTCTTTCACTATTTCTGCCTTTGAGTCTGGTTACAAGATGGGAAACAGAGAGGATATAATCAATAGTACCTCTGTGTCTACAATTCATTCTAAATGTGGCCTTGCCATCTTTAGATTGAGTAGATTTATTCTGAGAGAGGGGTATGCCTGCAGGACATCATAAAAAACTACTTTATTTCAAACATACCAATGGCCTAGATGCACAAGACCCCAAGTGCTCTGACTGTACTTTATATCTCCTTGGGAAGAAGAAAACTGGTCACATCAGGATGGCCGCAATCTCTGTAACCTTCTCAACTTCCTCCCATCCTCCTCCAATTACTTACAAAGATCCATAATGTGGTTCCGGCAGATGGCACAGTTATCAACCACAATATCCCAGGCCCAGAGGGCTACCGCATTCCACTGCAAAGAGAAAAAGGGGGAACAATGCACTCTACTCTCCTTGTAACACAAGCATAGACACACATAGAACACACACACACGACACTCTAGGATTTCATGCTGCAGTTATCATCTTTTCGGCCACAAGGACCACTAAACAAAAGAGCTTCTAGAGGTTCCATTACTCTTATTTATTACATCAGACAGCAAGAGTAGGCTACACGTACGCTCACCCATTCTCCAAACAGTTGAGTATATAAATACAGAAATGAATGTCATCTTTTTATTTTTTCCTACAGTTTAGTCAGCCATATCAATGCAAACAAATCAGGAATAATTTATAAGTGCCTGTTTCAGGTCTAATAATCACAAACTTGAATTACTGTGCAGGTTCTCCTGGCAGTTGCAGAAGAGCTCAATTTCTGCATAAACAAATATCTGCTCTTCAAGGCGACTTTGGAAGCAGGAATGGGGAGGTCGAAAACAAGGAACACAATGAACTAAGATGATGACTGGATCATAAAACGGGTAATCGTGGGATAAGCTGGATAACTAATTACGCAGTGTCAATACTCAGAACAAGGTCATCACTTAAATCTTACAAGATAACTGCACAACAAACTCTAAAATTCACTAGAATTTTGTTTAGTTCCTATCATCAAATAAACTGTTTTCAACTTTTACATGCTCAAACTGTTATATTCAGTTAAGATAATTTCCATAAGAGTTTATCTAAAAGTAGTATTTAAGTAACTCAACCCTCTCTGGCTTCTGCAATTATAAATATTCCCAAACTCCCTTTCATCCACGAATTTGGTGCTACTTCTCAAACCTTCATCTCTTTCAAGCCTAATTCTCAGTGTCTAGTAACTTCTTCAGCACTTTTCACCCTACAGCTTCAACTTGCAGGAAAAAAATCCTACTTCTATTCTTCAACATGGCTGCTGGCTGTAACTGAGCATGCAGGGCCCACAATGAAACGCCAAAAAGCACTAGGAGGGGGAATATTGTCAGGGTTTAGCCAGATGTTCCAGGAATAACATCTTCCCTATTTCAGGTCTTCATTTTGTACAGATGTTTTATCTTGGGTGGGAATCGACACTTTTCTCCCCAACTGCTGGCAAACAACTATAAGGCATTTCACGCAAAAAGACACGTCCCACATTTCTGCTTTCCCACTTTTACCAGGTCGTTCGCAACTAGTACTCAACCCTCCCTAAATGACACAAGATTTGGGCTCGCATTTTCTTTTTAACGAATTCCACCATGTTTCTTTTTTTTTTTTGGACAGCGGGATTCTGAATATGACCACAGGACTGGGGCAGCTGTGTGACAAACCAACAGACCTCTCAGAAGAACCAAGAGTTACACTCGAGACACTTTAACTCGGCAGGGGCGAGGACCAGAGAGGGCTAATGGAGGCCTCGATTAGGCGAGGACCGGGTCGGGGTCCCTCAGAGGGACCCCAAGCTTCGGACAGGGGCGGGGCACGGAGATAGCCAGCCCGGGTCCTCAGAGGCCTCCAAAGCGGTAGGACCTCAGCTTCCCGGCTTTCGCCACACCGCCCCATCCTCCATCCACCGCAGCACTCCGACTCCCCCTTCCTCCCACCCCACCCTCTCCTTCCCCACCCCTCCACCACTCCAGTGACAGCTCAGGCGCTTGGCTCCTGCAGCCAAGTCGCAATCCCGCGTATCTCAATAAGCACCTCCGTGATTGGCCCCTCAGCTTCCTAACGAAACCAATACTGCCACTGACAGTGGGCGGCAGTCACGCCGATCAACCCTAAAACCCGCCCACCGGCTTCCTTTCGTGGTACCCTGTCCCAGGAACGCCCTGAAGCGAAGCCCTTTCCTCCGCGCCTTGGCCATCCTCGGGCCTGCCAGCCAGATCCACGCCTCTCTAGCTTCCCTGAGGAAGGCGCTGGCGAGACCCAACCTTTTTTACTTCAAAGCGCTTCTTGCCCGCGCCGCTGTTCGTGCCGCTCGGGGTATCCACATCCATCGCTGCCGCCATTTTGGAAACACACGCTCCGTCGCCCGGCTACTGCGCCTGCGCGTCAGCGCAAGCCTCGCTCCCCCTCCCGTCCCGGCACCTCCTCCCGCGCCCCACCCCTCACTGGCGCGCGAGGGGCAGGTGGGGGTGGAGCATGTGGCCACGCCTCTTAAAGGCGCTGGCGCTGTCCTCCCCCACCCCCCACCTACCCAGCGTTGGCGGAGAGGAGGCGGTGGCCCGAGCGTCTGGGGCGGGGCCGGGCGGGGCAGGGCCGAAGTGAGCGAGCCGGGTGGAAACGTTCGAAAGGGCTCGTTCTCGTCGCCCTCCCCCGGGAAGACCCCGGACACAGTCCCTCAGCTGGGGCGGCGGCTGCTTCCTCCGCTTGGGCCGCGACCTGCAGCACCGGCCGCGCCTCGCCTTCCCCGGCGCCGCGGAGCTCCCCGGCTCGCTGGTCCTCGTCGCGTTCTTCTGGGGAAGGGGCGAGGGTGGGCGTCCCGCCTCCCGCTGCCGAAACCCGAGACCTCACACTGGTCCTTCCAGATCCTGACTCGCTTACGAGACCGGCCTGAGTTGCTACCCTCCCTGGGAGGCCTGAAGCACCGTTTGGTTTCCTAATTCCAATTCGGGAAATACTCAGGATTAGATGGGGAGACTGGAGCCCCCCGCCTCCGTGTCCTCCGCAGGATCAAATTGAGCAGGCATTATGTAGCCCTGCCTTCACCTGCCCACCTGAAATAGGTGGAGGGAGGAGGCTTAGGAGACTGGGAGATGACAGCCACAGCCCACCCAAAATACCAGTCCAAATCGGAATGGCCTTTGGTTAAAGAACACGATTTACATTTAACTCACTTGAGCATACACTTCCTTCCCATTCCTCAATTGGTCATCGGACTATGGGGTCCTTTCTCCTTAATTTCGGTCCTCTTTCCTCTCTTTGAGCCATGATCACATCTGCAGTCACTGTACTTCTTGAAGTGTTTGTGTGAGGCATTTGCCACTTATTCTTACTGGTCATTCCTTCCCAGCCAAAGCACCTGAACTTTATGTCACCCTTCCTTTTCTAGACCAGCACCTCCCCCCCTTTTCATCTCTAGTCTTGCAGAGGTATGACTCTGCTAGGTAACTCTTAAATCTTGTATTAGCTTGTTTGAAATCTCATATTTTCTATTAAAAGAGAATTGAAGAGTGATTGATTGTGTTGACTCCATTGTTAAACCAGAAGAAGTAGGATTTGTTTCCTTGTCTTAATCATAAACAAGAACAACGAATCTGTGAAAACACCACCACAGCTTTAACTAGACTAGAATAGAGAATAATTGTGTGAGACCTTAAAGCATTATAGGAACCTTACAAAGTTTTTCTAAGCCCAAGTTTTGTTAAATTAATGCTTCCACGTTAAGAGTTCTGTCATTTATTGTGTTCCTGCAGGAATACCCGAAACGCATAGTAAACTAAGGTATTGAGTGCATATTTATCCTTCATTCAACAAATTCACTGAGTATGTACCAGGTCCTGTTATAAACAGGAGAGACTGTGATGAAGGTGTCTAACTCCTGGTAGGGAGATAATACACAAGTCAACAAATAAACACCAGAAAATCTCAGATATCAATAAGTGGAAACAAGGTCATGAGACTGAAGGGAGATGGAAGCAGTATTAAATTCGGTGATCAAATAAGTCCCCTATGAGGAGTAACATTACAGCTGAAGTCCTTCCAAGGGCTTAAAAGGCCCTGTATGATATGCTTCCCATTCATTGTATTGTGCTTTTCTTCTTTTCTTTAATGGTACATGTACCTTCTAACATATTTTTTCACTTACTCATTAGATTTATTGTTTTTTGTGTGTCCCACCAAGAGGAATTTTTTTATTGTTTTCTTTATTGGCAACAAATACTCCTAGAACAGTGCTCGGTAAGTTGTAGGTGCTCAGTATGTGTTGAATGAATAAACTTGAAGCTTATTGAGCAAGGGGAGTGTGGTAAGAGAGGTTGGACAGGCAGGCAGGGGCCAGATCAGGTAGAGATTTTATTGAAGATGTTATGGGAGAATATTGGAGGGATAAAGTAGGGGAGGGGACTAACAGTGACATAATCTTATTTAAGTTTTTTAAAGTTTTTAAGCTTTGTAGGAAGAAGGTATGGTAGTAAACCATACCTTGCAAACAAGTAAACTTGTAAACAACAATTTACAAGTTGTTTGCCTTGTAAAGAGCTACAGTGGGGCAGTTCCATTAAGCTATGAAAACCTCATGTACTGATCTCTCCTTTGGAGATTTACCTTGCTGTGATGATTGGCCACCGCGTTCTGTATACTAGATCCTGCTGCATAAACCTAAGAAAACTTTTTGTAGACCCCGTACAGATTCCTATCCTTCAAAATTTTACTGAGTTTACAATGCCATAGGTTGTAATTTTACTTTAGTTCTATTCAGTTCATCCAGCCAGCCATTCTTTCATTCAACAAATATTTTTTATTTAAAACTTTTCCCCTCCCCGACAATGGTAGGTCAGAAGCACAGGTAACAACCTGGACTTTTAAATATTTTTTAATATTTGGCCGTGTTGGGTCTTTGTTGCTGCGTACGGACTTTCTCTAGTTGCGGTGAGCGGGGCTACTCTTCATTGCGGTGTGCGGGCTTCTCATGGCGGTGGCTTCCCTTGTTGCGGAGCACGGGCTCTAGGCGCGTGGGCTCAGTAGTTGTGGCTCATGGCTCTAGAACTCAGCCCCAGTAGCTGTGGCGCACGGGCTTAGTTGCTCTGTGGCATGTGGGATCTTCCCAGACCAAGGCTCGAACCCATGTCCTCTGCATTGGCAGGCGGATTCTTAACAACTGCACCACCAAGGAAGCCCCTCAACAAATATTTCTAAAACATCTACAGAACCTGCTGTGTGTTAATTATACCGTGCTGATCTGGATGAAAAGACATCTGACATTTTAAGTACTTGCAAAAGTCCCCTTTAATCATTGAACTTATGATGTGTAACAGGAGAGGCAATAGTCAGTTCATGATAATTCCAATGAATTTTAGGAAAGGGGAAGTACAGGGTGCCTTGAAGCAGAAGGACAGTCTGGAGGGTGGGGGAAGCCCTCTTAGAGGAAATGTTTTGAGATTGAAGGATGAACCAGACAAAGAGGAGTGGATGCAGTGGTATGCGGGTAAATGTTAAAAAAAAACCCCCAGCTCTTAAAAAAGGAAAGGGGGAAAAAAAAAAAGCCCTGATTTGTAGCTTTAGCAGCCAGATTGCAAAATTCCTGAAAATTTAACAATTGCTTCCGTAAGCTGATGCAAGCTGGCTCCAGCACTCACACATACTGAGGGATATGGAAGAAGGTGGCATTCCAGGTTGAGCCAACAGTGTACAGAAGGAGCTGGAAGCTGGAGAATGCATAGTGCACTCATAAAGAAGCCTGGAATGGCTGCAGTATGAAGAGAATGAGGGTAATATAAAATGTCTGCAAAGATGTGCAAGAATCAATTGTTAGTCTCTCTTCCCAATTCTATATTTAGCAATGTCATGTTGTTAGCTTGAAATTGGCCATAATCGAGTATTTACACTGTGGAAATCAGCCAACACTACAAACCAGGGGTCCCCTTACCCTCCTAGAGTCAGTTGTTAAACATTTACTGCTGGTATGGGCCAGGTCTTGCAAGAATGTTCAGTAGAGCCATGCAAAGAGTTTTGGTCTTTATCCTCAGTGATGAGAAGCCATTGAAGGATTTTAACCGGTCAGCCACATGGTCAGATATGCCTTTTTCAAAAGTGCTCGGCAGGACTTCCGCTTCTGGGAAGATGGAGTAGGCATACTTTTTCCTATTCTTCTAAGTACAACTAAAATCCCTGGATAAGATATATATTTTTTAAAACGTAAGACTCTGAAAGATGGAGAGAAGAGGGCAGACCTGTTAGGGACCTCAGGACTTGAGGAATGACATGGTAGTGAGTTCTCTAGGTTTTCTTTTTACCTCCTATATCCCTGTCTTGGAACTGAAGAAGCCAGCAACCTGGAAATGCCAGTGAGTGCAGATAAAACAACAGCAACAGGTTGCTTTCTCTAGCAGACAGAAGAGTTTTAGACAATAACTTCTCTACTCCATTCAAATTACACAGAAAAAAAGAAAAGTGGTCCCACTCCAACCCAAGTGGGGAGCTTAGACTGTACAGTTCACAAGTCTGTAACCAGGTGGTATAGGCCAATTAGGGAGTTGGAACTTTCCAGGTGTTAACGAGCTCCCCTACCCCTGTGGTGTAACAGGGGACCATGAAGGGGTATGGACTTCCACTCCCACTCAGCAGTAATGAGGCACCCCTTCCCTTCCCTGCTGGAGTGGTATTGGAGGAGGCCTAGTGGAGAGTTAGGACTTTCACCATCACCCAGCAATAATGAGCCCCCCAACCGCCACTGCAGTGTCAGTAGAGACCATGTAGGGAGATGGAACTCCCACCCCTGCCCAGCAGTAATGAGGAGCACCCTCACCTTTGGGTGTTAATGGAGACTAACTGGGGAATCTGGACTTCTACATCTACCCTCCCTTGCAGGAGCAGTGTCAAAAAAAGGAAGGTTTAGATAAGATCCAGAGTCTCATAAAATAATATTAAGATGTCCAATTTCGGTTGAAAATCCCTCAACTTACCAAGAGCTGTGAGATCTAAAAATGAATGAAAAAAGACTATGTATCAATAGATGCCAACACCAAGATGACGGATGTTAGAATTATCTGACAAAGATTTCAAACCAGCAATGATAAAAATTTTTCAACAAGCAATTACACACAAGCTTAAAACAAATCTCAGGAAATAAATAGAAGAGATAAAGAAGACCCAAATGGAAATTACAGAACAGAAAACTTCTATAACTGAAATATCTCAGTGGATAGGCTCAACAGCAGAATGGAAGTGACAGAGAAGAAAAAAAAAAGTCACTGAGATGGAAGATAGAACAATAGAAACTACTCAATCTGGACAAGAGTGAGAAAATAGACTGAAAAAACAAAACCAAAAACCTCCAGAGTGAAAATAACAAAAGATCTAACATTTGTGTCATCAAGAGTCCCAGAAAGGAAGGACAAAGAGAGCCAGGCTGAAAATGTAATTGATGAAGTCATGGCTGAAATACTTCTCAAATTTGGCAAGAAACATAAAACTATAGATTCAAGAAACTGAGTAAATCCTAAATAGGATAAGCCCAAAAAATCCATGCCAAGACACAATTAAACTTCTAAAAACTAAAGAGAAAGAAAAAAGTCTTGAAAGCAGCCAGAGAAAATGACAGCTTACCTACTGAGGAAAAATAATTCGAATGACAGCAGATTTCTCATCAGAAACCATGGAGGCCAGAAAGAAGTGGCAAAATATTTTTTCAGTACAGAAAAAACAAAAACAAAATCTGTCAACCCAGAATCCTATAGCCAGTGAAAATATTCTTCAGCAATGAAGGGGCAATCAAGACATTCTAAGATGAAGGAAAACTAAGAGAGAATTTGTCAGCAGCATACCCACCCAAAAAATGGCTAAAGGAAGTTCTCTAAAGTAGGAAGGAAACAATAAAACAAGGAACCTTGGAACATCAGGAATAAGAAAGAACACACAGTAAGCAAAAACAGAGGTAAATGCAATAGGCTTTCCTTCTCCTCGAGTTTTCTAAATCATGTTTGACAGTTGAAGTAAACATTATGAGACTGTCTTACGTGGTTCTAAATTTATGTGGAGGAAATATTTAAGAAAATTATAAATGAACATAGGGGAAGGTAAGCTATCTATACTTCACTCAAACTGGTAAAATGATGACACCAGTAAACTGTCATAAGTTATGTATATACAATGTCATACCTCAAACAACCACCTTAAAAATATACAAAGAGATACACTTAAAAACATTATAGATGAATCAAGATGGAATTCTAAAAAATGCTTAAGTAACCCACAGGAAGGCAGGAAAATAAAAATAGAGAAATGAAAAACAGAGAGAACAAACAGAAAACAAAAAATAAAACAGACTAAATTCTTAAGATATCAATAACTACATTAAACATAAATGGTGTACATATACCAATTAAGAGACAGAGATTGGCAGAGTAGATTAAAAAAATGACCCAATCAATATATACTGTCTACAAGAATCTCACTTCAAAAATTATGATATAGGAAGGGTGCCAGTAAAATAATGGAAAAAAGATGCCATACAAACATTAAGCAAAGGAAAGTAGAAATGACTATATTAATATCAGATTAAGTAGACTTTAGACCAAAGAATATTACCAGAGAGAGAAGGTAACATCATAAATGCTAAAAAAAAAATCAATCCACCAAGAAGACATAGCAGTTCAAAATGTATATGCATCAAAAAAAAAGCTGTGCTACAAAAACATGTGAAGAAAAACTGATAGCTTTTAAAGTAGAAATAGACAAATCCACCATTACAGTGGCAACTTTTAACACCTCTCTTTCAGCAATGGATAGAACTAGACAATCAGCAAGAATATAAAAGAACTCAACACCACCACCAACCAATGGGATCTAATAAACATTTTTAGAACACTCCATCCAATAACAGCAGCATACATGTTCTTTTTCAAGTGCCATGCAGCATATACCAAATGGACCATATCCTGGGCCATAAAACAAACCTTAAAAAATTTTAAAGTATTGAAATCATATAGTATATTCTCCAACCACAGTGAAATCAAACTATAAGTCAATAAGAGAAAGGTAAGAGAAAATTCTCTAAACACCTAGAAACAATAATCCATGGGTCAAAGATGAAGTCTTTTTTTTTTTAAATTTAATTAATTAATTTATTTTTGGCTGTGTTGGGTCTTCGTTGCTGCGCGCAGGCTTTCTCTACTTGAGTCGAGAGTGGGCTACTCTTCGTTGCGGTGCGTGGGCTTCCCATTGAGGTGGCTTCTCTTGTAGTGGAGCACGGGCTCTAGGTGCGCGGGCTTTAGTAGCTGTGGCACGTGGGCTCAGTAGTTGTGGCTCATGGGCTCTAGAGCGCAGGCTCAGTAGTTGTGGCGCACGGGCTTAGTTGCTTCGCGACATGTGGGATCTTCCCAGACCAGGGCTCGAACCTGTGTCCCCTGCATTGGCAGGCAGATTCTCAACCACTGCACCACCAGGGAAGTTCCAAAGACGAAGTCTTAAGGGAAATAAAAATATGTATATTGAACTGAATGAAAATAAAAACAGAACTTGTCAAAATTTGTGGGACACTGCTAAAACAGTGCTGAGAGGAAAATTTTTAGCACCAAATGTAGACATTAGAAGAGAGAAAAAGAAGGACTTCCCTGGAGGTCCACTGGTTAAGTCTCCGAGCTTCCACTGCAGGGGGTGTGGGTTCGATCCCTGGTTGGGAAACTAAGATCCCACATGCCTCGCAGCGCAGCCAAAAAAGTAAAAAAGAAAAAAAAGAGAGAGGAAAAGAGTAATCTAAGTTCCCATTTCAAGAACCTAGAAAAATAAGAGCAAAATAAACCCAAAGCAAGCAGATTGAAAGAAATTATAAAGAACAGAAATCATTAAAGTTGAAAACAGAAGAACAATAAAGAAAATTAAGGAAACAAAAAAATAGGTTCTTTGAAAAGATCAGTTAAATTGACATACTTCTAGCAAGACTGACAAAGGAAAAAGGGAGAAGACACAAATTACCAATATCAGGATTGAAACAGGAGATATTATTACAGACATAAAAGTATCATAAGGAAATACCACAAACTCTACACACATAAATTTAACAACTTAGGCAAAGTGGACTATCTCCTCAAAAAACACAAATTACCACAACTCACACAAACAAACCACAAAAAAATAATTTGAATAGCCCTATAACTATTAGGGAAATTGAATTTATAATTAAAAAACACATCATGCATTGAGTTATCAATATTTGAACAGCTTTATTGAGATGTATCACACATATTGTAGAAGGCGCCCATTAAGCGTACATTTTAAAGATTTCAGGATATTTGTAGATACGTGCAATCATCACCACAGTCAATTTTTTTTTTTTTGGCTGTGCCATGTGGCACGTGGAATCTTAATTCCCCAACCAGGGATTGAACCTAAGTCCCCTGCATTGGAAGCATGGAGTCTTAACCACTGGACCACAAGGGAAGTCCCTGAATTTATAATTTTAAAGTTTCCTCAAAAGAAATCTCCAGGGCTTCCCTGGTGGCGCAGTGGTTAAGAGTCCGCCTGCCGATGCAGGGGACACGGGTTCGTGCCCCGGTCGGGGAAGATCCCACATGCCACGGAGCGGCTGGGCCCGTGAGCCATGGCCGCTGAGCCTGCGCGTCCGGAGCCTGTGCTCCGCAACGGGAGAGGCCACAACAGTGAGAGGCCCGCGTACCGCAAAAAAAAAAAAAAAAAAAAAAAAAAAAAGAAATCTCCAGGCCCAGTTGGTTTCACTGGAGAATTCCACCCAATGGTTAAAGAAGAATTAAACCAATACTACAAAATCTCTTCCAGAAAATAGACGAGCACTTTCCAATTCATTTTACGAAGCTAGTTTTACCCTAACAAAACTAGACAAAGACAGTACCAAAAAAGAAAACTACAGACTAATATCTCTCATGAATATAGACACAAAAATTATTAGCAAAATATTAGCTCACATAATTTATCAATATACAAAAAGAATTATTTACCATGACCAAGTGGGGTTTATTCCAGGGAGGCAAGTTTGGTTCAGTATTTAAAAATCAGTCAGTGGATTCTACCATATTAAAAGGTTCAAGATGAAAAAAATCACATGATCATATCAGTATATACAGAAAAAACTTTTGACAAATTTCAACATCCATTCATGATAAAAAAAAAAAAACTCTCAGAGAAATAGGAATAGAGGAGAACTTCCTGAACTTGATAAAGGACACTTACAAAAACATGCAGCTACCATACTTAATGGTGAAAAACTGAATGCTTTCCCCCTAAAATTGGGAACAAGGTAAGGATGGCTTCTTTTATCACTTTTATTCAATATGACACTGGAAGTTCTAGCCAGTCCAATAATGGGGGGGGAATGATATAAAAGACATATAGATCAGAAAATTGGCTGCATTGAGTCTTCGTTGCTGTGCACGGGCTTTCTCTAGTTGCAGCAAGCGGGGCTACTCTTTGTTGTGGTGTGCGGGCTTCTCAATGCAGTGGCTTTTCTTGTTGCAGAGCACGGGCTTTAGGCACGTGAGCTTCAGTAGTTGTGGCACGTGGGCTCTAGGGCACAGCCTCAGTAGTTGTGGTGCACGGGCTTAGTTGCTCCGCGGCATGTGGGATCTTCTTGGACCAGGGCTCGAACCCGTGTTCCCTGCATTGGCAGGTGGATTCTTAACCACTGTGCCACCAGGGAAGCCCAAAACTGTCCTATTTTTAGATGACACATAGTTTGTGTAGAAAATTTCAAGGAATTAAAAAAAAACTCTTAGAACTAATATGTAAGATCAGTAAGTTCACAGGATACAAGACAAACATATAAAAATTAATTGTATTTGTATGTACAAGCTATGAACATGACATAGAAATTAAAAATATGCCATTTATAATCATCAAAAAATTAAAGTTATAAATTTAATGAAACATGTATAGGACTTGTATGCTTAAAACTAAACAACACTGATAAGAGAAATTAAAAAAAGAAAACTTTTTTTTTTGCCATGCCGCACAAGTTGCAGGATCTTAGTTCCCTGACCAGGGATCAAATCTGGGCCCCCGCAGTGAAAGCACCAAGTCCTAACCACTGGACTGCCAGGGAATTCCAAAAAGAACTTTTTTAATAAATGGAGACACATACTGTGTTCATGGAGTGAAAGATTAAACATAGCAAAGATGTCAATTTTCACCAAACTGATAAAGCTGAACACAATTCCCATCTAAATCCCAGCAATTTCTTTGTTTTGTTTTTAGTTAACAGACAAAATTATTCTAAAATTTATATGGAAAAGCCAAGGTACTAGAGCAGCTAGCAATTTTGAAAAGGAAGAATAAAATGGGAGGAATTACTTTATCTGCTTTTAAGACTTATTACAGGTAATCAAGACTGTGTGGTACTGGTAGAGGAATAGACAGATAGATCAATGGAACAGAGCATAAAACCCAGGAAAAGACCCACCCAAAATGCCCAACTAAAATTTGAAAAACGTGTAAAAGCAATTCAGCGGAGAAAAGAGCATTTTCAACAAATGGTGCTGGAGTAATTAGACATTCACAGGCAACCAAAACCAACCAAACAAAAAAATCCTTGACCTATTCTCACACTATATATGAAAATTAACTCAACATGTATCATGAACTTAAATAAAAACATAAAACTTTTAGAATAAAACACAGGAGGAAATATTCAGGATTTAGGGACAGAGTACTTAGACGTGGGACTTCCTGGCAGTCCAGGGTTAAGACTCTGCCCTTCACTGCAGGGGGCTCGGGTTGGATCCCTGGTCAGGGAACTAAGATCCTGCATGCTGCATATGGCGCAGCCCCCTAAAAAAAAAAAAGAGAGAGAGAGAGAGAGAGATCAGAGGAACAATTAATAAATTGGACTTCATCAGAATTAAAAACTTTTGCTCTGTGAAAGACTGTTAAGAGGATGAAAAGACAGTTACAGGGTGGGAGAAAGTATTTGCAAAGCAAGTTTACGACAAAGCGCTAGTATCTAGAATATAGAAGGAAGTCTTAAAACTCAACAGTCAAAAACCAAACCAATTAGAAAATGGGCAAAAGACAGAAAGAGATATTTTATTGATGAGTATATGCAGATAGCAGATAAGCGCATGAAGAGATGCTCAACATCATTAGTCATTAGAGAAATGCAAATTAAAACCACAATGAGAGGGCTTTCCTGGTGGCGCAGTGGTTGGGAGTCCGCCTGCCGATGCAGGGGACACGGGTTCGTGCCCCGGTCCGGGAAGATCCCACATGCCGCGGAGCGGCTGGGCCCGTGAGCCATGGCCGCTGAGCCTGCGCATCCAGAGCCTGTGCTCCGCAACGGGAGAGGCCACAGCAGTGAGGGGCCCGCGTACCGCCAAAAAAAAAGAAAAAAAAAAAAAAACCACAATGAGATATCACTATACACGTGTCAGAATGGCTAAAATAAAATCTGTGACAACACCAAATTCTGGTGAGAATGCAGAGAAACTGGATCACTCATACATTGCAGGTGGGAATGCAAAACGGTACAGCCACTTGGGAAAACAGTTTGGTAGTATCTTTTTTTTTTTTAAAGTAAATTTATTTATTTATTTTTGGCTGTGTTGGGTCTTTGTTGCTGTGCATGGATTTTTCTCTAGTTGCGGCGAGCGGGGGCTACTCTTTGTTGCGGTGCGCGGGCTTCTCGTTGCAGTGGATTCTCTTTGCAGTTGCTTCTCTTGTTGCGGAGCACGGGCTCTAGGCGCGTGGGCTTCAGTAGTTGTGGCACATGGGCTTCAATAGTTGTGGCTCTCGGGCTCTAGAGCGCAGGCTCAGTAGTTGTGGCACATGGGCTTAGTTGCTCCACGGCATGTGGGATCTTCTTGGATCAGGGCTCGAACCCGTGTCCCCTGCATCAGCAGGCGGCTTCTCAACCGATATGCCACCAGGGAAGCCCTGGTTGTATCTTTAAAAGGTAAACATGCAACTCCCATACAACCCAGCAGTTGCATTCCTGGGCATTTTCCTCAGAGAAATGAAGACTTCTGTCCATTTTAACATCCATTCACAAGTTTTAGCAGCTTTATTTACGGTAGCCCCAAACTGGAAGCATCCAGATGTCCTCCAGTGGGTGAATGGTTAAACTGTGGTACCTCTATACCACTCAACCAGAAAAAGGAATGAACTATTGACACATGCAACTACTGGATGACTCTCCAGAGAATTATGCTGAGTGAAAGAAGCCAATCCCACAAGGTTACATACTCAATGATTCTTGAAATGACGAAATTATAGAAACGGAGAACAGATTAGTGCTTGCCAGGGGTTAAGGAGGGAAGGAGGTTGGGGGGAAAGTGGCAGGGGTGGGGGTGGTGGTGTGATGAATTGGGAGATTGGGATTGACATGTATACACTAATATGTGTAAAATGGATGACTGATAAGAACCTGCTGTATAAAAAAATAAATAAATAAAATTCAAAAAGGGAAGGAGGTGGGAGGGAAGTGGGTGTGGCCATAAACGGGCAACTTGAGAAAACCCGTGGTGATGGCAATGTTTGGTAGCTATGTCAATATCCTGCTGATGATGTTGTACAAGAGTTTTGCAAGATGCTCCCACTGGAGAAAACTGAGTAAAGGGCATTGAATCTTACTGTATTATTTCTTACAACTTGCAAGTAGAATCTACAATTATTTCAAAATAATCAGCTTAATTAAAAGAAAATGCTAGGCACCATTTTAAACTATAGACAGGACTGAATAAGGTATTATATCTGCGTTCAAGGAACTCATAGTCTATCTCGTGAGGAGTTGAGCATATAGCTGCATTGCTCAAGGTAGATGTACACAGTGTCCAAAGTTTTGGACTTTCCAGAATCCTCTGACCTTGTTTTGGTAGAAATATTGCCTCTTGTTCCCCTTTCTCCTCCCTCACCATCCATTCGATGTGATCAGGATCAGCTAGAAGACT
Source organism: Delphinapterus leucas (assembly GCF_059928025.1). NCBI lineage: Eukaryota > Metazoa > Chordata > Mammalia > Artiodactyla > Monodontidae > Delphinapterus > Delphinapterus leucas. The sequence continues at coordinate 94,803,893 of NC_143139.1, read as the reverse complement.
TGCAGTGCCCTGTATAAACTGAAAATGCAAGGGTCCTTGTTTAGAAATGATTAAGAATTTCGAGATGGCAACAGCTGAGCATAAAACATGTGGAGGGCCCTTCTGAACTCAGAGTCTGGTGCATTTGCACAGGTCACACTCTTGTGATGCTGGCTCTGCTTGTGATTCTGGTAAGATTGAAAATCCCCTTCTCACCTCCCTTGGCAGGAGATGGTCCTGAATCACCCAGGAGTGATCATTCATAATACCTCATTGCCCTGGTTACTTCTATTAGAATCCTTCCAGGGAAGTCATATATAATAAAGCAGGGAGAGAGAGAACTCTGTTTCCTCTGGGGTGAGCTATGTATTGAACAAATATTTATTGGGTATCTTCCATGTGTTACACATCAGAAATACAATGGTGAACAAGATGCATATAGATAGTCCTAGCCCTCATGTAGCTTATATGCTACAGGTAGAGGCAGATAACAGCAATGAATTACAGATTGGGTTAAATGCAAAATAAAAGAATAAGTGGAGATGCTGTCAGTAGAATAACCAGGGTGGCCAGATATGTACGATTACTATTCTATAGAGGAGGAAAGTGAAGGTAAGAGAAGGTTAAGCAAATTGTCTTAAGATCAGAGAGCTGGCAAATGGCCAAGGAGAAGTTCTAACGCGCGTGTGTCTGACACCAACTGCACCCTGCCAGTCTGGAAAGTACTCAGTTACTTCCCATAAAGATGGGAAGTAGCACAGTGTAGTAGAGTTTTTAAGGGCTCAGGTTCTGAGGCATAGCTAAATTCAAATCCTGGCTTGGACAGCTTATTTTAACTCCTGAAAAAGTCTTGCTTTTCTCATTTATAAAATGAGGAGTGATAGGAATTGTTGCTACAGGGATTAAATGAGATACCGCACATGGAATGATCAGTCCAGCACATCACACCTAGTAAGTGTTCAATGAGTTTATAAATCATAGTTTCAAGTCCAAAGAACTGAATTCCATCCAGATCTTCTACTTACTCTGTGAAGTTGTGTAAATCACATCCTTAGGGAGCCTATTTTCCTCATCTGTAAAATTAGGAGAATGGAGTGCCTCATGGGGTCATCACAAGCATAAATGAGATCATGTAAGTGAAAGTGCTATCCAAATGTGGCAATTCTATAATAAAACTCATAGGGTATTTTCTCTGACCAGTGGTCCAAATTTCTTCTCAAATTCAGCTCATCCCTCTGACCTTTGTGCCATCACTGTAGCTCTAATATGACATGATACTGCATTGTAATTTTTTAAAGGGAGAGGTATTTTTATTTTATTTTTGTTTATTTATTTAATCTTTTGGCTGAGCCACGTGGCATATGGAATCTTAGTTCCCCAACCAGGGATCGAAACTGTTCCCCCTGCAGTGGAAGCCTGGAGTCCTAACCACTGGACAGCCAGGGAAGTCTCTGCATTGTAATTCTTTATAGGCCAGTGTCTCTTAGCAGACTAAGAACTCTTTGAGGGAGGGACTGTGTGTTGCCCCTTCACCTAGCACCTGGCTCAGTTGCAGCTAGGGAAAGTTGAATGAGTATGGACCCTGCCCCTGGGTTCGCACATGGGGTGCTGTGTTCGCTCCGGGACCCCTCACCTAGCAGCTTCGTGTAGCTGCTCCACTCGTGTATTTCCCCCACAGCAAAATTTCAATTTTTATTTAGGCATAATTGACATTATACTAGCTTCAGGTATACAACATAATGATTTGATATTTGTATATATCATGAAATGATCAGCACAGTAAGTCTACTTAACATCTGGGATTATATATATATATATATTTTTTTTTTTGCGGTACGCGGGCCTCTCATTGCTGTGGTCTCTGGACGCGCAGGCTCAGCGGCCATGGCTCACGGGCCTAGCCGCTCTGCGGCATGTGGGATCTTCCTGGACCAGGGCATGAACCCGTGTCCCCTGCATTGGCAGGCGGACTCTCAACCACTGTGCCACCAGGGAAGCCCTGGGATTATAATTTTAATGTTGAATTTTTACTGGCACAATTCATAGAATAAGAAATCATTCTTAGTGCCATCATGCTTTTTTAAAAATTGTTTTCACTTATTTTTTTATTAAATTATAATTAACATACAAGATTATATTAGAATCAGGTGTACAACATAGTGATTCAATATTTTTATACATTATGAAATGATTACAATAAGTCACTGTCACCATACACACTCCTTACAATATTACTGACTATATTCCCTGTGTATACAGTACATAGTTTGTAACTCTTTTTTTAAATTAATTTTTATTGGAGTATAGTTGCTTTATGGGGGACAATTTTTTATAAGTAATATATTGGATGGAGCTGGCTGGGATTGCAGCTAGACTTTTTATATTAATTCCTATGAAAATAATTCCCCCTTTTCTATAACTTGGAGTTTTCTTGGAATGTAATCTTAACATAAAATGATACCATTCCATTAAAAAAATTCCAAAGTAAAAGATAAATGAGTTGAGGATTGTTTTTAATCCTCTCCATGTACATATTAAAACAAGTAATTGAAGTCTCTCAGAAAACACCTTTCGGTTGTACATTAATTTATCAGGGTGTGTTTTGGTTGTCCAGAAATGATTTACGTAAATATGATCAAAGTGGTTGCCCAGGATTGGAATCAGATGTAAGATGGATTCTAGATGGTCCAGAACCAAAAGTTGGGAAGAAAATGGAGAAGGAACTCAATCAAGAATATACTCTGGGGGGACTTCCCTGGTGGTGCAGTGGTTAAGAATCTGCCTGCCAACGCAGGCGACACAGGTTCGAGCCCTGGTCCGGGAAGATCCCACATGGCACGGAGCAACTAAGCCCGTGCTCCACAACTACTGAGCCTGCGCTCTAAAGCCCGTGAGCCACAACTACTGACCCCGCGTGCCACAACTACTGAAGCCTGTGTGCCTAGGGCCTGTGCTCTGCAACAAAGAGAAGCCACCACGAGAAGCCCATGCACTGCAACAAAGAGTAGCCCCTGCTCGCCACAACTAGCGAAAGCCCACGTGCAGCAACAAAGACCCAATGCAGCCAAAAATAAATAAATAAATAAAATTTATTTTTTTAAAAAAGAACATATTTTGGGGACTTCCCTGGTAGTCCAGTGGCTAAGACTCCGCGCTCCCAATGCAGGGGTCCCGGGTTTGATCCCTGGTCAGGAAACTAGATCCCACATGCTGCAACTAAGAGTTCGTGTGCTACAACTAAAGACCCCCGCATGCCCACAACTAAAAAAAAAAAAAAGATCCCACATGCCGCAACAAAGATCCTGTGTGCCACCACTAAAACCGGGTGCAGCCAAAATAAATAAATAAATAAATATTAAAAAATAAGAATGTATTTCATTTTCAGTGTGACCTTGTGCAAGTTACAAGGTGTGTTATATCAATTAGCAACTTGATGTAAAACAATAAAATGGCAGAAAAGCCGGTAATTTTTAGAAAGAATGGTATCAAACTTAGTCATTTTGTTGGAAGAAGGTTTATACACTGTGTAACTTAGCTATTTGTACGCTCATAAAAATCACAAAATCTGTTTGCCTTCAGGTCTATTCTTTGCCCTTTCCCTGTGTCGCTTCGTGTCATTAGGTGGGGGCGGCCCTGACCTAGAGAGGTCAGTGTCAGCTGGCCTTTGGCTTGGCCAGTGGGATGCACTGGCTGGAGAGGAGAGGATGGTGTAAAAGGACAGTCAGTGGATGTCCCTCCCTCTCTTGGCCTTGGGCGGCATCTCTGGAAGCAGCTGAGTCTGAGATCTCAGCTCCTGTCAGCAGGCAGGCCTTCTGTGGCCCAGCTTCTGCAGTTGACCTGGCTCCTGGTCTACAGAAACTCCACTTACTTCTCTCCTCCTCCAGCCTGGAGGTAGTGTCTTCCTGTTGTTGCTAATCTTTAGGATGCCTCACCATCCCATCTGGCTGCTCTTTCAGTTCCTGTGAGACCAATTCTGGATGTTACATTTTCTGTTTAAATATTTAGAGTAGCTTGTTTTCCTGACTGGAGTCTGACTGATAACATATGTCCCTAAGCCTTTAGTGGTTAAGTATTATGATAATGAATAATAATCCTTTTGTCACCCTGGTTGGTTTCAGAGTAGTAGTACCTGCTTAGTAGAGAATCTGTTGATTCACTCAAGAAATGTAACTACAAAATGGAGCAACAGGGAACTCCCTGGTGGTCCAGTGGTTAGGACTCCACGCTTTCAGTGCCACGGGCCTGGGTTCAATATCTGGTCAGGGAACTTCCCTGCAGTGGAAGCACAGAGTCTTAACCACTGGACTGCCAGGTAAGTCCCTGATTTAGCATTTTATTAATTCTTATTTTAAATACTTAAATACTGTCAACCTCAGTTTGCCTTTAGCCCTCCTCTTCCCCTTGCCCACAAGCTAATATAGTTGAAAAACTTTAATTGTGGTAAAATATACATAAATGTTACCATTTTAGCCATTTTGGGGGGCTTAGCCTCATTTTTTTTTTTTTTTTTTTTTGCGGTACTCGGGCCTCTCACTGTTGTGGCCTCTCCCGTTGCAGAGCACAGGCTCCGGATGCACAGTCTCAGCGGCCCAGCCGCTCCATGGCACGGGGGATCCTCCCGGACCGGGGCACGAACCCGTGTCCCCTCCATCGGCAGGCGGACTCTCAACCACTGCGCCACCAGGGAAGCCCATTTTAACCATTTTTAAGTGTACAGTTCAGTGACATTAAGCACACTCACATTGTTGTACAACCATCACCACCATTCATCTGCAGAACTTTATCATTTTCCCAGATTAAAATTGTTCCTCTTGTACAATGACTCCCCTACCCTCCCTCCCCCGGACTCTGGAAACCACTATCATTTCACTTTCTATCTCTATGAATGACTCCTCTGGCACCTCATATAAGTGGAATCATAGAATATTGGTCCTTTTGTACCTGGCTTATTTCACTTAGCACAATGTCTTACAACTTAATCCATGCTGTAGCATGTATCAGAATTTCATTCCGTTTTAAAGTTGAATAATATTTCATTGTATGGCTTTGCCCCATTTTTGTTTATCCATTTATCCGTTGGTGGACATTTGGGTTGTTTCCATCTTTTGGCTTTTGTGAATAATGTTGCTATGAATGTGGGTGTACAAATATCTGTTTGAGTCCCTGCTTTCAATTCTTTTGAGTATATGCTCAGAAATGGAATTGCTGGATCAAACGATAACTGTTTAATTTTTTGAGGAACAACCATACTCATATTTTTGTCAAGAGCTACTCTATCAGGCTTCTGCAGGTGGACTCTGAGCCTGCTCTAACTACTTTATGAAATGTCAAGTACAATTTATTATGCATAGCAATCCCTATAGTAAAGTAGAATCATTCACATATAACATATAGTACACTGCCCAGATTATAATCAGTGCAGGAGTTAGCAGTTCATTAGAGATTTTAATCCATGTAACATGAAGATAAGCATAACCAAACACCGATCAATGAAATACTAAATAACTTTTTTCAAGATGACTATTTTTATAAACATTTTTGGTATACCATTGTAGGCTTCCCAATCTCAAGGTTGCTAGGAAAAGAAAGACAGCATTTAGTGGCAACTATCCAGAACCACTGAGCTTTAAAAACTGGAAATTTGAATCAATATTTACATAGTGCCACACATTTTTATGTCCAAGGTAAGTAAGCTCTAGTCAGCATAATTCTAGATTTTATAATCCTAAATTAAGTACCTTAAGTGATGTGCCTTGAAATTAGTATGCTGGGAGATACTGGTCCCTCCTGTCCTTAAGATGGCCAGATGGATGGAGCTTGGAGGAGCCAGAGCCCCCTTACCTGTCACCATATCACCATGAGCTGTGGACTCACTGAAATATGGCCAAGAGGGGTGCTACCACCTGGTCTTATTCAGCATGACCACCTGGCCCAGCTCAGCAGCAGGTGTTGAGTATGCTGCTGTTCATCAAAGACAAGGGAGCCATGGAGTCACTACAGCAGTTGGTGTTTCAGGTGCCAGTGCCTAAGTTGCTGCTGGCCAAGGGTGTCATGGGGGTGAAGACTGGGCCAGTGCTCCTTGCAGGTGCAGCTCTCGACAGCCCCGCCCTCTGCTTCACATACACTGGACACCTCTGACCTCTGTGGTCAAAGGTATAGGCAGGATGACTGTTCCAAAAATGCACATACGTTCTGTGAATTATAGCTTAACTTGAAATATTTGATGGAAATGATTTCGATTTGATTGGAAATCCACATTATAAGAAATTTTACATTGGGACTTCGCTGGCGGTCCAGTGGTGGTTAAGACTCCACGCTTCCAACGTAGGGGGCGTGGGTTTGATCCCTGGTCAGGGACCAAGGATCCCACATGCTGCCAGGGGAGGCCAAAAAAAAAAAAAAAATTTCACATTGCATTTGTCAACGAAAGGAAGTTATTAGAGTCTTTGAAATTTAGTTTCAATTGTAAATTATTGAGATTTAATTCATATACCATAAAATTCCCCTTAAAAGTGTACCAATGTTTTTTGGTATACTCACAGAGTTGTGCAGCTACCACCACTAATTCCAAAACATTTTCATCACCTAAAAAAGAAAGCATACCTGTAAGCTGTCACTCCATTTCCTCCTGCCTTCAGCCCTTTGCAACCACTAATCTACTTTCTGTCTCCATGGATGTGCCTATCCTGGACATTTCATGTAAACGGAATCATAGAATACATGCCTTTTGTGCCTGGCTTCTTTCACTCAGAATGTTTTCAAGGTTCTTTCATGTTGTGGCCTGTATCAGTGCTTTGTTCCTTTTTATGGCTGAATATTTCATTGTATGAATAGACCACGTTTCATACATTCATCTGCTGATGGATGTACGTTTCATTTATCCATTCATCAGTTCAATTACACATTTTAAAAAATTATTTTATTTTTAAAAAAGATTTATTATTTATTTTATTCATTTTTGGCTGCATTGGTCTTAGTTGTGGCACGCAGCCTCTTTGTTGTGGTCCGTTGGCTTCTCTCTAGTTGTGGCGCACAGGCTCCAGGGCATGTGGGCTCTAGTTTGTGGCACGCGGGCTCTAGTTGAGGCACGCTGGCTTAGTTGCCCCGCAGTATGTGGGATCTTAGTTCCCTGACCAGGGATTAAACCCGCATCCCCTGCATTGCAAGGCGGATTCTTTACCACTGGACCACCAGGGAAGTCCCCAGTTACACATTTTTGAATGATCATAAAAATGGTTTTAAATTTCTTGTCACCTACTTGTACAAACAGTTTCTTGTAAATGGTGATTATGAAGAATCTGAAGACAATATCATTACAAAGTTTGGGTCAGGAATTGTGTGCAGGTGTTTCAGTCTGTTATCAAAAAGTCATGTTTCCAAAGGAAGCTAAGTCTATTATTGACATTTTAAAATTTATCTTTTGGAACTGTTATACAAATTTAAAAATTCCTGTAAAACTTTGCACGAATTTTTGGTTATAATTATATAAAGGGTATGTAATTAATTTTCTTCTCTAAGTCACATGTACACATTTCTAAGTCCCCTTAAGTTTGTTCCATTGTGCCATATAAAAAATATCTTTTTATGTGTTCTAGGACGTGAAAAATGTTGGAGAGCTGGGCTTCCCTGGTGGCGCAGCGGTTGAGAATCCACCTGCTAATGCAGGGGACACGGGTTCAAGCCCTGGTCTGGGAAGATCCCACATGCCGCGGAGCAACTAGGCCTGTGAGCCACAACTACTGAGTCTGCACGTCTGGAGCCTGTGCTCCGCAACAAGAGAAGGGGCCGTGATAGTGAGAGGCTCGTGCACCACAATGAGGAGTGGCCCCCGCCTGCCACAACTAGAGAAAGCCCTCGCACAGAAACGAAGACCCAACACAGCCCTAAATAAATAAAATTTTAAAATAAATAAATAAATAAATACTCCTGTTCTCTGTTTAAAAAAAAAAAAAAAAATGTTGGAGAGCACATCTTAGAGAGTCCCAGATTTTAAAGAGGATTCCTAATAGTAAGAGATGCTTGAGGACTTCCGCATTGGCGCAGTGGTTAAGAATCTGCCTGCCAATGCAGGGGACACGGGTTCAAGCCCTGGTCCGGGAAGATCCCACATGCCACGAAGCAACTAAGCCCCTGCACCACAACTACTGGCCTGCGCTCTAGAGCCCGTGAGCCACAACTACTGAGTCCATGAGCCGCAACTACTGAAGCCCACGCGCCTAGAGCCCGTGCTCCACAACGAGAAGCCACCGCAGTGAGAAGCCCGCACACCGCAACGAAGAGTCGCCCCCGTTCGCCGCAACTAGAGAAAGCCAGCGCGCAGCAAGGAAGACCCAACACAGCCAAACAAACAAATAAATAAATAAAGAGATGCTTACACTTAGGATTCTTTATATGGCTTGCTGAGAAAGTTTACATATTTAAAATTTTGCAAAATTTGCCCTTCATAAAATGCTCATGGCTATAGTGTAATGTCTTGAGTTCTACAGGGGCTGTCTGCAGACCTATGTGTCAGTTTTGTGGAGAGTCAGCCTTTTTTCCCCCAGCTTCCTTGAGCTGTAACTGACAAAACTGTAAGATATTTAAAGTGTACATGGTGATGATTTGACACACGTATACATTGTGAAAAGATGTCCCCCATCTAGTTAATTAACACATCCATCAACTCATATATTTATCTTTTTTTTTTTTGGTGAGAACATTTAAGTTCTCTTAGCAAATTTCAATTATAAAATACAATGTTATCAAGTATATTCACCATGTTAATACGTTTGATCCTTGAGTCAATCTAATCCATTGGTTTTCCCCCTTCTATGACTGCTAAGATTATCTCGTTTGCTATCATGATTTTGTGACAGTAGTTAATGAATACTCTGTAAAATAAAATACTTTGTAAAACAAACTGTTGTCACATTTAAAGCTATAAACTCTAGATTTGAAAATAACACACACATACATGCACAAACCAAACACTCTTACATCGTTTTATAGTTTATTTTTAAAATGACAGTAACAAATGGTCTTCCCTTGTTGGGAAATGACATATCTACTTTCAGTCAATAGGGCCTTAAAAAGTAACAGCATTTTGTCCAAATTGAACTTATATAATTGCACGAAAGTCATACAAAGCATTAAGAAATGCTCACAAAGATTGCAGTTCTCTCAGCTTCTCATGAAGCACACCCCAAGAGGCCTTGGTTTCAGTGGGAATCCCTGATCTGAATAATACTGATGCTTACCCCAAGTTCCTCAGTGACACACAGGCAGAGGTGAAAGGAGCCAGGAAGACAAACGTGCTTTGTGACAGTGGAATTCTGCTCTACAATTAGGGTTTAATGATGTATTCACCTTCTCATATTAGGATTATTAAACACTTCAGCTTGAAGTATATTTGTCCAGGCTTAAAACTTAACCCTATCAGCTTAAGTTTTGGGATACAGATCCCACTTCAGGAAACTAAAATTAAAAACAAACAAACAAACAAAAACCACACAGTAAAAACCTCTTCCAAGCAAGATCCTTTATGCTGCCACCATCCTGGGCCCTCATTTAGTTTCTAACATACAAACACAAATAAGTTACATTATTACTGATCATATGCCAGTTGAGGGATGGTAGACAGAGTCTCACTCAAATCCCAACTCTTGTTTTACTGACAGCAGTTACTGGAAACACTGTGTTACAAAGGACTCTGGGGTCACAGGTGGAAGTGGTGGGACAGCCACTATGCTGTACATGTGATGTGACATGGACACAGGACAGGGAGAGGCAGCACTCATGCATCATATTTGCATTCCTTCTATTATTAAGGAAGCTAAGGAGGATGCTGGTTATGTATGTTTTGAAAAACAACAAAGCCCAAGTTTTCTATTTTAATGAGTTACAATGTCTTTATCCGGGGATTTAACATATTTTATGGATCTTAAACCCAATTAAGATATAATGTCTATACTAGGAGTTTTCCTTTTCTGACCTTACAAAAATTAATAAAAAAGATAACAATATTTTGAAAGAAGACACACAAAGAGAACTTTAAGTCACCATAAGAAGTACCTTCCTAACTTGGGTATGACTATGGGAAGAGGAGAGTTATTATTCTATTTCTACTGCTGTGTTTCAAATAAAAAACACAGTCCCAGTTTAATTATAGAGAAAAATAACAATTCCTGAAATAAAACCATGAAAGTATGCAGCAGAGGCCATCTAGATATACTTTTTTTTTTTTGCAGTACGCAGGCCTCTCACTGTTGTGGCCTCTCCCGTTGTGGAGCACAGGCTCCGGATGCACAGGCTCAGCAGCCATGGCTCACGGGCCCAGCTGCTCTGCCGCATGTGGGATCTTCCCGGACCGGGGCACGAACCTGTGTCCCCTGCATCGGCAGACAGACTCTCAACCACTGCCCCACCAGGGAAGCCCTAGATATACTTCTTGCCTTTAGATTATTGTTAATATTTTAGCTGTATCTCTTCAATTCAGGGAGAAAAATTCCAGTGTAACATTTGAAGCATTTTTTAAAAATTAAGGTTTCCATTAGGAGAGCTTGGTGTATATATGAAGTATTTATTATACTGAAACAAGGAGGGAAATGTGGGGCATGTCTGTGGTAAGGCTAAGAATTAATGAGATTCCGGCACTGTGCACAATTATCTGCTCAACCAATCCTGAACAGATCAGACAGTCCCTAAACCGCTGCTCTGAGATGTACACTGTGTCACTTCTTGAAGGTTCTGATAGTCTGATGCAAATGTTAGCTGCTGTGGTTAATCGGGGACTCAAAGGACAATATGCCTGGGTCAGGGACTATAAATCACCAGAAGAATTCCACAACGGCCGTTCTACGTGTGACTTGCAACACCTGTAGAACTTGCCAGGAGTCCAGCTGGAAGAAGTCTGTTTCATGTCCAAGTAGGCTGCTATTCATAAAAGCCGCCTAAGCTTTTAGCTAGAAAGTTGAAGACTATAGAAAATGATTTATAGGAAGAAAAGGAAATTCCTTATTCCAGGATTGTAAGTGAACAAAGGTAACCCAATTCCAGAAAAAGGTTGTTGAGGCCATACAGGCCAAGGGAGTGAGAAGCCAGAGTTGTGGGTTTCTTTTTAGTCCCCTCTTAGAAAGTAACAAGCACAGGACTGAGAAGTTGGAGAGTGATGAGAAGGGCGGGTGCAGGGATGATGACTCCAGCTGTGCAGCCATCCATTCCCACAGCTGCTGGGCACAGCCAAGCATTTGCGGGTGAGCACTGTCAGGACACAATCTGTATCACTTTGGTCGCTAACATTATCTTTGTCTCCTGATGAAGTCACTGCCTGTCTGCTCTGGGCTCTGTACCTTGGGTTTTTCTGACAAGATGGGCAAACCTCTAGCACTGCAAGGAGTGTTAATCTCCTAGCCTGTTCTTCCCTAATGCAAATATTTTCTTAAAATTTTTCGAATTTATGTTCTAACAATCAGCATGTTTTATACATCTTGAGCTCATATGCAGGTTTAAAGGAGGTGAACACACTAGTTCTTAAAGCTTTCCCCTATGATAGGAGCTCCCAAATAACCTATCTGCAGCAGTCTAGCCCTGTTCACTTCACAAACTGAGTATTATATAATTGCATCCAACACTGTGTTGAGGGAAACATGAGTCTTTACCATTGTCCTTCCAGTGCTAACGTCCAAGGAAGGAAAGGATCACAGGGTGTTTACAGGTACTGAGCGGGTTGCATATTTTGTTTTTATTGGCACTAGAGGAAATCACAGAATAATAACTGGGGTGTCTCTCTGAATACTGGGTGCCATTCCTCTGACTTTAATAGGGTAAGTAGAGGATCTGCCCTTGGCCAGGGAAGCAGCTTCAAGGGTGTGCTGAGGGTCAATGCATTAAGAATCTATAAAGAAAGCATGGATGTCTGGGAAAGGAATCAACTTTAGACTGAGAACAGACGGATGGCGGTCTGGATCTACAGCAGACACATATACTTTTCTTTCTCTTTCATTTCCTTCCTTATCAAGAATCTAAACACCTTCCAGGTCCCAGGTAACCAAATAGCAAGAAAGGCTCAAAAATGTTTTGTTCGATAGCTAGTGTTGCTGGAATCTGGACTGTGGCTGAATGGTGTGACTGTAGGACACCAGTGCCCTGAGGGCTCACATGGCTCCGGTAGATACATGGGCTCCTGGATAGGTAGGCAGGTGTTATGGAAGGTATGTACTAGCCACCCACAATCACTGATGGGTGGTTTTCAGTGTAGGAAAAGACCTTGGTGATGGGCTCAAAATATATAAGCATTACAAAAAAATCTTACGATATTAGGTAGATCTCAGGAAAAGTGCAGAGGGGAAGGACCTGGAGAGAAGCTGAGAATTTTCTCCATGTGCTAACTGGGATGTGTGGACATATGTAACCAAGATCTTTCTTTACATCTGAAAACTAAACTTGTCTGAGTCATTAATTCTACAGAATTAATGTTACTAAAGTTGCAGTAACATACAATCCAAAAACTCAATTTCCCAGATTTCTAGCTACATAAAACAAGAAAAGACCACATACACAACTACATACACTCATATAGCTGCTGCACTCCCCAGTGGAACACGTGTATAAATGTCCACACAGAGACCCCCAGAAAGCACACGTGCACAGAGGCCAACGTCCACCCCTTCTGAACCCAAGATGCATGTGGGCCACACTGAGGGTCAAGAGGCCCTATTGCATATCTGTTCGATGTCATTCATCTCTTTGGGACAATCTGCAGAAAGGATGAGAGGTGAGTCCTCTGTTACCACTACATCATCCTCAATTCGTACACCAAGACCACGGAACCTCTCAGGGGCGTCTTTGTCATCCTCCGGAATATAAATACCTGAGAAGTAGAAAAAAGAATCAGAACATTCTATTCATAAATGGCAGTAACTGGATGATTTGGGGCAAGTAAGTTAACCTCTATAAAGTTGGGATCCTAACAGTACCTACCTAATAGAAATGTGGAGATTAAATGAGATAATATATAAAAAAATGTCTGGTACATAAATGGTCAGTAAGTGTTGCCTATCGTTACTAGAACTATTATTATAGTTATTTTGTATACTAGACTACAAGATCTATACAACTACAGTAATGTTGATCACGATTCTGTCACGTTCTAATGGCTCAAATGGGCCACTAAAGTTACTTAATTTATGAGTATGTCGATATATGCTGGGACCCAGTAGATTATATAAATGCATTCTTTCTCTGCCTAACAGTTCCGTGGAAAAAGGGTACTTTGCTAAAATAAAGACTTAAGGCATTTTAAAATGTATTTAAAAAACACTTACTTAGATATTATTAGCCTCAACAACCAGAAGCTGCACAAATACTCAAATAAGTCATAAATGTAACTGACGTGTACATGACGTAAAGAGGGAAAAAGGAAGACCTTAAAGAACATTTGAAAAATTCTAAGAAACCAAGGTTCCCTTTCAAATCATGAAGTCAGACAGACACCAGGTCTTTTCATATTAAAGAAACTGTAAACTTCCTTCTCTGTACTCACAGATGCTGTTCTGTGATAAGAAGAAAAAGACCAGCAAAGGAAAATGTAGTCGAAGTCTAAGGAAGCGTCAACTAGATTGGACTTAACAGTACGTAAGGTCACAGACAGCAACATATGCCCGGACTTAAAGGGTGGCATAAAAGATGTGTCCCAACTATAACTTACATCATTTAGAGGTGAAAACGCTTGAAATCTAAGATTGAGATCTGCTTTCATGACAGAAGCAGCATCGATGTTTAAAACTGACTGGTGGGGCTTCCCTGGTGGCGCAGTGGTTGAGAGTCCGCCTGCCGATGCAGGGGACACGGGTTCGTGCCCCGGTCCGGGAAGATCCCACATGCCGCAGAGCGGCTAGGCCCGTGAGCCATGGCCGCTGAGCCTGCGCGGCCGGAGCCTGTGCTCCGCAATGGGAGAGGCCACAACAGTGAGAGGCCCGCGTACCGCCAAAAAAAAAAAAAAAGAGGAAAACAAAAACCTGACTGGTGATATCAATCTTACACTCCACCGTGGCCACCACTTTTCTACTGAATCCTGCCCAACATCCAGCATCATTCAAGCTGGAGAACCATTAGACTGCCAGCTCTCTCTGAAGCTTAGAAGAAAGGATCTGGATACTAAAAAGTGGAATAATGCAGGCAGTTCAATGCAGAGGAGCTGCAACTGAGAACATGGGGAGTTTGAGTGTCTCTGCAGAAAAGTTCCAGGGGCTTCACAAGTGTCAGCAGCCCACCAAGATGACGGGAAGGACTAGTACAAACTGGCCCTGGCAAAGGCAGGGTTAAAAAAAGATTTCTTTCTTAATATCTACTGATCGAAAGTATTCCCCATCTGTTGTTTATTGGAGAAGTCAAATTAAACAAATTGTGTGATGTGAAATAAAAAAGCTCAAGAAAAAATCTAAAAGAAAGTTCCCTTCTACTGGAGAGATTCATTTTCCTGTCTCTTCTAATTTAATTACATTCGTTCAGGTAAAAATAAAGTGTTTACCGTTCTATCTAACACTAGAATTACATGTCCCAAGGGATCAGAGGTTGCTAGCACCTCCCCTTACCTGGCTCCACTGTGATTACCATACCAGGCTGCAGAGGGAGGGAGCGGGGCATGTCTGGAGTGTCGTGGACATCCATCCCGAGGTAATGGCCAACATGATGCGGGCAGTATTTTCGAGCAGCCTGGAAAAGATATTACCTCAGTGTTATTAGAGCAATGACCCCTTAAGGGGAAAGTTGGGCATATATAACGCCATGAGATATGTGTTAATACTGACCCCTGCCCCCAGTTCTGCCACTTGTTTCACCTATCCTCGGGCTAATGCTTAAGAGACTTGAAAACTGCCACCTCTTGTATGCAATTCTGCCAACAGCATTCTAACTAATCCACATTTCTATTCTTACAATTTAATATACTACACACATGCTAACTGGGGTAAGCCCAGTAATGACTACGGCAAATGAAAATCTCTTTTCTTGGGGGAGGGAAGATAATTGTGTTAGAATAGTTCTCTTTTCAGTGTTCGCATGTCCCTCTTAGGAAGGCTACTCTGGAGACTCTAAGTATCTCACAGCAACTTGTGGAGTAGGTATGAAACACCATGTAACACAGTAATTATTAGGCATTTACTAGCTTGGATATTTCTATCCGTTGATTAAAGATTTGTTGGCATGAATAGGAGGAATTTATAGCGTTTTTCCTATTGATAAAAGAAACCCTGGCAGCCTAAACTTGGAGCTAGGAGATGCCTTACTGGTCTGTTTCGTTTGACCACCTGGCATGGTCGCATACCATTTAATTTAAAGCTGAGGCTTTAAATTTTTACTGAACACTATCACATTTTGGATGCAGATGAAATTCACTAAACATGGCAACTGAGGATATTGTTAAAAGTCTCAACAATGTTACTGAAGCCAAGAAACACCCTCCCCTTCGACCTCTACCTTTTCAAAATCACTACAAAAGAATAAAGAGTTAACCTCTCCTCCGTTTTATGTCCTCTTCCACCCTGTCTGTACCAGACTTCATTTTGTTTTCTGAATTCTGAGCTAGTTACACAGTATGCAATGAACCAGATGTGCTGCCATCTTCTGGTAGAAATAAGTATTGCACCTTTTGCTTTAATCCATGTTCAAAAAAAGTCCCTCCTACTGGTGAAGAATCACCAACACCATTTCTAAATCTAATTAGTTTTACGTAGGATAAAAACTAAGCAGCATGTCAGGTGTTCTTAAGAAATGGGGTCAAAGGAAGTGAAGTACCTTGAAGGCATTATTTTCCTTAATGTTCTTCACGATACCCAACTCTTTAAGCTTCTGTCCTATCAGTGTTAGCATCATGCTGTAGATGTTATCCAAGCTTGTTCCAGGGGAGCAGAGAGTCAGACAAGCTTTCTGGACTTCTAGAACAGCTTCATAGAGTTCTGCCTGAGATGCCGTGAACCTGGGGACAGGAAAACCCAAGAACTCGAATTTGGAACTCTCTGATATTGTAGGAAGTTTGCTTCTAAGTTTGATTAGAAAAACTCCAAGGCAATGATGATGGGGCATTGTTGATATTTAGTCAGTACCAGTATAGCATTAATGACAGGACCTCAATCATGCCTAGATGCTCAACAGGAAGAGCAATAACCCTTAAAGCTGGGGCAGCAACAACAATCTCTCCTTCAAACAGTCAGCTGACAGACACGGGGTGAGGTTAAAAGATGCACCCAGCCATGAATGCAGTCAGAGGGCCAGATCAGGCTTACTCTTGATCCTCTCCATTTTTTTTTTTTACCATTAAAAAAACACAAACAAAAAACCAACCAAAAAAAAAAAAAAACAACAGAGCCTAAGGATCCACTTATAGGCAAAGCAGATGTCATGGGATAAACTAATCAATACTTTGGCTATGGGACTTCCCTGGTGGCGCAGTGGTTAAGAATCTGCCTGCCAATGCAGGGGACATGGGTTTGAGCCTGGTCCGCGAAGACCCCACATGCCACAACTACTGAGCCTGCGCTCTAGAGCCCGTGAGCCACAACTACCGAGTCCACCTGCCGCAGCTACTGAAGCCCATGCACCTAGAGCCCGTGCTCCGCAACAAGAGAAGCCACCGCAAATGAGAAGCCCGAGCACTGCAACGAAAACTAGCTCCCGCTTGCCGCAACTAGAGAAAGCCCGCACACAGCAACCTGAAGACCCAACGCAGCCAAAAATAAAGTAAAATAAATTAATTTATAAAATAAGTAAATAAAATGTATTTGTTTAAAAAAAATACTTTGGCTACTAATAACTTACTAGTTTCCAGGTGTCCTTAGTATAATAATTTCTTCGTCAGTAATGGGGAAAAATGAGGGAAAAATACCAAGCTTGGGTGGTATATGATATGTGTTTTTAATACATTTTAAAAAAAATTAACTTATTTTTGGCTGCGTTGGGTCTTCGTTGCTGCATGCGGGCTTTCTCTAAGTTGCGGCAAATGGGGGCTACTCTTTGCTGTGGTGTGTGGGCTTCTCACTGCGGTGGCTTCTCTTACTGCGGAGCACGGGATCTAGGCGCTTGGGCTCAGTAGTCGTGGCGCACGGGCTTAGTTGCTCTGCGGCATGTGGGATCTTCCCAGACCAGGGCTTGAACCCATGTCCTCTGGATTGGCAGGCAGATTCTTAACCACTGTGCTACCAGGGAAGTCCCTATACATTGTTGATGGAATTGTAAATTAGTACAGCCAGTTAAATCAAAGGCCTTAAAGGTGCTCATAAAATTTAAGTTTGTAATTCTGCTCTAAGAAGCCATCCTGACAAAATATTTGAAATTCAAAAAAAGCTGAATATACAAAAATGTTCACTGTGATTTTAAAAATAATTATAATTATAAATGTCCCCTAATAAGAATGGTTAAAGTCAGCAAGGTAATGCTATAATGAAAACCTACACACCCATCTCCCAGGTTCAGCCATTATTAACACTGTTATGTTTGTCATTGATGAGTATAAACATGCTCCACCCCATCTCAGTATTACTAAACACTTTTTAACAATTCTTTTTCTAATGTAAATTTTATATACACTGAAATGTACAAATCTGAGCTCTACAATTCTGACAAATGGATGTGCTGGTGGTGATGAAGCTGGGGACACTGAACCCCTAAATTCTGCTGAGTCATCTTTGCTAGGAGAAGCAGCCCTTCTACCCCAGTCTGAGGAGGCCAACCTTGTTTTGACTGAGAACCTACAGGTATCTCCCCAGAGGCAGCTGCCTTGGTAGTTGCTTCTAGACCCACAACTAGACGTTACTCCCAGCAGGTCCCAAAAAGTTAGGTACAAAGTGTGACCCATGACGAGATGCACTATAATCCAAAAAGAACTGCACGATTTTTCCTATTTATATAGACAAAAATCTGGGAATATGTATAGAAATGGATGTTCATGTGTGGGCTAATGATGGAAGGAACATAAAGTTGGATCAGGCTGAATTTATTGATAGGGGTCCACTAAGGAGAGATTCTGGATTCAATGCTGAAGCTTGAGGGCTCAGAAAGGCTCTAACGGTTTATTTGGTTGGTTGGCTGAAACATGGATCAAAAGGTAGCCTGCACTAAATGAATTCAAATACCAGAACTACTTTGCTATGTTGGAGAAAGAATTCTGCCTCAAGACTGCAACATCAGCTTTTGCCTGAGTTTCCAGCCTGCAGTTCTGCCCTCTGAAATTCAGAAATGCCAATCCCCATGATCACATAAGCCAGTTCTTTAAAATCAATCGATCATCAACCAACCTACCTACCTACATATGCATACATACATAATATATCCCACTGGCTGTTTCCCTGGAGAAATGAGATCCAGATCCATATCCCTATGACACAGAACATTGCCATCCCCCTCGTGGAAGTTCCTCATGTCTATTTCTAATCAACACCCCTACCTCGAGAGGGAAACACTGTTCTGATTATTTTCACCTTAGTTTTGCCTATTCTAGCATGTCATATAAATGGAATCAGACAATATGTACTCTTTTGTGTTGAACTTCCTTCATTAAGAATAATGTCCATGGTGTTATTTTGATCAGTAGTTTGTCCCCTGTTTATTGCTGAGTGGTATTCCATTGTATGAATAGTCCACAATTTGTGTATTCATTCCCTTGCTGATGGACATTTAGGTCATTTCCAGTTTTTGGCTACTGTGAATAAAACTGTTATGAA
Organism: Delphinapterus leucas; assembly: GCF_059928025.1. Lineage (NCBI taxonomy): Eukaryota > Metazoa > Chordata > Mammalia > Artiodactyla > Monodontidae > Delphinapterus > Delphinapterus leucas. Next base: position 94,785,222 of record NC_143139.1, on the reverse strand, counting down.
TATTCTTGTACAAGTCTTTTTGTTCCCGTTGCACTGCACCACTGCCAACACTTGGTATGGTTGGTCTCTTTAATTTCAACCATTCTAGTGGATGTGTAGAGGTTTAACATGCATTTTCCTCAATGACTAACAATGATGAATACACATATTTGTTCACATATTATCTCATTATCCTTTTGATATCTGTAGGATTTATTGTGATATCCTCTTTCCTGATCACACAGCTCCAGCAGATTCATGGGAGTAATGTTCTTTAAGTTCCCACCTAACGATCTGTACCCTTTATAGCTGAAAGTTTCTTTTGCTGCAGATAAAATCTTTGGCTCACACTTTTGTTCTCTGAGCATCTTTAATACATTACACTATTTTCTTCTTTCATAAAGCTTGGCTTTTGAAAAGTCTGATAACAGTCTAGTTTCCTTTCCTTCCTTTCCTCTTTTTTTCTAAGTCCCCAAAAGAATTTTTCTTTTCCTTGCAGGTTCAGAATTTTACTAGACTATGTCTTGGTGTTGTTTTTTCCTGGGCTGATATTCTCAGGTACGCAGTGTGCTCTTTCTAAGGTAGTTTCAATATTTTTTTTTCAGGAAAATTTTAAATTATAGTTTTTAGTATTTGTTCTGTTCCCTTGCTTTGGTTTTCTTCTTCAGGGCTTCCTTCATGTGTATGTTCTAACTCTTTGCCTATTTTTAAAATTTAAAAAAAATTTTTGGCTGTGTTGGGTCTTTGTTGCTGCACATGGGCTTTCTCTAGTTGCAACAGGCGGGGGCTACTCTTCGTTGCAGGGCGTGGGCTTCTCATTTGCGGTGGCTTCTCTTGTTGCAGAGCACGGTCTCTAGGTGTGTGGGCTGCAGTAGTTGTGGCGCTCAGGCTCAGTAGTGTGGCTCGTGGGCTTTAGAGAACAGGCTCAGTAGCTGTGGTGCATGGGCTTGGTTGCTCTGCGGCATGTGGGATCTTCCCGGACCAGGGCTCGAACCTGTGTCCCCTGCATTGGCAGGCAGATTCTTTTTTTTTTTTTTAATTGGTTTGATTTCTTTATTTTAAAATAAATTTATTTATTTATTTTTGGCTGTGTTGGGTCTTCGTTGCTGCACATGGGCTTTCTCTAGTTGCGGGGAGCAGGGGCTACTCTTCTTTGCGGTGCAGGGGCTTCTCATTGTGGTGGCTCCTCTTGTTGCAGAGCACGGGCCCTAGAGCGCAGGCTCAATAGTTGTGGCACACGGGCTTCGTTGCTCCGTGGCATGTGGGATCTTCCCGGACCAGGGCTCGAACCCATGTCCCCTGCACTGGCAGGCGGATTCTTAACCACTGTGCCACCAGGGAAGCCCAGCAGGCAGATTCTTAACCACTGTGCCACCAGGGAAGCCCCTGAAATGATTTTAAATTTATTTCTAATTCTTTTCTGAGTTTGTCACTTCATTACCAAGATTTTCTAATTCTGATATATGTTGTTTTTTCATGTTTTGAATGATTTGCTTTAAAAATTTTTAGCTTGTTTTAAAACAAAAGGGCATTGTTTTGATCTATTTTGTAGTCATGTCTTTCTGGCATGCTTTCATTTCTGTAGGGATGTTATTCTGCTCCTTATTCTCCTTTTGCTTTTAATAACTTTTTATGAGATTTAACCTAGAAGCTTTTTTTTTTTTTTTTGGCCGTGTTGGGCAGCATGCAGGGTCTTAGTTCCCTGACAAGGGATCAAACCTGCGCCCCCTACAGTGGAAGCATGGAGTCTTAACCACTGGACCTCCAGGGAAGTCCCCTAGATGCTTTTTTAATTGCTTATTTTATATGAAATTAATTTCCTGTACTTTTAGAATAAGGCAGGATTTATAAAAGATTTAACTTCAGAGTGTAATCTTCTGTTGTTCTGGTGTAGTGGTAAAAAACAAGGCAGCTTGTTTCAGATCTTTCCTTAGTTCTTCTCCCTCACTTAGGTTTTATTTATTTATTTGCTGCACTGCATGGCCCTTGGGATCTTTTCCCCCCGACCAGGGATTGAACCCCGGCCAAGGCAGTGAAAGTGCCAAGTCCTAACTACTGGACTGCCAGGGGACTCCCTTTCCCCCCTCTTTGATTTGGATCATCTCATTCTTTCCTCTCTTTAGTTCCTAACCTGCTCAATTTCTGTTCTACTTCTAGCAGTTTACCTTAAGTGTGAGTCCCTGTCTTAGAAGGGAGCCCAGCACCTTCAGACTTTCTTGGGCCACTGGATTGGCAAATTCTTCCCATTTTCAGCTTCTGTTCTGAAATTGGCTCATTATCCTGACTGTGAATAGCTGTTGGTTATTTTGGGGTTCTCCTGTTTTCAGGTCTGTCAGTTAGCCTCCCCCACCATTGCTGCTTCCTTCTCCTTCCACACAGATACTGATACCACCCAGGTCTTGTGGTTGTACATAGTATGTTCATAACTATTTGTATTTTGAGATTTTAAGGATACCCCATTACCTGGTGTTTGGGATACCAGTCACTACCTAGTTGTTCCATTCTTATTTGAAAATTTGGAAAGACTGAAAAACTATTATTTGCTGCCATCTCTCCAGAATCCCTGATTCTTTTTATAGTTTTTGGTTTCTTACTGAGATTCTCTGTCTGTTCACACATTACACTTATATCTTCCTTTAACTCCTTGAGCACAGCTATTGTTAGCTGCCTTAAAGTCCTCATCTGCTAATTGTAACATTAGGGTTATTTAGGATCTGTTTTTATTGACTATAATTTTATTGATTATGGGTCACATTTTCCTGATTCTTATGTCTAGTGATTTTTTAAAATGAACAGTAGAAGTTATGAATGATACAATGTAGAGATTCTAAAATTCTGTTATGTTCTTCTGAAGAGTGATTTTGTTAACTTGGCTGGATTCAAACTGCAAGCTCTGCTCTTAGTGGGAAGTAACTAAAGTCTCTGCTCAGTCCATTCAAATTCTGGCTGCCAGTATTTTGCTGAGCCTCCTGGGATCTCACCCTAGAATATAATGTAGTGATCAGCCAAGGATTTTGGAATATTTTATACGCAAATTTTGGACCTCCTCACCCTTTTTTGCAGTACCCTCTCTTTCAGGATTTCCCATCTTTCTGGTTCCTTGCTAGTATCTAATTCTGTCCTTTAACACCTCAGGCCAACTAGGCTGTGGCTTCTTGATGCCCAAGCTGTGTGAATTGGGGAGTTCCCTCAAGCAAAATACTCTAACCACTTAGACCTAACCCATTATAGCTCTTCTTTCAAGGATAGACTTATGCTGCTATTTCTACAGGCTTTTAGGAAGCTTTCTAGTGCCTTTAAATACTTGTTTTTAATATTTTGTCCAGATTCTATAATTGTTATCGGAGGGTTAATCTGTCCAAACTATTCTACCATAACCTAAATATTATCTTTGTACTCAGAAAATAAAAACTTAAATTTGTTTTCAAAAAATGTGTGTGTGCACATGTTAACTAGGTGTTTTTAGGTGCCTGATCCTTGATATGATTAATAAAAAACAGTCTTAGAAAATAATCAGGAGCTTTGTAAAGGCAGTTAATGTGTACTAGAGGGAACCTGTATATTTCTTTAGTTCTTTATTCCAAATAGACCCATATTCTAACTCATACCCCTAAGAAGCAGTGGGATCTTTGGAAGCCCTACCTGCCATTGACAGGCCAGGTACGAGTGATGTCACTCACATAGCAAGAAGACTCACAACCTCCATCCAGCAGCACCATTTCCCCATCCTGGAACAAAAGTAAGACAGGTAAAAGTAGGTGACTTAACGACTGTCAGTTCTTTCTTCTTCTAATTTAAACTCTTCATGCCTTTCATTTTATAAAAAACAAAACAAAACAAAAACTCTACTTTAAAGGAGACTAATCTTCTCTGGTTCCTTCTCACAAGAAATAGTGTCTAAGTTTTTCATATGAATTCACACTGGCTCAAGAAAGATGGCACTGTAGAGTGGTTAAGTGCATTGGCTCTGGAACCAGAGTGCTGGGGTTTGAATTACTAGGTGTAAGCATTAGCATTTATGATTTATTAACATCATAAATATTACCATTATCACTATTAATTAAAAAAATCCTATATAGGTTGTTATCCAGGGCCTTTATTCAAATATAATTACCCGTTAACCATTTAACTTTAGAATATCACTTTCCCTTCTGCTCTCCATCAAAATACATGTGGGGGGAAAACAAACAAACAAACAAACCCCAAACAAAAACCAAACCAAAAAACCCAAAAAACTCTGGGTACATCTCTCTTTTACTACTTGTCATGTTATACTGAAATTTTCTATTTATGCCCTTGAAGACAGGCCATATCTTATTCATATCTAAATAAGCACAGAACTTGGCACATAGTAGAATAATGGTCAAATAATTACATATATAATAATGGCAAGAAGAATGAATGTGGTTTTTGTTTCTGGAAACATGATAGAATAAATTTTAGGTAACAACTAGATCCTGGACAAAAATATATTTTATGAAATGTTGACATTACATCATATAAGAGACATCTTAAAGACTTTTTTTCTTGAATAAAAACAACCCAGAGGGGCTTCCCTGGTGGCGCAGTGGTTGAGAGTCCACCTGCTGATGCAGGGGACACGGGTTCGTGCCCCGGTCCGGGAAGATCCCACATGCCACGGAGCGGCTGGGCCCGTGAGCCATGGCCGCTGAGCCTGCGCGTCCGGAGCCTGTGCTCCGCAATGGGAGAGGCCACAACAGTGAGAGGCCCGTGTAACGCAAAAAAAAAAAAAAAAAAATCAACCCAGAACTGAAACTAGAGCTGAGTAGTGATAAGGTAAGTGTTACAGTATATAGGAAAGAAGGTGTTGCAAAGTGGGGAAGATGAAGTGGAGATTCCTGCATTAACCCAGGACACTCATAGGGGATAATAGGGCCCCAGGTCATTAGGACCCACTTCACTCTGGCAAAAGCAAATGCAAATAACATTTAGAGGAAATAGCGCCCAAATTTGGGATTGCATAATTTCCCAAAAATAACAACAAGCAAATATGAGTTCACAACCAAAGGCTGTCAAGCACACGAGGCAGTAGGTCACTGTGAGTGAGAGTCAGCAGGAACAACAAATACCAAATTTAGATCTTCCAGAATTCCACACAATGGAGTTATGAGATACAGAATTGCTATTATGAAATGTTTAAAGGGATAAAAAATGGAATCACAAAGGGTAACAAGCAACAAGAGACAATTGAGAATAACTGTGGATTTGAAGGGAACCAAATGGAAATAAAAACAACTGCTGAAATAAAATACTCAGTGTATGGCTGAAGTAGTAGGTTAGACAAATGAAGAGAAAATTTAGTTTCCTGGAAGACAGACCTACGAAAATCCCCTAGAGTATGACACAGACAGACAAGGCAAATGTAAACATGAAAGAAACATTAACTATTGAAAACAGAAAAGAGGTTTAACATACATCTAACTGAAGACCTTGAAGGAGTGAACAGAGAGAATGTGGGAGAGATGATATCTGGAGAAATAATGTCTGAGAATTTCCTAGAACTAATGAAGACATGAATCTACAGATTCAGGAAGCAGAGGTATCATAATGAGGACATGTAAAAATAAATTTGTATTTAGATATATAATAAAACTGAGAAATACCAAAGAAAAAGATATCTTAATGCAGCAAAAGCAAAAAGAAATTTCATAAAGGAATGATAATTATTATACTTTAAAATCAGCAACACTGAAAGTCAGAAGAAAGGAGTATAATCTATTAAAATTGATGACTGAAAATAACTGTCAATCTAGGATGGTTTTCCTCAGCACAGCCATCTTTCAAGAATGAGAATGAAATAAAGATGTTTTGGCTAAACAAAAGTAGAAAAAGTTTATCAGCTACACACCTTCATCTAAAGGATGTTCTTTAGGTAGAAGGGAGGTGATCCCAGAAAGGCCATCTAAGATGCAAGAAGGAAAGATCAACATGCAGGTAAATCTAAACAAACTCTGTTAGAAGGGGGCTCTGCTTTGACCTATTCCTGACAGCTAGATGTAGCCGTGGTGAGCTCAGAGGCAGAACCACAGGGCAGCCTGCTGTCTCTGACTAGATCTCTGCCAGATGCCTACCAGCTGGTCCATGACAGAGTCCTTCCAGATGCCCCAACAGACCTCTGCATTTCTCACGGCTTCTTGATGACCCTGCCCGCTAAGTTGAAAAGTTTCAGATAACTGAAGCCAGACTATGACCTAGAAGTTTTTGACTATTTTCTCTTATTTCTTATTTAGGTCACTTCATCTAATAATGGCAATATGTCTCTCTCCCTGTAAAGCTAGATTTGTGCTTATTCTCTAGTTTTTCAAGGATGAATACTATATTTAGGAATAGGTACACTGGTGGTAAAACTATGAAGAAAAACAAAAAAAAAAAGGTTAAAACAAAAGTCAAGATGGTAGGAGACAGAAAGGGAGATGTGCTTGAGATTGCCCAAGGGACTACTAAGGTATAAGCAATGATCTTCTTATCCTTGATGGTGAATACATGGTTGTTCATTTTATCATTATTATTTTAAACAGTATATTATATTTATTGTTTATAATATATGATAAGTTTGTATTTAGAAATATAATAAAACTGAGAAATACCAAAGAAAAAGAAATCTTAATGCAGCAAAAGCAAAAAGAAACAGTGGAATATAATGAAAAAAACACATGGAATATAATGAAAGTGAAATATTAATCCTTAAATAATTATAATTAGAACAGAAGAAAGGATGAATATTAATGAGTTTAGGGAATTCCCTGGTGGTCCAGTGGTTAGGACCCGGTGCTTTCACTGCAGGGGGCCCAGGTTTGGTCCCTGGTCTGGGAACTAAGATCCTGTAAGCCATGTGGCATGGCCAGAAAAAAGAGTTTAGCATCTAATTTAAGAAGTTTAGGGCTTCCCTGGTGGTGCAGTGGTTGAGAGTCCGCCTGTGGATGCAGGGGATACGGGTTCGTGCCCCCGTCCGGGAAGATCCCACATGCCGCGGAGCGGCTGGGCCCGTGGGCCACGGCTGCTGAGCCTGCGCGTCTGGAGCCTGTGCTCTACAACGGGAGAGGCCACAACAGTGAGAGGCCTGTGTACCACAAAAAAAAAAAAAAAAAAAAAAGCTTAAAAAAAGAACAAGAGAATAAACACAAAGAGTAGAAGAGTGAAATTAACAAAGGCCAGGGCACAGTGTGATGAGATAATAAACAAAGACAAAATAGCATTAATGATGTGCAAAGTTTTTTTTTTTTTAGTATTTTTATTTATTTATTTTAAAAATTATTATTTATTTATTTATTTAATTTTTGGCTGTGTTGGGTCTTAGTTGCGGTACGCGGGATCTTCACTGAGGCACGCAGGAGAGAAGATGGTTTTAAAAGACTAATAAAAACCCACAAACCTCTGCTGAGATTTCTTTGCACAGATCTTAAGTATATAGAATTAAGTCTGTTTTGTCTGTTTTGTCAAATGTATACACCCATGTAACCACACCCTCATGGCCCTACCCAGTCAACACCCCATCAGAAGCAACCACTAATCTGATTTCTATCACCATAGATTAGTTTTGCTTATTTCAGAACTTCATATAAATAGAATCATATAGTTTGCAATTTTCTTGTGTCTGGCTTATTTATTCAGTGTAATGCTTTTGGGATCATTCATGCTGTTGGCAGTGCTGTAGTTTGCTCCTTCTTATTTCAAGGGTATATCACATGGTAATTTCCATATCTAATATCCTGGTTATGGACCCCTGGACTATTATGAGTACACTTGCTATCAACATTCTTGTATAAGGCATTTTTTGGACATATGTTTTCATTTTTCTTGGAAAAATACCTAAAAAGAAACTGCTGGTTCACAGAGAATATGTTTGTTTACTTTTAAAGAAACTGTCTATTAAGATTTATTAGAAAAGGGACTTCCCTGGTGGTGCAGTGGTTAAGAATCTTCCTGCCAATGCAGGGGACACAGGTTCGAGCTCTGGTCCGGGAAGATCCCACAGGCTGTGGTGCAACTAAGCCTGCGAGCCACAACTACTGAGCCTGTGCTCTAGAGCCCACAAGCCACAACTACTGAGCCCTTGTGCCACAACTACTGAAGCCTGCATGCCTAGAGCCTGTGCTCCACAACAAGAGAAGCCACCGCAATGAGAAGCACGTGTAACACAACGAAGAGTAATCCCTGCTCGCCACAACTAGAGAAAGCCCACACACAGCAGCAAGGACCCAATGCAGCCAAAAATAAATAAACAAACAAACAAATAAAGATATCAAGAATGTAAAAAGGTACATAAAGGGAAAACAAAACAAAAGAAAAAAAAGAAGGTAAAAGGGTACATTAGTACAAACACAAAAGATTAAAATGTAAGATAATACTACAATTTTAAAAACTTAGACAAAATGGTACAAAAATATAATCTACCAAACTGTCTCCAGAAGAATGGAAATATAAACTGATAAAAACACTTCGGAAATGTCTGGCGTTTTCTATGAAAGTTGCAAATATGCATATCCTATGACCCAGCAATTCCATTATTAGGTGTCTCTTAGGCAACCTTGATAACTTACATACCATGAATAATGTACAAGAATGTTCACAGAACATTGTTCATAATGGTAAAAACCTGGAGAATATATAAATATCCATCTATGGATATTTATCACATTAAGAAATTCAAACTGAAAAAATTTTATAATATTTATTCATTTAAAAATAACAATAAACCCACTAATTACATGCTAAAATAACATTTTTAATGAAAATAACTATTTTTCTAAATAAAAATATTTAGTTAGAAAAGTGGCAGTGTTTTACATTTTTGCAAATCTCTGTCTAGCATAGACAAAGAGAAGACAGCTGGAGTCTCATCTTTGCTTCTGCATTCAAGTTGGTGTGATATTGCATGTCATAAGGCCTCTGGGATACTTCACAGTACAGTTGAGAGAAAATAAGAGTGAAAAAGAGCACATAATGTAATGTCTTAGTATTCTTATGAAAATATATTTAACTTCACAGGCCATACTCTACCTGCTATTCTACACTCTAGCAATTACAATGAACAAACTACAGCGGCATACAACAATATACTGCTGTACAAAAGAAGACACAGACATAATATTTCAAATACATAAAGTTCAAACATGACCAAAACCAAATTATATAAACTACTTTATTAATTGTAAAATAAAAAGAAAAGCAAAGACATGATCACCATAAAAACTGGGAGAGTGTTACCCTATCAGGGAGAGAGGGAGTTATCACAGGGAGGGAAGGACCACATGGTGGAAAAGCTTCTTGGGGGTGGGGGGGTCACAGTAATGTCCTATTTCAGGGGTTAAGTGTTTCCTGTAAAGGGCTAGATAATATTTATTTTGTGGACCGTACTGCCTCTGGTGCAACTACTCAACTCTGCCATGGGGTGGGGGTGGGGGAGTGGAAACCACTGTGTTCCAATAAAGCTTTATTTAAAAAACAAAGTGGCAGGCTGGATTTCACCCAGAGGGCTGTAGCTTGCCTACACGTTTTATTTCTTGACCTGGGTAACGGTCACATGGGTGTTAACTTTATAATTACCCATTAAACTATTCTTTTATGGTTTAAGTACTTTTCCAGTAGTTACATTTTACAATAAGAAATGTAAAATAAATAAATAAAGGAAAAGAAAAATAGAAAGCCTCAGTATATTAAAGAAATTGAATCATAGTTAAAAATCCCACAAAAGATATCTGGCCCGAATAATTCCACAGGAGAGTCCTACCCAATTTTCAAGAAACATTAATTCAAACCATTTTACAATATTAAAAAATAAACTATTCATTTTATGAGTTTAGTTTGACCTTGAAATGAAAACCATAAAGTCAGTATGAGAAAAATTATAAGACAATCTCATTCATGTACACAAATCAGAATATCCTAAACAACACATTAGCAAGTTGAAAGCAGTAATGCCAAAGATAAGAAAAGATGCTTAACTTCACTGGTAATTGAGGTAATGGAAATGAAGACCACAATGAGATACTGTTTTATTCCAACTAAAATGGCAAAAATTGAGAAGTCTGATAATATCAGGGGATGGAAAGGATGTGGTGAACAGAATTATACACTGCTGGTAGGAGTGTAAACAGATACAAATACCTGAGAAAAAATTTGTATTATCTTATCGTACTTGAGGTTAAAAGAAAAGTTTGAGTCCCCAAAACTACATATAGCAATATATGATTTTTATATATTTCATAAACAAGCAGAACTAATAAATATTGTTTGGGGAATCATGTCTATGTGATAAAACTATTGAAAAAATCAAGAGAATGACAAACAAAATTTAGGATACTGGTTAGTGACCTTTGGGAGGGAGGCAGTAGGGTGCCAGAGCATAAGGGTACTCACGCAGATGTAACATATTGGTAATGTTCTGGCTCTTGAGTTGAGTCGTTGGTTCATGGGTATTCATTAAAAAAAATTATATTGTATAATTTATGTTTGCTATATTTATTTTTTGAATTTACTGTAAATTAAAGTAGATAATTAAAAATAGACTTAATAAAGGAATACACGATTCTTTACTTGTATAGTCACTTGGGGAGAAAACCATAAAAAATAAGTTCCCTCACAGCTACAAGATAGTTGTAAAACCTGTCTGCTCCCAAAATATGCTTGGCCCACTGTTGCCACAAGTCCTTAGCAAAGGAGCTTTATCAAGTGAAATGAGCAGAGGCTTTAGACTAGAATAGTTGGCTCTGCACTAACGAGTTACCTAATTTTTTAGTTTATTTTCCTCATCTATTATACAGGCATGTTAATAATTGTTCCTATCTCACAGTGCTAATGTGCAGATCAAATGAGATCATGTCTGTAAGGGATTTATAAATAGCAGTTAGTTTGTGAAAGCTGAAGTTTAGGGGACCATGAGGTTAGAGTTTACTAAGACATCTGGACCCAGAGGAAGCAGCACTGAAGGGGGTCTGTGTACCTTGATGCGTTGATTGTTCTTCACATAGTGCAGAGTGTTTGACCGATTACCTCCAGCCACCACAGGTGGGTAGGCTAAGATGTCTGCACCACGAGCCCGGCATTCAAATTCAAACTGCAAAACAACAGCAAAGTACGACTGAAAGTCTGACTGAGATTTCCTCAGGGCAGCCCCAGCACAGGCTCTCTTCAACAGCCCATACCTCCATTCAAGTACTTATCTTAAGTTAACAATGGAAAACTATTTGTCACACCTTTTTAACCAAACTATTATGCTGTAACTTCAGGCCATTTCTTTTATGCTCACCCCAATACTGTTATTCAACTCTATTATTAAATCTGTTCTTTTCTCCTGAGTGCTCTAACTTTCCTGTGATTTTCAAACTGTTAAGTCCAGAAGAGAACATGGAAAACCTATGATTGGGCTGAGCACAGAGAAACGGTCAGATACTTTACATGTTACTATTTGTTTTTTCTTATTTAGATCAACACTGAAATATGGCTTGCATTTTCAACAACAGCTCTAAATTACCAATTTCAACCTTTCACATAGCTACCGACCTACATGCTCTGGAAGTGTGAAAAAGGATGCTAGGGAAACGGTAAATTCTACTAATTTCATTATATCCTAGGATGGAGCTGGAGACTGGTTCATATCGGCTACTATCTGCAACACCACCTCAGATTCTTTGCCTTTACATTACTTAAACAGTATTATTCTTCTTAACTCACACTTGCAAAAAGTCTTTCCTTCTTTACCTGTTCTACTTCGCAATTTTCTCCATCTAATTGTAGCTCTACATATTTTAGACTCATCTAATAAATTACCACTGACATTTAAGAACCAAATCCTCTCCACTGATATCTTGCTCACTTCCATGAAAGCCAACTGGATGCCATATGCAAATCAATGAAACTACATTTGCGTCCAACAAAACTTTTCCAGCCATTTAATGCTCACCTTAGCATAAAGAAAGCCTTCCTCTACAGGGGCTTTGCTGGCAAACATGGTCTCTATGAAAGCCTGCAAAAAGAATGAAGAATGAAAAGAACATAGTCTCATTTTAACTACGCTGCTTATTCAAATGTTCAAAATACTGGCGGTCAAACGAAAAGCACACTTCTCCCCAACTTTGTCAACCTGAAGTTATGGCTTTGTGGGCATCATAATACAGATTTCCAAAGGGGAAAATATTGCTTTCAGTAATAGCTGACTGATGACAGACTTAGTGGAAGGGCACCCAACCTACCCACTTAGAATATACATTGTATATTAGAATAAGCTACATGGAAACACATTTGACATTTACATTACAAAATGCTTCTACAGCCCTGGAATGTATGAAATTGTGGATTGACTGGTCCAGTCTACAGCAAGGTTCCCCAACCCTGGCACTATCAGCATTTTGGGCTAGATTATTCTTTGTTTGAGGGCTGTCCTGTTCAATGTAGGATGACAGTAGCATTTCCCAACTGTGATAATCAGATGTTGCCAAATGTCCCCTGGGGGACACAGAACTGCCCTCAGTTGAGAACCACCAGCCTATACTACCAATGTAAGTACTGTAATTCTCTATGTGTCATGTTTTCTACCTTTATAAACATACATGTTTATAATTCACCACTGTACCTTGTTCCAAAAAGGATTCTGATTAGATTACATGGATACATAAAATACAAGATAGCATGAATTCATGGTAGAGTTAGAAAAAAGGCAGGCTTGAGAGGAATGATGCTAAACAAAACCAAACCAAAAAGAGGCATACCATAATGACCTTCACAACTACTATGGCTAATATGGACAGGCCACAAATTAATCTCTGAGTTTTCTAGCAGTCAATGCGAAAAGGAAACCTCTGTCGGCTATATAATTTCCAGTGTCTGTGGGATAAAAACAAACCAGTTGCACAGGAATATGATTATATGATACTACAACTAGAAAGGAATTTCTCTCAAGTTGTTAAATGAAGTAATGAATTGAGGAAGAAATGTTTTTAATACCACTTTTTTTTTTTTTTTTTTGCTGTACACGGGCCTCTCACTGTTGTGGCCTCTCCCGTTGCGGAGCATAGGCTCCGGACGCGCAGGCCCAGCGGCCATGGCTCACGGGCCCAGCTGCTCCGCGGCATGTGGGATCTTCCCGGACCAGGGCACGAACCCATGTCCCCTGCATCGGCAGGCGGACTCTCAACCACTGCGCCACCAGGGAAGCCCAATAACACTTCTTAATACAAGGTAACATCATCATAAAGCCCAAGAGAGGAAAAGCAACTGGGATGTAATGGGAATATCTGCATGGCCTGCTGCCTTTTCTCATTCTCATCTTCAGATGTCTCATCCTCAGAGAGGCCTTTCCTGACCACCCTATATCTAAATTAGCATTTTCCATCACACTTTATCCCCCTCCATTGCTTCATTTTTCCTCACAGTATTTAATTCCAGCTGACTATATATCATATATTTGTTTACTGTCTCTCCTCAGTAATGTATGTGGTGGACTGAGGATAGGGACACAGGGACAGTCTGTTTTGCTCACCACTGTATCCTTAGAACCTAAAGCAGTGCCTGCCACCAAAGGAGGTACTTAAAATAAATATCTGCTGAATGAATTAGCAATTAAAATTAGTTAGGGACTAATTAGGTGGTCCAGTGGCTAGGACTCTGAGTTTCCACTGCAGGGGGCAAGGGTTCAATCCCTGGTTGGAGACAGGGGAACTAAGATCCCATCCCGCAAGCCATGAGGCACGGCCAAAAGGAAAGAAAATTAAAAAACACGACAGAAAAAAGGAAAAGCGTGGTAGCTCTACTGAGGCTCATACACTTTTTAGAAAAATATTTATTATTTTATTTATTTATTTTGGCTGCACCAGGTCTTAGTTGCGGCACGTGGGATCTTTGTTGAGGCATGCATGCAGGATCTAGTTCCCCGACCAGGGATCCAACCCGGGCCCCCTGCAGTGGGAACACGGAGTCTTACCCACTGGACCCACCAGGGAAGTCTTGAGGCTCATAAACTTAAAAGAGGGATTTGTCTTTTTGTTTATTTCCTTTCAAACTGTTAATGAATAGTACAGAGAAGTTTTGAAGTCATGGCCCTTTTACACTGCTATGCAGACTAAACAAGATAGAAAACTTCCTTTTGCTTCATAGGTGGTCAAATGCCTGATTTTGCTTTACTTCTTTTTGTAATCAATGTGCTTCCTATGAATCCATTTCTTCACAGATGATTCCAGGTATATATGGTACGTGCTTCATGCCACCTATCCTCACTATGTGTGTGATACCTTTTCTGTAAAGACCAAGGGGCAAACTTTATGACTGCCACTTATTAGGTTGTCTTGTCACAATGTAGCCCACACTCCCAACTAACACTTAACTCTCTTACCTCACTAGGTGCTATTTATTTTTTTTTTAAACTTTGTTTTATTTATGTACTAACTATTTTTTAAAATTTTATTTATTTTCTGGTTGCGCTGGGTCTTTGTTGCTGCGCGCGGGCTTTCTCTAGTTGCGGCGAGCGGGGGTTACGCTTCATTGTGGTGTGCGGGCTTCTCATTGCGGTGGCTTCTCTTGTTGCGGAGTACGGGCTCTAGGTGTGCAGGCTCCAGTAGTTGCAGCGTGTGGGCTCAGTAGTTGTGGCTCATAGGCTTTAGAGCACAGGCTCAGTAGTTGTGGCGCATGGGCTTAGTTGCTCCGTGGCATGTGGGATCTTCCCAGACCAGGGAGCAAACCCGTGTCCCCTGCGGTGGCAGGCGGATTCCTAACCACTGCGCCACCAGGGAAGTCCCACTAGGTGCTATTTAAATGTTTGTGTTCTGACTCTTTAAAAATGTAAAATGGGTTTTATTTGCATTTCACCCTGTGCATCTCATAATCAGAGTACATCATGAATGGATACTGTATAGTTTATGCAGAAGGGAGAGTGGAGAGGAAAAGCATTTCACGAATGATTTCATAAAGGTTTTGTATGTCCCCATATGGGTGAGGTTAGAATAAGGAAACTGTGCCATTTGGAAAGGAGGAGAAGGGCACTCAGGGCAGAGGGATGACACAGGACTGTGGCCCATCTCAGAGTTCAGGATGGCCAGCACATATGTGCTGGAACACATATGTCAGCACATATGTCAAGCACATATGGAGGAACAAGAAGAGATGAAGCTGGAAGGGTAGGTAGGAGGGGCCACACCATGAAAGGCCTTGCATGAGCATGTTGAAATGTAATCCTGAAAACAACAAGGAGCCACCCAGTTGTTTAAGTAGGAGAGGGACATCAGATTTATAAAGATCACTCTGCCATGGTAGAGTTATACTCAGGCAATAATGGAAGCAAATAGACAGCAAAGGGATAGTAGGTGTCCCACTGTGCTAGGCATAGGTCAAAATAACACAGCTTGGTATTTAAACCCAGGTTTGTTCTCTACTACACTATTCTGCCTCCCTAGGAGGGCACTTGTGGACTAGTTAATTAGATATAAGGGTTGGGGAGAAGCAATTATCTGGATAATTTCCATATTTCTATCTATGGTTGTTGGGTAAACATTGATATTATTAACCATGAAAAAGAATACAGGAGGAGAGTCAGGTTTGGTGGAGGGAGAGCACAAGTTTAGATACTTACAGGAAATTCAGGGAGAGATGTCCAGGAGGCAGGATATGCGTTCAGCCACAGGAGAGATCAGACCTGGAGAAAGTCTGATTCCCACCCCACTTTTCCTTCTGCCCAAATATTCTAGCAATTCTCTGTCTGTAAACATTACTTAACTCTAATGGCAAGGTCCTTTACTTATTTTAAACCAAATCAGAGTGCCACACAGTCCAACTGATTAGTATCACATAGGCACAAATTATATTTGGCTTGCCCCCCAAAAGAAGGGAAATTTTTGTTTGGGCTAAGCCACAGAAATATAGCATAACTATTCTTTTTTGTTGTTTTGGGGTTTTTGTTTTTGCTTTTCTTACCATAACTTTTCTTAAGGAAACTATATTGTCCAAATATCCAAAAATCTTACAGAAACATTCTAGATTAGAATTGGGAATACTGAGGGAATAAAAATCACTGACAGCTAGAAATTGTTTATTAAGAAAAATAAGGCCAGGACTTCCCTGGTGGCATAGTGGTTAAGAATCCGCCTGCCAATGCAGGGGACACGGGTTCGATCCCTGGTCCGGGAAGATCCCACATGCCACAGAGCATCTAAGCCCATGCACCATGGCCACTGAGCCTGCGCTCTAGAGCCCACGAGCCACAACTACTGAAGTCCATGCGCCTAGAGCCCGTGCTCTGCAACAAGAGAAGCCACCGCAATGAGAAGCCTGCGCACCGTGCAGTGAAGAGTAGTACTCTCAATGAAGAGTAGCCCCCGCTCGCCACAACTAGAGAAAGCCCGCAGGCAGCAACGAAGACCCAATGAGCCAAAAATTTAAAAATAAATAAATAAATAAAAATTTAAAAATCCTCTTTGGATTTCTTAAAAAAAAAAAAAAAAAAGAAAGAAAAATAAGGCCAAATTCCATCTCCCTGTCTGTTGTCATTACTGAATTGGTAGATAAACGGAATACCACAGACTTAATACTTTTAAATTGTAGGACAATACTTAAAATAGTCTCTCAGGATAACTATGTGAGGACAAGTGACAGAAGTGTCGGTCAGAATACTCCTAGGTAGATTTAAAACTGATTTTACACCTTATTCAAAGACATCTGATCATTGGACTGATATCAATTCCTCTGGAGCCCTTAACATTATCCCACAGATCTAGTCTTAGTTCTTCTTCCTTATTTTAAAAATCAGTGATTGCAGGAAGACAAAGACATATGCTTATCACATTTATAATTAGCTATAAGTAGTCTTTGCTGGTCTGGTTGTGGCAAGAGCACTGGACACTGTACTTGAAGGACACTGACAAACTACAGCACAGAGGAGGGTTACCAAAATAAGGGAAAATATAACAAATGAGGAATAGTTAAGGAAAACAAGTCTTCACTTTGGAAAGACTAAGGTAGAACACAGGAAAGCAGCCTTCAAATATCTGTGTGCTGTTCTGCTGTGAGGTTAATTCCAGCAGGTCTGGAATTAGCCTGAGCTGTTTTGCTAAAGTTCCCACTCAGCACTGATCCTGGTCGAAGTCTGAAATATGCTGGCTAACAGCGTTGAGAAGAGTTTCCAAGCACTTTGTTATCAGCTTGTCAGTACTGATAACAGTGAGATTAATGGTTTGTACTTGGTCTCCCTGGGACCTCTGAAGGGCTATGCTGCTTCATAGCAGGAATATGCTAATGTGACCAAAACCCAAAAATCCCTAGCTGAGATTCCATCTGGGGCTCCCTGGTTCCAAGGTGTTCTATGCATGCCTCTGCGGTTCCTGAGCCAGAGAAAATGTACCATGCCCAGTCCTACGGGAGGACAACAGAAGTCTGCACCCAGCTTCTCTGGACCTGGCTGTGAGGCAGCCATTGGGTGTGACAGGTATTCTTACATTAATGCTGTTGCTATACTGTACCCTTCTTCTGTACTAACTGTAGACTTGTAAGCACTGTCACTGAGTCTTCTTTAACAACTGACCTGTTTAACTGCCATAGTTAGTACAGCTGGCATCTAATTCATTCATTCATTTTTTAAACCTGAGATGAAATTCACATTACATAAAATTAACCAATAAAAGTGAACAATTCAGTGGCATTTACTATATTCACAATGTTGTGTAGCCATCACCTTTACCTAGTTCAAAAACATTGTCATCACCCCAAAAGAAAATGCCGTACCCAGTACACAGTTACTTTACATATCCCCCTCACCCTAGCCCCTGGCAAGTATCAATCTGCTTTTAGTCTCTATGGATTTACATATTCTGGATATTTCATATAAATGGAATCATACAATATGTGATCTTTTGTGTCTGGCTTGCTTCACTTAGGATAATGGTTTCAAGGTTCATCAATGCTGTGGAAGGTATGTCATTTCTTTTTATGGCTGAATAGTATACCACTGTATGTATTGATATATATACTACATTTTGTTATTCCATTCATCCACTGACGGACATGTGAGTTGTCTGCACCTTTTGGCTATCCTGAATAGTGTCTCAATGAACATCTGTGTACAAGTATTTGTTTGAGTACCTGTTTTTAATTCTTTTGGGTATATCCCTAAGAGAAGAACTGTCAGATCATATGATAATTGTTTAATTTTTTCAGGAACCCCCATGTATTTTCCACAGTGACTGAACATTCCCACTGGTAATGTGCAAAGGTTCCAATTTTTCCACATCCTCGCCTACATTTGTTATTTTGTTTGTTCGTTTAGTTTTTAATAAGCTATCTTATTGGGTATGAAGTGGTATCTCATTTAGATTTTGATTTGCATTTCCTAAGTGGCTAATGATATTAAGCATCTTTTCATTGTATATCTTCTTTGGAGAGATGTCTATTCAACTCTTTTGCCCATTTTGTAATTGGGCTGTTTGTGTTTTTGTTTTTCAGTTGCAAGAGTTCTTTACATACTATTCTGAATACAGACCATTATCAGATTTATGGCTTGAAAATATTTTCTCCCACTCTGTAGGTTGTCTTTTTATTCTCTTGATAATGCCCTCTGACACACAACAGTTTTTAATTTTGATCAAGTCCACTTTATCTGTTTTTCTTTTGTTGCTTATTTTCATTTCATATCTAAAAATCCATTGCCAAATTCAAGGTCATAAAGATTCACCCTATGTTTCTGTTAATTTTTTTTTTTTTTTTTTTTTTTTTGTGGTACGCAGGCCCCTCACTGTTGTGGCCTCTCCCGTTGCGGAGCACAGGCTCCGGACGCGCAGGCTCAGCAGCCATGGCTCACAGGCCTAGCCGCTCCGCGGCATGTGGGATCTTCCCGGACCGGGGCACAAACCCGCGTCCCCTGCATTGACAGGCGGACTCTCAACCGCCACCCTCTGTTAAGTTTTATATAGTTTTAGCTTTTAAGGTTAGGTCTTTGATTTATTTTGAGTTAATTTTTATATATGGTATGAGGTAGGGGTCCAAGATCATTATTTTGCATGTAGATATCCAGTTGTTCCAGCATATCTGAATTATTCTTAATATATGGTAAAGGTATTATTTTGAAAGAAAAAGAATGATTCTGATAAAAAGGGTGAAAAAAAGAAAATTATGAGCTTGGATGATTGCCAAGCCACCACTGGTTTAAAGTAGTACTGGCTTTGAAATCAGTGGAATCTGAAAATAACAGAACTTGAACTTTAGCAGCTAGCATAATGGACTAGAAAGGAATTGCAAACCGATAGTGGTCTTGTTAAAAACTCAGTGATATGGTTGCGGCTTTCAGCATTGATCTGAGAAAGTTCAGAATCCTCTTCAGATGAGTTTCACCCACTCTGAGCGGCAGGTAAAGCTCTAACCAAAGGAACCTGGGCCACTGTAATTTTTGATGAACCAGCTAAGCTTGTGATACACACTACAACTAAGATAATTCAGGTAGGGCAAACTGTTTGATGGGGGACAAAAAAAATCACGGAAGGGGTTATTCAGTGAAAGAAATGAGCCATTTTTCAGATTTACATGCAACACCCTGATGAACTAAAAATGGTTCCTAAGAATTTTAGATCAAGGAGCAGTGTCTCTGGCTTTAAACACTGTTGAGTGGAGGGGAATTAGGGCTCACTGTAGCTTCAGAGAAACCCCTGGTTTACCAGAATGCATTAAGGGAGGGGTCCACCATACATATCCAGACATAGGCAATTGCCCTGCTTCTCCCTTGTCTTATAAATGGTTGGTGCCTACTGAAGCTGCAGAAATGCTGTAGATGTAGGCAGTATTGCACTGGCTGTATGATGAAGGAAATGAGCACCCTTATGGAATGCCCCTTACTAAATTTATAACAGACACTGTGATGAAGGATGCTCACCAGCAGGGGCTTCGTATATGACTTTGCTGTTGGATCTCAGGAGGATATAAACAGGTAGTTTCAGATTTTTTTATCTCAACTTCCTCATATGGATAATAAAAAGATAATACGGAGTTTAGGACTTTACAAGAGAAATGAAGTCAGTAAGAAAGAGGACACCAAGGGGATGAAGTTGAACCCTTATCTTTTTGCTTGTTGAGTTGTTACGAGTTCTTTACATATTCTGGATACTAGATCTTTATCGGATATAGGATTTGCAAATATTTTCTCCCATTCCAAAGTTGCCTTTTCACTCTCTTGATAATATTCTTTGATGCGCAAAAGGTTTTAATTTTTTTTTAAGTTTTTAATTTTGATGAAGCCCAATTTATCTATTTTGTTGTTGTTGCTAGTGCTTTTGGTGTCATATCTAGGACTCCACTACTAAATCCAAGGTCATGAAGATTCACCCCTATGTTTCTGCTAAGAAACACATACAAAAACTAACTCACAATGGATGAAAGAACTAACCTTATGAGCTAAAACTAAAGAAAACTCTTAAAAGAAAATATAGGGCTGAATCTTTATAGCTTTGAATTTGGCAATGGATTTTTAGATATGACAACAAAATAAGCAAAAAAAGAAAACTAGATAAATTGGACTTGATCAAAATTAAAAACTGGGGCTTCCCTGGTGGCGCAGTGGTTGAGAATTTGCCTGCTAATGCAGGGGACACGGGTTCAAGCCCTGGTCTGGGAAGATCCTACATGCCACGGAGCAACTAGGCCCATGAGCCACAACTACTGAGCCTGTGCGTCTGGAGCCTGTGCTCCACAACAAGAGAGGCCACGATAGTGAGAGGCCAGTGCACCGCGATGAAGAGTGGCCCCTGCTTGCCACAACTAGAGAAAGTCCTCACACAGAAACGAAAACCCAACACAGCCAAAAATAAATAAATTTTTTAAAAAAATTAAAAACTGTTGTGTGTCAAAGGGCATTGTCAAGAGAGTGAAAAGACAACCTACAGACTGGGAGAAGATATTTGCAAGCCATATATCTGATACTTTACATAGTATTCAGAATACTACGTAAAGAACCCTTACAACTCAAAAACAAAAAGACAAACAGCCCAATTAAAAAAAGGGCAAAAGAACTGAACAGACATCTCTCCAAAGAAGATATACTAAAATCCAATAAGCACACAAAAAGATGTCCAATACCATGAGTGAGTAGGAAAATGCAAATCAAAACCAAAATGAGATAACATTTCACATCCATTAGGATGGCTATTATCAAAACAAACAAACAAACAAACAAAACCCCCCAAAACCTAAAAACAAGTGTTGGTGAGGATGTAGAGAAATTGGAACCCTCGTATATTGTTGGCAGAAGTGTAAAATGGTGAAGCCACATGGTTCCTCAAAAAGTTAAACATAGAATTACGATATGATCCAGCAATCCCACTCTGATGCATATATCCAAGAGAATTTAATGCAAGGACTCAAACAGATACTTATACATCAATGCTCATAGCAGCACTATTCACAATGGGCAAAAGGTAGAAACAACCCAAGTATTCATAAACAGATAAATGGATAAATAAAATACAGATACAGGCTATACATACAATGGAATATTATTCAGTCACACAAAGAAATGAAGTTCTGATACATATATATATATATATATATATATATATATGACACAGATAAATCTTGAAGGCATTCTGCTAAATTAAACAAGTCAGACAGAAAAGGGGAAATATTACATGATTCTACTTATATAAGAATATTTGCCTATTCTTACTTAGAATAGGCAAATTCATAGTAGATTAGAGGTTATTGGGGCTGGGAGAGGGGAAATTGGGAGTTATTGTTTAAAGGTTACAGAGTTTCTGTTTGGGATGATTAAAGAGTTCTGGAAATAGATAATGGTAATGGTTGCAAAACAATGTGAATATACTTAATACCACTGAATTGTACACTTAAAATGGTTATAATGGTAGTGTGTATTTTACAATAAAAAGTAGCAAATGGAAAGAAAATAAGGGAGCAACAATTCATTTTTTATATGGCTAATTAAAAATGTTATGAAAAGGAAGAAAATGACATTGTGCCAAACAATGATAATTTTACAGTAAGGTGGAGAACCTGCAACCGCTTGTCCTCAAACTCCTCAGGATATAAAAATCTCAAGGCAGATACACTCAATTAATCTGATTTAGAGGAATTTTAGAAAGAGAAAGATTCCAATGAGCCACTATCGTCAGATACCAAAATACTGGATTTCAATATTAAGGCGGTAATGGAAGAAGATTGATATGAAGGCCAAGGTCTCTTGACCCAGTTCCTGGCAGGGGACCCAAGATCTTTTACAAATGTGTAAGTCAATGACTGGAGGTCGAGAAGAAATTCTTTTAGGTCTACTGGATACAGGAGCACAGTGTGCAGTACTGCTTAGGGCTGAAAATAAGCCCCTTAGGGATGACAGAATTAATTCAGGGGGATAAGGGGATGCTACTGTGAAAGGAATAAAAATTAAGGTCTGGGGACTTCCCTGGCAGTCCAGTGGTTAAGACTTTGCCTTCCAATGCAGGGGGTGTGGGTTCGACCCCTGGTCGGGGAACTAAGATCCCACATGCCTCATGGCCAAAAAACCAAAATATAAAACAGAAGTGATACTGTAACAAATTCAATAAAGACTTAAAAAAAAATTAAGGTCTGGTTAAAAGTTGAAATATATGATAAAACAGCATATACTGTGGTATCTCCCTTACCTGAATGTATAACTGATATGGATATAATGTTTGAATGGAAAATCCTCCCCCTACTGGGTAATATGAAGAAAAGAATAACTTGGGTCTTCCCTTCATCCAGTACTCACTGGACATGCAACACGGGAGCCATTAGAATTAACCTAAGCCAACTCAATTAGAAAACTGGAAACATTATTGGATACCTGGAAGGCAGTACTGCCCTGAATAAAGAAATGTCATATGCAGGTATATTAGTGTCCATAAATTCACTGTACTAGCCCAGTGGCCAATAAGGAAGGCTAATGAACCAGGTCACTAACAGTAGACACAGACTCAGCTGTCCCCAATACACTCCACACTATTCAACTGATACAACAAGCTAAAGGAGACTGGTATCCGGTATTGATCTGGTTAATGCATCTTCCTCATTATCAATCACCAGTGAGAACCTACAACAACTTGCATTCATGTAGAATGGTTTCCAATATACATTTACAGTATTATTTCATGCCAGAAAGCATTCCAACAAGAAGGGCAATGCCCAAAGGAATTCCATCATAAAATGGAAATGTACTATATGGAGTATGTTACCAGGGGATCCATGGGACAGACTCATCATCTTTATGAGCCTTTTTTCCTCAGATCCTTCCTTTTGACCAACGGCCCAAGGATGCCAGGCAATTGGTCTGGTTCACAGATGGTAGTTCAGAACTAAAGGCAATTCTGTATGGAAAGCAGATACTGAGTCCAGCAGAAGGTAACATCCTTATCAAAGAACAAGCTGGTCCACTGAGCTGAATTACATGTTGTATTCCTAGCCATGATAGAAGAAATGGACACAAATAAAAGCCTCACTATTTGGGTAAATACTGACTCCAATGCACTTGAAATTGGTCTAACAATCGGCCATAAATAACTGAATAAGATTCCCACATGTGGGCCACCACTCTATATAAATCTCTACGGAAACTCTGAGGGTAAAACGAAGTAGGCCATGTTGATGCTCACCAAAGAAACCCTATGCCAGGGTTTGAAGGTGACTGGAATCAACTAGTTGATGGCCTAATTTGATCTGCTGAAATGTCAACAAAGGTCCATGAAATGCGTGGACATGGAGGAACTCAGGCCAGGCAGATGCACTGGACAATGACATAGATCACTGGCCCCTACCGAAGCTCAAATTGTTAATAAGAATTCTCCTTCTTGGAACAGTACAGTTCCATTTTTCTGTATTTCTCCAATCTGTCCCCTTGTAATTGGGAATGGACTAGCTCAGTGGCTGGACCAGAAAATTATCCTTTAGCGGGGAAAGGTATGAGTTAAAATTAATGATGAATGGAAAGGCAAGGTTGTTGCTGAGGGAAAGGGAGCCAATAAATGAGTGCCACAAAAGGGAAAATCTAACAATTTTGGTGCCTCAAGAGATGCTTAAAGCAAGAGAATAATATTTCTCTCAGCCTTAACTCAGAAGCTCTTGGGTGAAGGGCTCTGATGAAATCTCTTCCTCTTCTGAAGAGCCAAAAAGAGAGCTAGACAATAGCCAACCTAACAAACACACTTCCCAGAGTGATATATGTCCTCAAAATGGATGAAGAGATGGGAGCTCTGTGTCTGACTACGTGAAACAATACAAATGTAGCTAGCTTTTTTGATTCTCATTTCATAGGATGGATCTATTATAGAGGACCTGTGTTGGGAAGAAACCTGTGGGCATATTTAACAGGCTGAACCTGAAAAACACTGATTAATAATAATCTAAATGGACATTATGTAGCCATTAATTGTGATGATGGTTTAAAGAAGGTACCACAATGTGATAGTAGAATGGCATCTACTACGTGTCCCATCTGTCATAATAACATTATGTGTAAAAATAGCTATTTGCCCTTTTCTTGTGGGTGAATAGGCATGAAGAGGAGGAGGGACATTTGGGACACTTGGATCACTGATAAAGAAAAAGTTAAAACTTAGTGGGCCTACATTCCTGAGAATTTTGGAATTTGTTGTTGTTGGTTATGGGAAGCGCTACGGAAAACTCAAACCAAAGTTTAAGAGTAGACCAAAGTCAACTCATATGATCTAGGTCTGGAGGAATTACCATTTTGGGGGTACCAAATTTATTTCCTAATTGTACTAAAGCAGTTAGTACTCAATGGCAACATGTCTGGTGTTGGCCCACTCGAAATGAGAGCCTTAGAGGAATTAGGAGCTGGGCTATGAGTAACTGGCCAGGCAGATTTGCTTTTAATGAGGAAAGACCTACAAATGAAAAAGACCTACTAACATGAATAGGGTGCCTTGAAGGCATCCTATTCCAGGAGTAAAGACAAAAGTGGCAAGATACTTGAAGTAATAACACAGTGCTCACAAAATGAATATTTTAATTACAGCATACACTAAGACAACATGCCCAAATCAACCCAGCAGTGAGAAGGGAACAAGCTTACGTGTTAATATAAGCTAGGTTAATAGACTCCTTAATTCAAATGGAGTCCAAGGCATCCGAAGCCCTATGGCCAGGAATTCCCATAGCAGAAATCCAGGGTATGCATTTGTGGGAGACGTATGGGCCCTGTAGTCTATGGAAGATATTAACTAGAGGATGCAACCTGTCGAGGTGCTCTTTACCAGCTTCAGCACCCCAAATGAGGGCTAACCATTCTTTCCCTATAGTGTAGTTTGTGAGTACTGGACAAACTTTAAATATCATAGTGCTTCCTGCGGTAGATAAATGGGTTCTGTTGCAGGACTCTTCTCACCGGGGACCAGTATCTGTCAAACCATGTAACCTGAGAGAAGAAATCTGGCTATGTACTCGAGATGTTCTGAATCCTGAAAAAACAGATATGGTCTCTGATTTATACTCCTATGAGGAATAATACATGGTATATGGGAAAAGGTAGATTGGGTTGGGAGGGAAAAATTGATAATACCACTATTTTGTCTGATTTACACTGTAACTACAGTATTGTTATAAGGTATAATATGGAGTCATAAATAAAATTAACACTGTAGATACTAATAGTGATCTAATATAATGGGAGACTGAGTTAAAGCCTTCTCAGGATCTTATTCCCTATGCAGCAGAACTGGTCTGATGAATACTTACAGCTGATTAATGAAAGATTATGATTCTTAATAATTCAGACAATATATGCCAAAAAGAACAGAGAGCTATAGATCTGAGAAGCAAAAGAATTGTATGGTTAGTACAAAAACATGAGAAAGTACAAGTGGAAGGTTCAGCTGTCTGTTTAAATCTATACCAACCCCATATTTTGTAGATATTGTAAATGGATTCAGCATGGACACTCTGATTGTCTATCTCATTGTATGACATTGTAAGGCAAGTAACTGTTATCAAACTAAGGATTTATTTTATTAGAAAAAGCCTTGACAATGGGTCGGGGGGTGTGAACTGTTAATTCCTAGAATTAGCTTGAGCTGTTTTGCTGAATTTCTGCATGGCACTACTTTGGTCAAGGCATGGCATGAAACATACTGATTAAAAGTGTTGTGAGGGCAATAAGCAAATGAAAAGATGCTCATTATCACTAACCATTAGGGAAATGCAAATCAAAACCACAATCAACTCAGCCATAAAAAAGAAATAATTCTGCCATTTGCAGCAACATGGATGGACTTGGAAGGCATTAATTATGCTAACTGAAATAAGTCAAAGACAAATACTGTATGATATCACTTATATGTGGAATCTAATAAATACAACAAATTAGTGAATATAACAAAAAAGAAGCAGATTCATAGATACAGAGAACAAACTAGTGGTTACTAGTGGGGAGGGGGAGGGAAGGAGGCAATATAGGGATCGGGAAGTAGGGGGTACAAACTACTGGGTGTAAGACAGGCTACAAGGATGTATTGTACAACATGGGGAATATAGCCAATATTTTGTAATAACTGTAAATGGAGTATAACCTTTAAAAATTGTATTAAAAAAACACAGATACCCCTTCATACCCATTAGGATTGCTATTATTAAAAAAAAAAAACCCAGAATGTCATAGATATGGAGAAATTAGAACACTTATGAATTGCTAAACACAGTATGGTGGTTCCTCAAAAAATTAAACAAAGAATTGACATTTGATCCAGCAATTCCACTTCTGGGTATATATTCAAAATAAATGAAAGTCAGGTCTTAACCAGATATTTTTACTGCAACGTTCACAGCAGAATTATTCACAACAGCCTAAAGATGCAAACAACCCAAATGACCATCAATGGATGAATGGACAACAAAACACTGTACATACATACAATGGAATATTATTTAGTCTTAAAAAGGAAGGAAATTCTAATATATGCTACAACATGGATGAATCCTGAAGACATTATGATGTCTTCATCATAAGTTAGAAACAAAAGGACAAATATTGTATGACTACACTTATATGAGTTGCCTAGAGTAGTCAAATTCATAGAGACAGAAAGTAGAACAGTGGTAACTAGGGGCTACAAGAACGGGGAATGAGAAGTTACTCCCTATTGGGCACAGAGTTTCAGCATGAAATCACGAAAAAGTTCTTGAGATGTACGGTCATGGTGATTGTACAACAATGTGAAAGTATTTAATGACACTAAACTGTACACTTAAAATGGCTAAATGGTAAATTTTATTTTATTTTATATATATATATATATTTATTTATTTCACCACAATAAAAACAAAGTATTGCAAGAAATTTCAGGTCAGTACAGTTTGTATCAGCCTGTCAGTATTGATAACAGTGAGAATAAAGGTTTATACTTGGTCTCTGTGAGAGCTCTGTTACCTAGCAGGAATATGCCAATGAGACCAAAACCCAAAAATCCCTAGCTGAGATTCTATCTGGGGCTCCCTGGTTCCCAGGTGTTCTATACATGCATCTGTGGTTCCTGAGCCAGAGAAAATGCACCTTGCCCGGTCCTACGGGAGGACAACAGAAGTCTGCACCCAGTTTCTCTGGACCTGGCTGTGAGACAGCCATTGGGTGTGACAGGTATACTTACATTAATGCTGTTGCTATACTGTACCCTTCTCCTGTAATAAACTGCAGATTTGTAAGCACTGTCATTTTAGGTCCTACAAATCTTCTTTAACAAACTCTAACTGCTGCTATTATTGTAGATATGGTAAGGAAAGGAAATAAAATGAATTAATGTATGTTGTTGCAAGGAGAAACAACTAAGATCATGGGTAAAAGATACAAGAGGGATACTTGATATGCCTTGCAAGGTTCTGAGCAAGTCTCTAGACACATTCAGTAAACATCAAAGCAGAAGCTAAATGTCCATGTGCCATGAGATTACTATATTGGGTACACAACCTCAAGGTGCCCACTGAACACTAAGAGCTGAGATTTTTTAATTTGGAAAGAACTTTTTCAGTAGGAGCCATACCTGTGATGTCAGTTTCCCAGCAATCTGCATTCGTTCAATTTCTGCAGGAGATTTGATCAGCCTGAGATGCTGTACCAGCTGCTGCACAGCCCGAACCTTGTTCTTGCTCCTGGCTTTGACCTCTGTCAACTGCTGCATGTAGTCACAGTGGAGCTGAATGTGAGGGGGCCTCATCCAGTCATACCACAGTGTATGTGTCTCGGCTTAAAACAGATTTAAAATAAAACAGAAGCAAGAAATACCACCTGTCATAATGACTTGAACAAGAGTCAAAACTATAAAATATGTAGTATAGAACTCTAAAGGGTTGAACACAAACTCTCAGGACCGAAGTAATTGAAGGATTGGATCGTAAATCATTGGAAAGGCCATTCCCTGAAAACAGCAAGATATTCTGAGACTGAACACACAGCTTTTTCTGCCCTCAAACTTCAGTGTTTTTAATAAAGATGATAGATGAGACTAAAGCTTTATGCAAGCTTTGATTTTATTATTTATTAACTGTTAAAGAACAATTATGACAATTGTTCTCCACACAACTGAGCTAGAGGCATCATTAAATAACTAAACACAAAAGGACAGAAAAAAGTACTCAGCTCATGACCTTATGGTTAAAAGTGTTCCATCCCTTACAAACAATCTCAGTATTGGTGAAAGGAGCTCTCATAGTTGATAATACATGCTAATCCACACTTACCCAGGAAATCCTTCCTTTTCCATCTGCCATGTATTCTCATTACAGACAACCACAGTTCACCATTTCACTTTAGAGACTCAAGGAAATGGTCAATTTTTGCCTGAGATATAAGATGAGGCTCATTATGAAAATCTTTTCCATTTACATCAGGTCTCTATTTGTTCCTTTCTTTTTTTTCTGACAGAAACCTATGAGTAGGGGTTTCCCTGGTGGCACAGTGGTTAAGAATCCACCTGCCAATGCAGGGGACACAGGTTTGAGCCCTGGTCCGGGAAGATCCCACATGCCACAAAGCAACTAAGCCCGTGCACCACAACTACTGAGCCTGTGCTCTAGAGCCCGTGAGCAACAACTACTGAGCCCACGTGCCACAACTACTGGAGCCCACGTGCCTAGAGTCTGTGCTCTGCAACAAGAGAAGCCACCACAATGAGAAGCCCGTGCACCACAACAAAGAGTAGCCCCCGCTTGACGCAACTAAAGAAAGCCCGTGCAGCAACAAAGACCCAACACAGCCAAAAATAAATAAATAAATAAATAAATAAAATAATAGTAATAATAAAAAAGAAACCTATGAGTAGTATTCACGACAATCTAAGTCTGAAGGTTTGTTTGTATGTTTCATACAAGGGACTTTGGGACCAAAGAGGGAAAAAATCCTAAAAATTTTGATCAGATATGTATTAGTGGTACAATCTCCTAAATATTTTCACTTTAAAATAAAAGTGATTTTAAATGTAGATTACAGGTAAAACTCTAATCTTATTTTCAATAGAAATTTAATTGCTGTAATTTTTAAAAAGTAAAACAACCATGACCATCTGCTGTCAGCTTATAAAATCACAGACCAACCTTTTTAGGTTTTTAAACTTTCAATCTATGATCACTGGAAACAGTTTTGAAATTCTCTTTTAGAGACTGACTTCAGAAATGTTTATAAACCTTACAAGAATATGACTAAAATTTTACGATCATACATTATTTTGTCTAAAATCAAGTATTTTCCAACTTGATCATCTATCTTATTTATCAAATTCGGATCTAAGTGACTTTTGGACACTTCAAAAAATAAAATGCTTACTAGAGTTGTAGATTTGTAAGAATCACTAAGAATAGTTTATAATGCAGTGTACATTCTGAAAAGTTCCAGAAAAGGAATCCCAAAACATTCTGAGTGATCATAATTTCACCAGAATAAGCATAGAGAAAGTGACTATCTCAAGGGGCATGAATTCAACCGTGTACACGAACCGCCTGAGAATCTTGTTAAAATGCAGATCCTGATTTAGTAGGTATGGAGTGGGGGCTGCAGATTTTACATTTCCAGTATCTATTATGCATTTGTAATTCTATAATGCATCACCAGGTGATTCTCATGCTGGTGATGAATAAATTATTCTTTGAGAATACTGCCCTTTTTTGAAGAGTTGGCAAAAGCAGTAAGATAAGTAGTAATCAAAGGTCAATAGACTGGTCAGTAATCTTGAAAATCAGTAATCTTGAAAATCAGTAATCTTGAAAAGCAGCCCATGCTCATCCTCCACTTTAAAATTCTCTGTCTGGGATTTCAAACTAGAACAGTTAAAAGTCTCTGTGAATGAATAATCCAATGAAGATTTAGCAAATGAATAAATGAAATCTTTAAAGTCTTGTGGAAAAGATTTATATTCTTTTTTTTTTTTTGGCGGTATGCGGACCTCTCACTGTTGTGGCCTCTCCCGTTGTGGAGCACAGGCTCCGGACGTACAGGCTCAGCGACCATGGCTCACGGGCCCAGCCGCTCTGCGGCATGTGGGATCTTCCCAGACCAGGGCACGAACCCGTGTCCCCTGCATCGGCAGGCGGACTCTCAACCACTGTGCCACCAGGGAAGCCCAAGATTTATATTCTTTCCATGGTGCCCAGGGCAATGCTGCTATGATGATTATTTTAGGAAATGAAGAACTTTGTCTAAACAGGCAAGGAAGGTCTTAGTCCCAATCTGGCCTATGATTTGACTTCTGCTCCCATTTGTTACCTTTCAGTTTTGGTACAAGATGTTGAAATTCTTCCAGCGTATAGGCTTCATCCACTCCAGTTAGAGCTATTGCTCCATCAGTACCAGATCGGGGGCCATCCCAAAGTTCTCGACTGGGATCTCTCTGAGGCACAAAAAGTATGGCCTTGTGTGCTGGTAACTGCTTGCCCGGGAGGCTTTGAAGGACCAGAATGCTATCAGGCTCTTGGAATCCACACAGGTACAGGAAATTGTTGTCTTGGTGGAAAGTATAGGGGATATCATTGCTCATATAGTATGTAGGGTTGGACAGCAGTACCACTGTGTGGTCTGTACCACTCTGCCCTTGTGCTTCCTTGTGGATCAGAGATATTAGTTTGTGTCTGCGAAGTGCATATTCCACCTGGGATAGTCCTGGCGTCACCTCCCCTAGAAATGACAAAAAACAGTGATGCTTTGCATTTCTATAGTGCCAAAGTACTTAAGAGAGTTTAATATTAGATGGAGACACCCAAGTTCATTTCTTCAATTTATGCCCAATCTCCTCATAGCACACGGCAAATTAAGGAGATAACCCAGGTTTCAAATTTCTATTCCATTGCAAAAATTTGGAAGAAATGATAATTACATGTGGTCCTGCCTGAAAAATGGGATCATGACCCCTTAAGATCTCTTCCAGCTCTTTGGTTCATTCTTTTACTCATTCAATCAAATATTTACTAAACATTATTATATGGAAGGCATTGTTAGGCAAATAATCCAAGTTGCCCTGAAGTTTCAATATATAAGGTGAGGAGAAGGATCACATTTTCTGTGTAAGACTTCCCCAAAAGAATGTAAGCTCCTCGAAGACAGAGTTTTGTCTGTTTGCTCAACGTTATATTCCCAGGGCCTAGAATAACAATTGGAATATAGTAGGCATTTGATAATTGTCAAATGAGCTATAGTAATTTTAGAGTTGAAGGCCAAAAAGCTTTCCCCAATTGCAAGAGTTAGAATAAATTTCTCCTTCTGAATTTCCAAGGCATAATAATATCTTTCTAACAGGGCTTTTCACTTTCTACCTTGTATTAACAGTGAGCTGGGTATATACATAACCTCTTTGATGGTCAGAACCATCTTCATATCCTTCAAAACTCTAGTAATATTATCCACCTCTTGGGGCCGTCATGAGAATCAAATTTGATAAAGCATGTGTTTCTTAAGGATTTGAAGACATCCTAGAAAATCTTTTGAAAGCTATGGATGTATTCTGTTTACTAAATGGCATGTAGGCACATACAAACATTTTTTTAAAAATTTATTTAGTTTATTTTATTTTTGGCTGCATTGGGTCTTCGTTGCTGCATGTGGGCTTTTCTCTAGTTGTGACGAGCAGGGGCTACTCTTCGTTGCGGTGCATGGGCTTATTGTGGTGTCTTCTCTTGTTGCGGAGCACGGGCTCCAGGCGCGTGGGTTTCAGTAGTTGCGATACGCGGGCTTAGTTGCTCCGCAGCAAGTAGGATTTTCCCGGACCAGGGCTTGAACCAGTGGCCCCTGCATTGGTAGGCGGATTCTTAACCACTGCGCCACCAGGGAAGCCCAGATACAAACTTTTG